>NC_069735.1:2757620-3125120 GCF_027358585.1 Pangasianodon hypophthalmus
TGAGGGGGTGGAGCTTAGGAAAGAGAGCACTGAGGGGGTGGAGCTTAGTAAACAGAGCGCTGAGGGGGTGGAGCTTAGTAAACAGAGCGCTGAGGGGGTGGAGCTTAGTAAACAGGGCGCCGAGGGGGTGGAGCTTCGTAAACAGAGCGCCGAGGGGGTGGAGCTTAGAAAACGGAGCGTTGAGTAAAGGACAGAACCTAGTAAAACAAGTATGCTGAGTGGGCGGTGCCTAGTGAAATGAGCACTAAGTGGGCGGGGCCTATTGAACAGGAATTATCCAGTGATGTTTATGGAGGTTTCTGCTCACCTTAAGCGCGAGAGTTTTGCGTGTCTCGACTGACGTGTCGCTCTCACTCGAAGCCTCCATCTCCTTCGCCACCAGCTCGTAGTCAGCTGGGTCGCAGACCACCGTCACTCGGGCGTGATTCTTAGCCGCAGCACGCAGGAGAGTAACACCACCTGCACAGGAAGTGGATAATCATCTCATATCGAAGGCATCCTCCAAATCCAAAATAATTCCTTCTGTAAAAAAGGAGGACGGATCTCGCTGTTCAGCTCACCGATATCGATCTGCTCCACTGCATCAGCCACAGTCACATTCGGGGACGCAACGGTCTTTACGAAAGGATAAAGGTTACACACGACAACTCTGGAAAAAACACACGACATGGGGTCATCAGAAGTCTGTAAAAGTCTTTTTTTTTTACCGTTCTATCAAAATATAACACTATTATATTATTTCTCTGTTCCACTGTTCCACTCAAGACTTCAAGCTTCTATAGTGTTTAACAAATTAACTTAAATTTAAAAAAAAAAAAATCTTAAAAATTCCTGTGGCAAATATTTTGTGGTTTATACATTTATAAAAATTGTGTTCAAAAATGTATTGTATAAATCTTAAAAATGCTCATGCTGCAAATGCACTTATACATTTAGAAATTATGTAAAAAAAAAAATAAATAAATAAAAATACACATATATGTATGTATATAAGATATATAAAAATGTATTAAAAAAAAATAAAAGTAAAAAAATAAATATAAATATTAAAGAAAAAAAAAAAATATATATATATATATAAATAAAGGTACTACTCAACAATAACTAGACATGAATTATATCATTTATGACAAAGAATGTTGCTAAAGCTATGTAGGACTGTGTAGGCCAATCAGATTCTACCAACCAACTCATAAGAGCCAATCAGCTCAAGTCTCAAGCCCACACCTACACTGAGCTAATTCTGAGGAAGCGGAAAATTTAATTATGTGTCATGTGGCACCACATGATGAAGCTAAATGAATTATTTTTACCCACCAAATCTTGGTGCACTTCTCACATTTCAGTGTCCAAACATCAGAGTTTTGTACTGAACCTGTACGTAGCTAGCAAATAATGACTGCTCAGTATAGTAATGCTAACCCTTCATCTTACCTCACGAGATTAAAGCCGAGTTTTTCCATGTCGGCCTGGTCAGACAGAGTGTTTCTGGCCAGGATTCCTCCATGAACGGCGGGGTGAAGGGTTTTAACCCGACCGCCGAGCATCTCGGGGAAACCGGTGAGCTCAGACACGTCTCTGAAAACGAACACGAGCAAAAATCACGTCATTCACATTCATGGTGTTCAGTCATAGTATATATAGATATATATAGATTACAATAAAAATCAGGGTCCTAAATCCTGTCCTGCACAGTTCCTCACCTCACTGAGAGTCCGGCATCTCGCAGAGCTTTAGCCGTGCCGCCCGACGCCACCAGCGACAACCCGACCGACACGAGCCGCTTCGCAAAGTCCAGCAGCCCCGCCTTATCGGACACACTCAGGAGAGCTGAGACACACAGATCAAAGGAATGTTACCACCACAAAGTCGATTATTTTCCCATAAAGTCACGTTGTGAAATGTTTTATTCTTCTTCTAACACTGCAACTTGCCAACCATTACAATTTATCGTTAAATAAAAAAAAACACCACATCATTCTTTTTATCCGTAAATGGTTACGTTTAATTTTGTGGAACTTCCAAGAACCAAGTTAGTTCGTATTATCGCTTATGTTATGGCAGTGGTTGTTCCCTCACCAGCCTCTCTCTCTCTCTCTCTCTCTCTCTCTCTCTCAAATTTGGAGAAAAAAAAAAAAACACAGCGTGTCACCAAGAAACCTCAAAATGAAAATTCCTGCCCCGAAGACTTTACTGTGGTGGAAAACCGTTACAGAGCACTGACACCGGAGACTCCTTCCAGAAATATTAAACACCTTACAGAAAACGACACCATATCAAACAAATACAGAAATGAAGCCTTGCATGTGAGAACAAATCTTTGAGTCAAACTTAGAGTGAGAAAACTTGCAAGTAGAGGTGGATAATAATTGAGTAATTATACTTTAACTTTATATTTACATATTTAACGTTTCAATAAGCAAAGTCTTGTTTAAAATGAAACGTCTCCTTCACCTCTCTAGAAGACAGGGATGTGATAAAGCATTTCGAGATAAATTTTGCTAATTATCTAACATTAACTAGATTGAACTAAATTAGCCAGTTTTCTTTGCTAATGCCAGACTAGCATCGAGTCTACTAGCTAACGTAATTATTTACGTTACAAGTCAAATTCTAGCTAATTGTGAAAACTTCAACCAGTTTTAGATCCAGTAGATATAAAAAAGTCTACACACCCCTGTTAAAGGTAAGTAACAACTACTTTTCACATGAAAACCTAATTTTATCAGTTAAAAAATATTTATAAATATTTGAAAACATTTAAAAGTAGCCACTTTCTTACTAAGATTATACACACACACACACACACAAATAAATAAAATATCTAGTAAGAAAGTGGCTACTTTTAAATGTTTTCAAGTTAAAATATATATATATATATATATATTTTAACTTGAAAACATTTAAAAGTAGCCACTTTCTTACTAAGATTATACACACACACACACACAAATAAATAAAATATCTAGTAAGAAAGTGGCTACTTTTAAATGTTTTCAAGTTAAAATATATATATATATATATATATATATATATATATATATATATATATATATATATATATATTTTTATTTTTTCTAAATTTATTTTTTATTTTTTGCTGGATATTTCCACATTTAATTAAGATTTTGACACTATCTTTTCACTTAAGTATAAATTCCTAGTACCTCAGGTTACAACCTTAAATGCATTAGGTTTTTATAAATTGTGCCAATAAATAAATAAATAAATAAATAAATAAATAAACAAACAACCAACTACTGTCTCTGCACGCGCACAATCACTAATTAAGCATGCAATTAAAATAATAATAATAATTTCAGCAATTAAAGAATCACTTCACACTTCACACGTCTCCTGGCCTGGTGAACACTAAGCAGCATGGTGGTGCACAGAAAAATAAAACTCTAAAATCCCAAAAATCCCTAAAATCTGCCACAACTACAGAAAAGCTCGTGCCACATAAACAAAGCACATTTGCAAAGTTATTGTTACCGAGTTCAGTGGACATGGTGCTGAGTTGGATCCTGTCTTAGACCTGCAGAAAGGAGGAAAGGAAGTGAACTTCGGAGAGAACTTGGCAGCACGAACCGCGCGAGCTAAAAACACGTGGATGTAAAAAAGCTAGATCCGCAGAATTGTATTCTGGGAAATGTAGTTTTTCACCGAATTGTTCTTGTTTGGTCACAAGATGGCGCCACTGAGTTGGAAATGTGTCTCAACCCTATAAGATAGCAGCAATTAACCAAGTGCCCTACAGATGGCACCCTAACAATAATAATAATAATAATAATATTAATAATAATAATAATCATAATGCAGTAGTTATCTTCTAATTATAAAACATTGCAAGTTTATAGTTTTCACCTTATTCTTTATTCTTAATGTACAAAATGGGATTAAAAATAAATTTAATAAATAGAGATTTAAAACCATTTGATCCCAAATGGTTTTAAGGTCATGAGTTGAATCCCAAGCTGCCACTAATCTTCTGTGTTCATCATGGCTGACTTTGTGACCTTTGTAATAAGCTGGGATATGAAGGATATGAAGGATATGAAGCAGAGAATGTCACTGTACTGTACTGTAAATATGGGACAATGCACATGTACAGTACAGTGTTTCTATGTAATTTCGAGTTTGAAGCTTGTCACGGTGGCACAGAGGGTACTGTCTCTGCCTCACAGCTCCGGTTACTGTCTGTGCACAAATCCACGTTTCCTCCAGGGTTTCTTCCGGGTTCTCAGGTTTCCTCGCATCTCATTCAAGGTGTATTTCCACCATGTAGACTGTGTTCCAGACAGAATAATCTACATAAGCGCAAAATAAACTTTTTATTATTCTATGTTCTGAGCACATACCGTAACAAGGGGAAGGGAACTAAAGCAGTTGGTGGTCTTTCAAGAAAACGAACATATCAACAAAAAACATCTATTAGGATTAGGTACAATTCTTTGAATCCTTTTGAATAACCTTCCCACACAAACTATTTTGGCAGAAGAATTGTTTCAAGCGACACATTTTGATATTTTGCATCAGACGCATGCATAAAGAGTTCATTATTGAATATTACAGTAATCAAGCCGAATTGCTGCACGAGTGCCAGGCCAATGCTCTCATTCCTCTTTTTTTTTGGAATCCTGTCTCCTTTTTGTTAATTTAATTAAAGTGCACAAGCAACCTGTGTAAACAAGGCTCTCAGGGGCGATTAAGGCGAGGCAGGATAGGAAGGTAAGCGCCGCTCCTGTCAGTTACAGCGGATTGCATCGATTTCATTGATTTGTAACAGCTTTTGGGCTAATTTCATCTCTCAAAGGTGAACCCGTGGTAGCAGGGCGAGGATTAACACCGTCACCCCCCTCTCCCCTCCCTCTGCCATGGGTTTAATTTTTTCCCGTCCACCTATTTCTGCTTTGCCAAGTGATTAGATAAAAGTGCAGCAACAATAAGTCTTATTTGGAAGGGTAAGGTGGGAGAATCAATAACTTTTTATTTGCCTGCGGGTCGGCATAGGTGGGCCGTTACCGACGCTCTTAAATGCATCACAACTCTGTTCAGGCGAGGACGACAAAAAAAACGCTGAGGTGGGCAAGAAAGTGTGCGTAAACCACGGCCTGCTCACACACAAACACGTCCGACGAGCCATAAAAAATCATACGAATCGTAAGGGTTGATGGATGAATTTCGAATGAATCTGTCGTGGAGCGTTAATCACGTCTTAACAGCCAGAAACTTCGGGATTGTCCAGGTGACTTTGGGAAAGACAGAAGAAACCAAAAGGAAAAAGAAGCTCACAGTTAATATTAAACATTTATACGTAAAAATGTAGTAAATATCAAGTCAAGCAGCTAACGAAGGAAGATCAGTATGTGTATCAGTAATCAGTTCTACAATATATTGTGATATTCAAAACACCGTACTGTTATCGTAAACATAGCATTTATGGCGCCGCTCTTTTCTAAGGCCCCATCCACAAATATAAATAGTTTTTACTGCTTCATTTTCCAAAAATATCTCGCTATAAATAAAACGAACATCGTTTTTGGAAATATTTCCATCCACACGAACAACGTTTTGAATATATTTAAGCTAATATGTCTCCAATTCACACTATTTTAAGACTTACTGTACCAGTACTAATACCGTAAATTAGGGCACCCTCTAGTTGTTTAAACATTGATCGAAAATACGTTTTGCTGTTTAAAATTTAAAAAGTGGTTCATAACATCTAGCTGGTTATTGCTGTTTTGAACTAAAATACAACTATTACAGAACGTAGTTGCTAAATGCTAGCTGTTTAAACGTTACTGTGAGAAAGGTTTTCTATCAAAATTGAAACAACACTGAGTGAAATAGTTTGAAGCTCTTGCTAACAGCTAGCAGACACTACAAACTGTTTGGTAGATTTTGTAGCATTTGCTGCCTGATGTTACAGAAAATGCTAGCTACAGATGCACTTGCTGTTGTGGTATATTTCGAGCTTGCTAACTGATAGCTTTTTGGGTTTGGATGATATTTGAACTAAAAATACAAACCTGACAGTAAACATTGCTAATCACTAACTGTTAGTTTATAAACATCACTGGTTAAAAAAATAAAAGTGAAAATAATTGTGACAGAAAGCAAACGCTAACTGTAGCTGCTTGATTAGCGAAGTTACCAGTCCTTGCTTCAACCTTGTCTTAAGGTATCTCTAATGTATTAGCATCAGGCTAATAACTCTGTGTGCTGCCAGTGACAGCCGCCATATTTATCCGCTGGCCTGAAGTGATTGGGTCTAATTTGGGGATCAGGACTTCATTAGAGCAGATTAGGTGTGAGGATGGATGGGGAGAGAGAATTAGCTGATTGCGGTGTGTGTGTTTATGTGTATGAAAGAGAAAGAGAGAGAGAGAGAGAGAGAAAGGAGAAGAGATAGTTAGAAAATAAGAAACAGTAACAAATCAAATTCCTTGTTGATGAGAGAGAGCTCAGAGGAGAATAGTCTGAATCGTCTGAGCTGACAGTAAGATCATGTCGGGTTCTCACTATAGCCTCAGATTCCTGTTCTTGGCTGACAGGAGTGGATCCCAATGTGGTCTTCTGTCAAGATTCTACATGTTTTGAGTTCTGAGATGCTTTTCTGCTCATCACGGTTGTAAAGAGTGTTCTTCTGAGTTACTGTAGCCTTCCTGTCAGGTCGAAACAGTCTGACCATTCTCCTCTGATCTCTCTCATCCACAAGCTGTTTCTGTCACTCACTGGATGGTTTTTGTTTTTTGTACCATTCTGCGTAAACTCTTGCGACCATCGTGCATGAAAATCCCAGGAGATCAACAGTTTCTGAAATACACAAACCAGCTCATCTGGCACCAACAACCATGCCACAGTCAAAATCACTGAGATCACATTTCTGTATAGTAATATATATTTATATATAATATATATTTTTTTATTTATCAGTTTTTGTAGCTATTTTTTAAACTGTTGCTTTGGAAAATCAAGGACATTACTGAATGCTAATGAGAACAGACTGTTTACAAAAACAAACTATCTATGATAAACTGTTTACGAGAACAATCTGTTTACAAGGATAAACCGTTTACAGGAACAAACTGTTTCTGATAAGAAATTGTTTACGATTTGTTCACAGTTGTTTACTTTTCACAGGAATAAATAGTTTACATGAGAACAAACTTTACAAGAACAAACTGTTTACAATAATAAACTGTTTACAAGGACAACTTGTTTACAGGAACAAACTTTATGAGAACAATTGTTTACGAGAACAAACTGTTTACGAGAACAAATTCTTTACGTGAGCACAAATTGTTTAAGAAAACAAACTGTTTATGAAATCAAACTCTACAAAAATAAACTATTTATGACAACAAACTGTTGATGAGAACAATTGTTTACAAGAACAAACTCTTTACGAGGATAAATTGTTTACAGAAACGACTGTTTACGACAACAGACTGTTTACAAGAAGAAACTTTCTTCTGGAACAAATAGTTTACAGGAACAAACTGTTTACGTCAGATCAAATTGTTTATGAGAAACTGTTTACAACAACGAACAATTTACAAGAACAAATTGATAAGCAGCTTCTTTCGATTAGCTTTTATTTGTCATGGGTGCAGCTTCAATGCAGTTAAGCTATTTTAACTATGTAGCTTTAGCTAACTACAAATTTAACGTGTTACCTTTAGACATTTATTTTTGTTATATATGTTATATATGCTCTACTTAATTACCATTTCCCCAGACATTGGCCATGCCTTTGGCTTTCAGCCAATAAGAACATGCTGTTTTGGACATTATATTAGTGAAGAATGATAGAATCTTGATGGCAAAATAGTTTTTAAAAATGACTAATTTCCCAGTTTTTTCCCCCCAAGATATTGGCAGTGGACTCAGATTTTGGACCCTTTTGGACTCGGAGGTCTGAATAAACCAGAGACGGATGTTAGGTTTAGCTGTTGGATGTGTGTTGTGCACATGACTGTGATAATTCTCAATCATGCCGTGAACTGATAACGAGCCACACATCAAAGGTGTTCGAAGATACATTACGCCGCTGATTGGAGCCGTAATGAGTGAACAGCAGGCAATAAATCTCTGTGCGACAGTAGTTTCATTGTATACTTATAATTACGTTGTGCAGTCATAAAGACATTGTTCTGAATGAAAAGTATTAGCAAAGGTTACCTTTCATGGAAAAAGCCGATAAGATGAAACACTGTAAACTTCCTGGACGGTACCAAGCTTTAATTTGATTGAAGTGGTGGTTTAGTTGCTAATTTAACCAACAACACTGGTGTCATGCTACTTTTACTAGAAAGTCAGACATTTTAAGAAATAGCGCCCCAAAAGCTAGAAGAATTTTCAATATATACACTATTTTATGATGTTGTTCATAGTATGTTTTTCTTGATGGTTGCGTACTACCCATAATGCAATGCAAGTGTGTTTGTACTTTTTTATTTACAGAAGTGCAAACTCCTCTGTCCTGAAGACTTTCCTGTGTGGGAAAACTTAAAGTTGCTGCTTTAACACTGACTATTACAAAGCTCTCACACTGGAGACTCCTTCCTTCTTTATATGCTAAATAAATTCTTCTTACAGAAAACGTTACCATGTCAACAAGTAAATCCGCTTATGTTGAGCATCCACCATATGCGTCCCTGTGAATGAGCTGTTACTATAGAAACGATAATGTATTAGAAGGAGCATTTTAATATAATCTGTAATTCGCAGCTTCACTACTTTCCACCAATCAGAATTCAGAATTCAGCATTCAACGGCGCTGTTGTGTATTTAATATTATCTTACTTACGCCGCTAAGCACAACTGCATTGTATGAAGTAAGTTGTCTAAAGCTATAAAAAGCAACACTAATACATGCTAATATATTTATTTATTTATCTGTTTATTTATTTGTTTGTTTATTGGTTGATTGATTGATTGATTGATTTTTTTATTCGATCCCCTGACTGTTCAAGCTGTGAGAACGCTCTTGCTAGACTGAGGCTGGTGCTTTGGCTAGCTGTCACTTAGCCATTAAGTCTTTTTATATGACACAGTGACAGTGAAAAACAAGACAGAAACATTGAGAACATCAACATTTTCCTCAGATGTGAAGATAAATTGCTGAGAAAAGACTCCTTATGACAAAAATGATGCTTAGCATCAACCGCTAATCCAACTTCAACAGATTCTGCCACACTGGTGAAGTATTCATGAAAAGCACAAGAGTAGAGGATTATACATGAAATCTTTTGATGAACATGGTGAGCACAAAAGCCCATTTAAACACAGACACAGAACAACCCAATATGCTAATACTACATGCTAGCTGTTCTCCACGCTAGCACTGTTCTTTCTTTTAAACCAGAGTGTGGTTTGTATAAACCTAAGCTGTAAACTCTAAACAATATAATTAAAACAACAATATTGGCCAAGATTAAAGTAAAAGAGAGTTTTTATTCACAAAATACTTTTCATAATATGTCAAGGAACAGAATATGTAAAGGTGAAACCACCTCTCGTCCCAAAGGACAAGACAATTAAAGATAATAGCTGGCATTGTAAGACAAAAAGTAATTAGGCCTCATTCAGAGTGATAAAAATGATAAGCTCCATTCATCAGCCGACGTACAATGAAGCTGTTGTGTGAGGATTGTAAAGTGTATCGCTCATTAAACGGCCATAAAGGCTAACGAGCCTAACAACGCTTTGTTACCTGTTTGGAAAAACAAACAAGCCGAGAGATGTCAGTTTGAAGAAGACGAGAAAAGGATCTGAAAATCTGAGGCAGCTAGAAAGAACTGTATTTGTTTAATTTATTTTTTAAATAGTTCTAGATTGTGACCTCAGATTTTTATGTCTATCAGTGACTACTAAAATGTATGAAAACAAAGAAAATATTAACCATAGCTCACAAAAAAAGTCAGTATGCTTTTATTTAAAAATGCACCCACCACCATGCTTTTATTTAAAAATGCACCCACCACCATGCTTTTATTTAAAAAACACCCATTATCATGGTTTTTATTTTTGCTTAAAGAATAGAGGTCAAAGTCGATATCAAACTGCGGAAGGAGCCGTGGCTCCTTTGCTTGTCAGTTCAAGTGAAGGAGGCGTTGCTTCTACGTCTATCACAGTTCCTGCGACACCTCCTGTCGTCTGCTTACACATACAGTACCACGCTAACCACATTTCACACTTCCAGACCACCTCCATGATGACATTAGTATGATGTCACACACTGCGTTTATACTAGTTAGTGGTTAGCCTGTTTACTATAATGCTTTTTTGCTTGTTGTCCTATTTTAATGTAATAGTAGATTGTGTGCTTACCTGCTTACTGTCATTCTTGTTTGTGAAAGCCTGAATACTACAACTCTAATTCTTGTCTTTATCTGTTTATTCTAAAGCTAGCAGGTGTTAAACTGTTTATTAAAATGCTAGCTTGTGTTTTTTTCGTCTCTAAAGCTAGTTCTGGATTAGCCTGTCTACTATAATACTAGTTTGTGAATAAATACACAAATTGTATACTATGCTATTAAAACTGAAATATCATATGTCAAATAGCAACTTATTACTAGTACATTATAACCAAACATCACAGAATTTGAAAAAAAAAAAAAAAAAAAAAACCCAGCCAAACTATGACAGAAGGTTTCGTTTCTGTGCTGTAGAATTAGCTCAGGGCTGTGATAATGATTGAAAAATATGCTAGTAATCGCTGATAAGTCCTCTAATGTCTGTAAACATGACAGGCAGTAAAGTTTACAGCCATGCCATTTTCTGATAAACTTTGACTTTGTAGTGCAGTGCTAGACAGTGTGTGTGTCAGAGAGAGAGAGAGAGAGAGAGAGAGAGAAAGAGAGAGAGGATTTGTACCATGAATAGAAAACAGATCATCAGGACAACATACTCATTCAAAGTTCTCCATGGATTATTTTATCTCTGATTTTTTGGATTTATTTATTTTAAAGCATTTATTTAGCATTATAGCAACAAGGACACACTCTAGCTAGCATTATAGTAACCAAGGACACACTCTAGCTAGCAATATAATAAACAAGGTAACACACTAGCTAGCATTATAGTAAACATGGACGAACTCTAACTAGCGAAATAACGAACAAGGACACACTCTAGCTAACATTATAGTTAACAAGGACACACTCTAGCTAGCAATATAGTAAACAAGGACACACTCTAACTAGCAAAATAACGAACAAGGACACACTCTAGCTAGCATTATAGTAAACAAGGACACAGTCTAGCTAGCATTATAATAAACATGGACACACTCTAACTAGCAATATAATGAACAAGATAAAACACTAGCTAGCAAAATAACAAACAAGGACACACTCTACTTAGCATTATAGTAAACAAGCACACACTCTACCTAGCATTATAGTAAACAAGCACACACTCTAACTAGCAATATAATGAACCGGGTAACATACTAGCTAGCATTATAAGTATTAAAGTAACACATTAGCAAACATCATAATTAACAAGTTAACACATTAGCTAGCATAACAGTAAACAGCAATGACACACTGGCCAGCCAATGAAAAATTGCACATTTCCATGGCAAACGTATAAATTATTTGAATAAAATGAGTTATTATTTTTTCTTTGCTGCTTTGTGCTACCTGTCAGTGATTTATATTTTACGAAATATAGGAAACAGGGTAACAGAGTGTGTGTATGATGTCACTATTTTAATTCCCAGCTCTGACGCCATTTAATCTGCCATGAAGTGTGTGGAACAAAAAACGAGTCTCTCTCTCTCTCTCTCTCTCTCTCTCTCACACACACACACACACACACACACACACACACTTCATATGTCCGCACTAAGACCATATGCAGAAATCCATAAATTAAAATTCATTAAGTAGCATTGAACTCTCTGGGTCACGTGGTGTCGAATCCCAAGCGCGAGACCTTTTATACTGTACTGTATATAGACCCACACAGCTGAGGCGCGCGTCCAGGTGCCAAGTTTTTGATTGGTTAATTAGAAATCTAACTGCTGCTGTAAGCCAATCAGCGCCTTACGTACAGCGGTTATGCAAATGAGCTGAGCAAAGCGGGATGGCAAAGTTTCTCACGTCTTCAGAGTGAAGCGCGGTGACGTGTGAAAGGCAGCAGCGCTACACCTCAGCGTGGAAATTAACATTTATTATTATTATTGTTGTTGTTTTTTACGTTTCAGGGAGTTTATAAAATGGAATATAATGGAATAACGGAGTGAAGATGTGAAGTGAAGATTCTTTTATTTTCGTCAAATTTAAAAAAAAGGTTTAAATCTGATATTTTCAGTGCGCTTCTTATGCGCGCTCTGCTCAACTCTACACCTTTTTCCGCCTGAAATTCCGTTTCCATGGAGAAATCCAAGAACTTCCGCATCGAGGCTCTGCTCGCGCCGTGTGAGGCTCCGCCCCCAAGTGCTTTTCCGGGTCTGGTGGCGCGCGCGGGTCCGCTCCCGGTGCCGTCCCCCGGTGTGTACGCGAGCGCGCCGCTGTTCCCCGCAGTGCCCGCGCTTCACTACCCCGGAATCCCGCACATCAGCCCCGCATACGAGCCGTGGATCCGCGCGAGCCTGCTACTGCCGCGACTCCACCCATACACCGGTGTGTTTACTGTTCACTCACCACACCTGCTTATTTATTTTATTTTATTTTATTTTATTATTTTGTTTAATTGTGTTTTATTTTTTTATTTTATTTTAATTTGTTTAATTTTGTTTTATTTTATTATTTTGTTTAATTGTGTTATTTTATTTTATTTTAATTTGTTTAATTTTGTTTTATTTTATTTTATTATTTTGTTTAATTGTGTTTTATTTTATTTTAATTTGTTTAATTTTGTTTAACTTTATTTATTTTATTTGTTTTGTTATTTTTATTTTGTTTAAATTGTTTAGTTTTGCTTGTTATTTTATTTTTTCACTTTATTTATTTATTTATTTATTAAAATCTCATTATTTATGCCCCTGTAGCTATAAATAATGTAGACATTGTTTATAAATGAGAAGTTGTTTATTTTTATTTTATTTCACATGTTTTAATGTTTACTGGTTTAATGTTTGTTTGTTTGTTTGTTTGTTTGACCTTTGGTAGGTTGTGTAATTCTAGACAGGCCGATTATTTAAATTTTATTTTATATGTTTTTAGAGGTTAATATTTTGTGTTAAGTTCATATTATAAGACTATAATAACATTTATTTATTTATTGTTTGTTTGTTTGTTTACAGTATTTTTAATCTCTGGATTTTTTGTGAATTATTTTATTTTGTTTTGTAGTTTGTTAATAATACTATTTTTTTAATTCTTTGGAATTCATCTCAGAATTCTGAACAACATAATTTATATTTTTATTCATTAACTTGATCACATTTCTTCTTCTTTCTCTCTTCTTTATTATTTTTAATACAATCTGCAACACTTTAGTTATTACATTTCAGCTCAAAATGAACGTAAGTTGATTCAAACGATAAATCAAATAACTAACAATAAAACACACAATCATTTATATTTACAAAAATAAACACATTACAAACAAATTATTTCATTTAAATCAAATAAACAAAACTACAGTTAGACAACAGAAAAAAAAAACAAAAACAAGATCCATTATAGTGAGTAAGAGTTTGTTTTTTTTAGGAAAAAATAACAAGAAAAGTGAATAAAAATATCAACTAATGTAATAATAATAACTGTAATAATAATAATAATAATAATAATAATAATTGTGTTTCAATAATAATTTAAACAAACAAAAAAAGAAAAAAGAAGGAAGCCAAGTAAAAAAAACGTGCAGAAAGAATACTGTGTGTTACTGTTTTACAAAAATTATAAATATGTGTAGAATTAAAATAGTTCAGGAAACATAATTAACTCTGAAGCGATAATACGGCTCGATTGTAGAATTAAGTAAATAGATCGATAATTTATTAAAATCAAATAAGTTGCGTTTTATGTGTAAAAGATGAAAACAAAAAGGATACTACAGAAAGATTTAAAAAAATTAAAAGTAAAGAATGAAAAGTGCATAAAATGAGGTAAACTCTTTTAATCTGTTAAAATCAGACTTATTTATATGGCAGTAAAGACGGTGTGTGTGTTCATGGAGTTTTCATTAAGTTAATGGTGTTTACAGCCATCACATCAACAATAAAGCCGAATAATAATAATAAAAATAATAATAATAAAAAGAATAAAGTCTTCATCTTTATTGATGAGCTTGGAGAGAGAGTGTGTGTGTGTGTGTGTGTGTGTGTATGAGATCCTCGATGCCATTGATGTTATAATAATTATACGGAAATAATTTGGAGGTGAATTACAGCAGCCATTTAATCTGTTATTAAGTTTTACTGATTCGGTGCTCGTTAAATCTTCATCCTCCTCATCATCATCTTGACAAACAGAGATTTGATTTAATTATAATCTGAAAGTTTCCTCTTCTTTGTTTTCTTCTTTTTCTTATTATTATAATATCATTTCAGTTCATACAGGTTTTTGTTCTTGTGTTTAAACGCATCTGCAGCTTTGCTCAATATTATAATTAGTAACATAATAAAAAGTAATAATCATTTGTAATAATTCGTAATAATTATTGTGACTGTGTGCGGTTACAGGAAAAGGACAGTTTAATGAAGCAGAGTTACTCTTACCACCACGAAGTCGATTATTTTCCTTAAAAAACACGTCCTGAGATGTTTTCTGCCTCTTATGCCACCTCTATACCACCAAAAACAACAGGCCATACTTTTTTTAAATCTATTTCCAGTTATATTTACATAAATATATTTAATATATAATATAATACTCTCTTTTCTCCTCTCTCTTGAAGTTAATAAATAAAAAACAAATGTAGAGAAACCACAAAGCGTAAACTCATCTGTCCTGAAACCTTTTCCTTTCTTGTAAAGCTTTAAAGTAACAGCTTTTCCTGACACTGGAGACTCCTTCCATAAATGTTAAATACATAGATACTATCAATAGAACAAGCGTGTGATTTGCCTTTCTTATATAGAATTAATTAACACTTTCTGACCAATCAGAGTCCAGAATTCAGCAGTGCTGTGATGTAAATAATGTTATTATAGTATACAGTGTAACGTAATATTAACGTTGAAGTATAACGATGTGTAAATCGATCTATCTGTCCACAGCATCTCCTCAGTCGGGGTTGATGGGAAAATGTCGGAGGCCGCGCACGGCGTTCACCAGCCAGCAGCTGCTCGAGCTCGAGAACCAGTTTAAACTCAACAAATATCTCTCACGGCCCAAACGCTTTGAAGTTGCCACGTCACTAATGCTAACAGAGACGCAGGTGAGTGTATACACACGTGTTAGCGCTTAAAACGGTACATTATGAATATAAGAAGTTCTCAGATCTTCAACTTCTGTGTGTGCGTGTGTGTGTGTGTAGGTGAAGATCTGGTTCCAAAACCGCAGGATGAAATGGAAACGAAGTCGTAAAGCCAAGGAACACGTGGAAGCAGCACGAGAGCGCAAATCAACCAATGAGAATCCAGCGTCTGAGTCTGAGGGGGCGGGGCTTGGGAAGCAGGACGTAGAGGAGGAAGAAGAGGTGGACGACGAAAACGATTTCAACACGGACACGCAACATTCGGACTTTTTGCAGAAGGACGTAGATACACGATACGCTTCCGATGACGATGTGGACGAAGTGAGAGGTGGGGACAGAAAGATGGGGGCGGGGTTATAAAGACGAGATAAGGAACCAATCAGAGACAAGGATGAGCCTGTTTGCTCAGAAACGTGGAGGTGACTCGAAGATACTGTGAAATACTGAACGCTTCATGAACTGATTTTAATGTTATACCAGAGTACTGAACACTGACTAAACACTAAACGTAGCCTTTAGGTTTCTCAGTTCTTATACAGGCTTCACCCTAAACACCAAACAACAACAACAACGCCATTTAAACAAACATGCCATCGAGCAAAGTCTCTCCTTCACCACGCTTTAGTAGAATGATTTATTTCCACCAACTAGTTCAGGAGTTTGTAGCTAGTGCTACAACGGTCAGATTACAGGTCAGTTAGTGTAGTTTTAAGTCCATGTATGGTGTATAGTGGTCTGTAAACGCACAACATGTTAACAAAGCTAAAGTGCAACAGGAAAACCAAAGAAGACAAAAGCAAAAAAATGTAAAACAGCAAATTCAGAAATAGAACAACAGCAAATAAAAAAACACAGCAGCAAATTCAGAAACACAATAACAAAAAAAAAAAACAGAAAAGAAAATTCAGAAACAACAACAAAAACAGAAACACAACAGCAAATTAAGAAACACAACAAAAACAGAAACACAACAGCAAATACAGAAATACAGCAACAAAAGCCAAAAACAAAAAACACAGAAAAAAACAGTAACAGAGCAGTAAAACTAAAATACACAACAGCAAATTCAGAAACACAGAAACAAACCAAGTATACACAACAGCAAAGCCAGAAACACAACAGTAAATTCAGAAACACAACAAAAACAGAAACACAACAGTAAATTCAGAAACACAACGAAAACAGAAACACAACAGCAAATTCACAAACACAACAACAAAACCAAAAATCTAACAGTGAATTCAGAAACAAACAAATAAAAAAAAACAGAAACGCAACATCAAATCTGGAAACAACAGCATATTCGGAAACAGTAAAACTAGCTAGGCTAACTAGATGACAGATGGAAAAGTGCAGTTAATTTCCCTTGTAACGGTTATATGCCGTGTCCAATCAGCCACCAGCACTGGTGTAAAATTCAGTAACAAAATCCTGAGAAAACTGAAACTTCCTTCTCTGAAGTTCAGATCAGTTTATAATACCGATGTTGGGTGCTAAGCTGTGAAACTGAAAACTACAGCTAAGAACCAGATGTTCTGTCATTTTGGATTTTGTTAGCCAGCTAGCAACAAACAAACAAACAAACAAACAAACAAAAAACATCAAATTTACGATGTAAGAATCCTGTCAGTTTAGGTTATGTTAGCTAGCTGGCTAAAGAATTATGTGTATGTGTTTTGTTTTTGTTGAACATTTTCCATGTATATATTTGGAAGTTGTTTCTTTTATCTGTGAAGATTGAGATTTTTTTGTTAATTTACACAAGCCGAGTTTTAGAACTGCTGTGTAATATGTGCTAATGCTACAGTTTATACAATTAGCAGCAGATCTATGAAAATATTTCAAATTCTGAAATGAATTATGAAACATTTAAAATCAGGATGAAGAATTGCAGTATATCTGCAAAGCTCATCATATAACATCATTTCTTTAGCTGGAAATAACACTTAGCAAAAAATTCTGGTTTTAATTACACAATATGATAGTTTAGCAACATTAGCTAAGCTATGTTTGGTTTAAACTCATCATCAACAGAAGATACACAGCAACGTGCAACATGTCACGCTAAAACGCAAGATAACGTTGTCTCTATGTTGGGTTTTTTAATCAAATCTTTTCCAACCTGATGTTATTTAAATGTGTTAAGGTTTAATTTATTGGCTTTAAAGTGAACTAGAGGCCAAATAACATGAAATAAAATGGATCATTTTGTAAAACGTTGTGTGTCTCATTTTTGTAGTCATACACAAGTATGAATTAGTATTAGCAAAGTTTTGGGGGTTAGCTAGCATGCTAGCAACCAACTAGGATGATGTACAGAAATAAGTGTGAAGGTAGGAATCGACCTGAGGAAAGGTTAATTGATTTAATACTGCTAATTTCATTTAATTTCATTTAAGTTTACAAGGTTTGAGTACTAGCCACAGGTAAAATGCTAACCCCAACCTGTGACTAAATTACCTACGGTGCCAACTTTTGACTTTTTTGCCATCAATTTTCTTCGCAAATTTCTAGGCTTGTGCTCGGATGTTGCTAACTAAATCATTTCTAATCAGCTAGCTTGTTAAGTAGCTAGCAAAATTTGGTGATATTGGTTAAATTAGCAAAACAGCCCAGCCATAGTTGTTACAATAAGGGGAAAATCTGTTTGTCATTGTACGGTGACATTCAGTGTCGATTCCTGAGGTGATTTAATAGTAACACCTTCCTGTATGTGAAGAAACATCTAGATTTCAAGGTTGTTTCTTGAAGCAGGACGAGTGAGACGTGAGGATCGACTGTAAATCAAAGCCTTTAATGGAAAAATATTTCCATTTCCTCCCTCAGATGTCGCATCTCCCTCCATTCCTCTCATGATCTGTCCTGTAAACTCCTAGCATGCTGATTAGCATGCTAAAGAACAGACGGAAAACGATGGCGCATAATAAACCTGTTATTTGCGTTGTTTACGAGCGCGCCTCTCAAATCTGAATTTTACTGATGGTCCGATGATTAAGTTAATGAAGGGGAGATAAAGATCATCGGCCCTCGATGACGGTGATGTCACAGAGTCCATTTCATTTGCAGGACAAATAAAAACATGTATGAGGATGAAGATTAATATCCAAGACATGACGAGACGCCGTATAACTTCTCTGGCGTGGCGGCCATGGCGTCATGTTTATATAGTGATTAAATGCGTTTTAACTGGGACTCGTTAAATCTGACTCATCAAAGGCCAAGACTTATAACTAGCTTGTGTGTTACGTAGCTGATTTGCTGACCAGTTCAATGATCAATTTGCTAGCAGAAAAAATTATTTGCTGGGGTATGACTGGAGGTTTGTTAAAGTGGTTCAAAAAACTGTTGCTAAGCAACTGGGAAATATGGATGCCAAGAATAAACTAGCTACTAACCAAGGCTAATGATTTAGCTAGGATATACTGTAGGTGTGACAATGGAAATGAGACAGAATTATCAGGAACATCAACATTTGCCTCAGATGTGTTGGTAAATTACTTCCAAAACACACTGTATGAATAAAATTATACTTAGCAGCAACCGCTAACCAAACGTCCTCAGGTTGAGCTCAGAATGGCCGCTCACAGCATCAGCAGTAAACAAAGCAGCACTTCTTACCTTATATACAAATATTTTCTTTAGATTAATCAACAAACAGACATATTTGCTTGTTAAATCTGTAACACAGACTCTACAGATCACTGTTTTGAGGAAGAAAATCTACCTCACGCATCACAGTTAGCTGGCTAGCTAACAAAATACAGACATGGAGGCGTCCATGTTTTTCCCCCTACATTGTTGTACAACAGTGGCATAATTAAAAGTAGTTTCTAAAAATGTTTCAGAGTTTAATCTATCTCAATCAAATTGTTTCAAACATTAATTTCTTAAATATTCTTTGTTTACATTTTTAAATTAATGTATTTACATGTAAATTGATTAGTAGGTCATGGTAATGCTGCTTTTTTTTTTTTTTTTTTGCTGTCTCACGCTGTCAATTTTTAAACAGTATTTTGTTATTTTATTGTTTTTTAAAAAAAAATTGTATAATAATTTTTATATTTCATAATATTTTTAAAAATGAAAATGTTTAATAAGTAATTTTTATTTTGCTTTGTTTCCTTCCTTAGGTTGTACTACACTTCCTCTTATATTCATTTAATACCTATTATTTTTATTTTTTATGCTCATACTGTTTTTGCTTGTCATAGCTTTGTTTTTGCGTATTCTATGGATTAGTAGATGGGATACAAGCGCCGTCAGGTCGACAAGAACGCAAGATCGGCACATACATTCCTCATATTTTGACGAACCGTTAATGTTGGCATGAAACGTGACTGGAATTTTGTACTGAAATTTCACAGCCATACGTAAATATGCTAAAAGTCAACGTGACAGAAGTGCTGAAGTACAAAGTAAAAACGCAATAATGTTATCCGGCTGTATATCACTCACGTATTTACCCAAACAAGGCCTCGTTTCTTAGTTAAAACGAATAAACACGCTTCTCAGCGTATAAATCTGGCGACCTCGTGAAGCCTTTACGCCCTGTAGTTTAATCAATCAGCCGAAATGTCTGCGTCGTTACGGGAATATGAACAGATTGCGGGATGTTTTAAAGTAATCGGCCATATTGCTCGAGATTTTGCCTCGGCCTTGTCGTGTCACTTAAGCTAATGGGGCGGTAAAAAAAAAAAAATAAAGTGTCATAGGCCGTATTTCACACCCGTCCTGAAAAAAAGGGCCAAGTTTTGAGGTAATAAAGTGTATTGAAAAGGCAGGGCTTTTTCCTCTGTCGGAGCTAGCAGGATGTTTAGCATATAAATGTATGAAAGATGGAGCTCGAGTTAATTAAATGCTTTCTCAAAGCAGAAATGATCTTTTAGGTCTGGTCAGGTGGCCAGTAGAAGCAGAAAGTACATCAGCAAATCTAATATTAGCATTTAATCCCACAACAGTATTAAAAAAAATCTTTTTGTTTAATACTATCTCTTGTTTGTCATGTTTTGTTTATATCCATACACTATGGAGCTCCTTAAATTCATTTTTTAATGTATGTTAAAATATGTATGTGTGTATATATGTATATACATATATGTATATATATATATATATATATATATATATATATATGTATGTATATACACATACATATACACACACAAACATACACACACACACATATATGTGTATATAGTTATAGATTTCGTAGTTTATATATATATAACTACTATAATCAATAAAGTCTGTTTTATAAAAAGTTTTTTATTTTTCATCCTGCACGTTTTATTTACCAAAATAGCTGCCTTTGCAACATGGTGTGTATTTCACCGCGAAAAATCAACTTGCTTCGACCTTGCTGCATGACATCACTGCGCCTCACACATGGAGGAAATAAAGATTGCTGACCATAAAGATGGTTTCTGCTTCAACTCAACTCACATGCTAATCAAAGTGTGTGTGTTACAGACATCATAAAGTATACAGTGTGTGTGACTGCATTTTACAGACTGAATGTCAATAGAAATGATAAATGAGAACACTAGATACTGATAGTTACACGGATCACCTCTGTGGATTAATCCAGCCCCAGAAAGCTAGCTTTGTTGTGGGACATTATCTAACTAGCCAGTGATAACATTTAGCTAGCTAGTGTGCGTAAGTGTTAATATTAGCTAGTTTTGTCTATTGCTATGAGGAACATTTCACTACATCGAAACACATTTTTCTTATACCACAGCAGTTTACGAATTATTATAATTCTTATGTATTTAAGAATAACAGGTCATAGTTTTTATCCGTTAACAGTTACATTCAACGTTGCCGAACGTCCAATTTCAAACATTTTCATAATCCGTTCAAGTCCCTGTTCTAAAACGTTATTAGAAAAAAAGTTTGTGTTTAATTTTTTTAGGCGAAAAAAGTTTTTGTCACTTACGCAATTTGCGTAAATAATTGCATAGCCAATATTTAAAACTGGTGAACGTGACGATTTAGAACTTTAAAAACTTTCAATTTAGCGTCAGTTAAATGTTCTTCGACACGGTTGAACAACTTTTATATCTAGAAATTTTATATATAGCAAAGCGAACGTTGAAACCAATAAAACTGAGCATTGATCATCTTTGCCAAATGCTTTAAACTGGCAGAGTTGTTCATCTGTAATTGTTGCATATTGTAAATTTAAATGGGAAATATAAACTAGACTTTATTAAACACTCGCTATGTTTAGTGCTACAGAAGATACATAGATTTGGGACTGTGCAGCCAAAATATTAAATCATAAACCATAACACATTTAAAACAAGTGCCAACTGTACATTTAATTCAGTTCACTGTAGAGATGCTGGAAGTGTAAGAGCAGATTTGCTAAGTGCTCAGCGCTCTCTGCTGGTCAAAATCAGTACTGATTAATCCTGACCCAACAATGAAACCTTTTTAATCAGTTACACAAGACTTCCAGAGATAAAAGAAAAAAAAAAAAAAAAAAACAGAGTTGAAAGCATGAATTATTTTTAATCATTATGAAATAAAAACAAGAGCCATATTTACAGACATGATTCTCTGTTCAAATACATACAAATAAAATAAAATACAATATGACTTTGTAAAATTTACTGCAAATTAACATCCTCAGATTAACATTAAGCTTTGAGAACTGCTGGAAAAAAAACAAACAAACAACAAAATGACATAAATTACACGCAGCTCCCAAATATAAGTGTGCATATACCGATATTCATTTATACACAGCAAATTGTGATACTCAGCACCACATTATAGTTATCATGGATTTTAAACTATCTCCAGAGGTTATTCTCTGCCTGAGGAATAATTTATTACTAACTAGAGCAGATGTGATTTTAACTTAATTGCCAGAAAAGACCCTTTTAAGAGGATCTATGCAAAAAAAAAAAAAAAAAAAAAAAAAAAAAAAAAATGTATGCTGATAGGTAACAGTAGATTACTTTTATGTAAGAAAAACATATGTAATGTGGCACTTTATTTTAAATTTGCAATTAAATCAACCGTAAGTCTGAAAATCTTGTAAATATTCTTTCGGTAATAAATAATGTTATAAAGTAGAGCTACGGGAGCCTAAAGTGGCCAATCTTCATAAACTTTAACTGATTTTTAAAGTAGCAAAAGCCCCGCCTTCTTAGTTTCTATTGGCTACTCCTTCCAAGCTAGTTCTTCCGTGTCCTTTCCCATTCAAGTGATTTTTCCCCCCCACGAAGCTAATTTTATACACGGAATGGCGTGTCCTGAATACAATGCCTACCAACATGTTTTTTTGGTTAAAAAGTTGCGATGAGACATGAACATTTGTATATTAGTGTCAAAAGATTCAATAAAACTTCGGGGAATTAAAATGATGTGATGAAGAAATTTCAGCACACGCCTGTTGAACACAATGATCCCGTGTACCACATCATCCAGTTAAGAAAAATTCAACCGCACACTTGAGCATAAAACACACACATTAAAAAAAGCAGCAAATGAAAACACAATGATACACACTCCAGAGCGAATGACGACATTGTCACTGCTCACTTGCTCTGTTATCAAAATCACATTTAGAAACCGTTTGCATTTTATACTGTTACTTTACGAATTAATACTGCAGCCGTACTGTCGATCAACGCTCACTAAGGCCGCGGCGATATATTGAAGATATCACAGGATTGAGCCTGACAACCCCTAAGAGGAATAATGTGGAAACTGGACAGGAGTAAAAATGCAATGAAGAGTAAATAAAAAAAATTGGACAAAATTTTTTGGTGCGTATCTAATTAATATAGCTAACTGACGTTAACTATATATTAATGTTAGCCAAGTCTAACATACATTTTCCATGTACCGTGACAGAAAGTGAGGAAAATCAAGTTGAGACAAAGCACTGGCCGAGAGATGGAGGAAGGAGGTGGGAATTCCAGAGATGTCAGTCAATATCAGCGAGTTCGAACCTGCGCAACTACACAATATGCCATATCGTTCCAGTCCTAGATGCTGCTGTTTTGTCATAAAATGCAACACTGGCTAACATGGCAAATGCCCGCTGGCCTTATTAGACGCTTTGTCATTTTAAAATTTCACGAAATCCAGGTTCGTCTTCCACACGTACACACTGTAACTGTTACTGTTTACATACGTACTTCAACTTTAACCTTTCTTTCTACAAATAAAATAAGAACAGATACTTAATTTCCAGAATAAGACACTTCTTTTATCGTAATTATCTTAATTGTACCTTTCGCTCGATGTACAGTTTAGCATAAAATACTGGTCATCAAATATAAAAACTAGCCTACTGTTAATAAGCTTGCTATCAAAATATATAATATAATATAATATAATATAATATAATATAATATAATACAATATAATATAATAAGCCTAACATTTGCTAGTTTGTTAAAGAAACTGGCTAGCTACGTAATTTTCGACCTCTAGTTATGCTTAATTGTTAGTATGATATTGAAAATTCTATAATGCTTATCATATACCATAGTTAATTTAATGTTAGCTAGCTATTGATCTTAACCACAAAATGTAATAACTAGCCTAATTTTAACCAGACGGCTAGCACAGTTGGTTCCCTGTCGTAAGTACAAAATATAATAAGTAGCCTAATTTAAACTAGCTTCTAGCAAATTAGTTCTAATTAAACAGCATAATAGTTTCATTATCGGTAGTTAGCTGCGACAGACGTAATGTTAATGTCAGACAGATTAATTTAAAAAGACGGCTCAATAGCTCAATAACTCAATATGCTAAACTCTTATTTTATGCTAAGCAGTACACTGAGTCAAAGAAATGATTAAAAAGGCTAGTCGTGATGTCACATGGTCAATTTTGTGACTGGATCATCAAATTTAACTTAAGCTCCGCCCCTTGTACCCACAGGGACACTTGAGCAGGTGGAGAAACGTTATTAGCTTTAGTGCTAACATAAAATCCAAATTTGCATGGTCCAACTTTGACAACCTTCAACGCAATCAATGACGTCCTTCATCCTGGCTGATGCAGGTGTGTGTGTGAGAGAATTTGTGTTTGGAGCATGTGTTCTCAATGTGTTTAATGAGGTAAAAGTAAGGGGGAAAAAAAACAGTCTAGATAGAAGATAAAAATCATGCTCCCTTTGTCATACTCTGTCGGTTTCGATCGCTCCTCCGTCTGAGCTCTGGAGGTTTTTGACCCGTTCGAGCACCCAGTCGATGTTGGGCCTCTCCTGAGGGTTCGTCACCATGATGGAGCTCAGGAGTGTCTGCAGTCCTTCGGAGTAGCTGTTATAAAGGCAACAGAGCTAAATTAGGAACTAGATTAGCATAATGGCAGCCAAGTTAATTTTACTTATTGGGCTTTCACTACACTGTGCCAATAGAAATTTTTCATTATGAACCTACTTGTGAATTAGTATTAGCATTTAATCATTTTCACTAGTAACACTAGCTAATATGACTTCATAATTCATAAATGTTCATAATCTTCACTGCTAAAGCTAGCCAGCTAAAAGGATTCATAACATAAAATGTAAAAATAAATAAACATTTATAATCTTTACTGGTAACATGACAGGATTTCTGAGAGGATTTATATACATAAAATTAATAAACATTCATTTTCACCGCTATCGCTAACATAGCATAAGGTAACCTGACAGGATTTGTCATTCATAATCTTCACTGCTAATGCTAGCTAACATGGGTTAACCTGACAGAATGTTAAAATCATTCAAAAGTGTTCCTAATAGTCACTGATAATGCTAGATTGCTAGGTAACATGACAAGATTTATACATCCCTAATCTATCTGAACTTCTAATGCTATCATATGCTAATCTGCTAAACCGATAAGGTTTCTGAGAGAATTTATACAGGTAAAATTAGCTGGGTAATAAATTAAATTAAGTTAAACCACAGGATTTGTAGGAGGATTTTCTAGTCCTTCATAAATGTTCATAATCTTCACTGCTAATGCTAGCTAGCTAGCTAACATGATTTCTTAGAGGATTCATAATGTAAAATTTAAAACTTAAACAACATTCATAATCATGATTGCTGACGCAAGCTATCTAACATTAGCTAACCTGACAGAATTTTTAGAAGTATTTTTAACGCAATTGTTTTAAGTGTTTAACTACAAAACTAAATCTATTTAGCTTGAGTTAATCTGACCTGGATTTTAAATCATTCAGAAATGTTCATACACTTCATTGATAACAGGAGTTAGCTAGCTAACATGACAGGATTTCTGATTGGATTCATAATGTAAAAGTTAAAACTTCTTACATAATCTTGACTACTGATGCTAGCTAGCTAAAATAAAGCTTAACTGATAGGATTTCTGGGAGTATTTTCAACCAGTTGTCTTAAATGTTCATACTAGCTAGTTGGCTAACACAAGTTTACCTAGCAGGATTTAAAAATCATTCCTAAATGTTGATAATCTTCTCTGCTAACGCCAGGTAGTTAGCATTCATGTGCTAATCTGACAGGGTTTCTGAGAAGGTTTGTACAATTAAAAATCACTCACAATATTGACTTCTGATGCTAGCTAGCTAACGTGACAGGATTTCTGAGAGGATTTGTACATGTAAAATGAATAAAAAGATTCTTTTTCTTCACTTGTGATACTAGCTAGCTAACTTAAGCTAACCTGACAGGATTTCTGACCTGCACGGTTGTGGAATGGCGACTGGGTTTTGGACAGCCAGGGCAACGCTGTCTCCTTTCTGAAACACCATATCGTACGGTCCTTCGAGCATCATCATACAGTACAGTACACACCCTAATGACTGACAACACACACACACACACACACACACACACACACAGTCAAGAAGAGTCAGTGCAAGACAGAAATTTCACACATTCACCTGGATAGTACTGTTATTAAAGTCCAGTTTAGAACGTTTTGCACAAGGCTAATGATGCTAACAGGTAACAGAAGCTTATGGCTACCAGTTTAGCATCACTGTACAACATCTGCTAATATCTAATGTTTGCTAATGTGATTACAGACACGGTATTAGACAGTGAGAAAAGGCATGGCACGGTTACAAATTTGAATCCAGAACTATCGGTACCTTGGTTAAGTACCCATATCCATGCCCTGTGTACTTTAACATAACAGCACCTATAAACGTATGATGAATTCTCTGAAGAAATACTGGTTCTAGCCAGTATTTCCTCCATCATGGTCTATGAACAGTTACCACGCTAAATTGGTAGCCATTCCCTTCCATTACTTGTTAGCCACATTAGCCTCACAGCTCCAGGAAATAATCTTGCGTCACAGGTTTCTCACCCAAATATCTGTCTTTTCGTCAATGATACAGTGGCTCTCCACGTTGAAAAGCTCAGGTGCTCTGTAGGAGATGGTGCATCTCTGAGCTGCCCAGTCCTGAGAGAAAAAAACACGAATGAAAGTGAGATAGAGGTATTTTACAAAAACAGCCATGCAGTCAATTAACAGGACGGCCGAATTCTCCTCCCACCTGCACAGTCATGGCCTCTCTGGAGCCTTTCACTTCAATCCGGGCTTTGTTCATAGAACCGAGGTCCATCAGCACCGGCTTGTCGTTCTCCTCCAGGAGCACGTTAGTGGGCTTCAAGTCTCTGATCATCACAGTCAATTAGGTATAGCGAATTAATTGGCTTTCACACACTGAAATTACCATAAATCAGTTTCATCACTGGTTAGTAAACACCAATCAGGACATTTACTTCTTTACTTTTTGCACTGGAGCTATGAGGCTCAATGTAGCTTAGCTAACCAGTCCACTATGCCTCAAAAAAGTTTAAATGATTAAATTCAGCAATTTGTTAAAATGTTAATTTCTTACATAGAAGGATGTTGTAAGAACAAACACAAAAGCCAGATAGTTTGTATTTACTAATTAAAGTTTAACTATATAATCATTCACATAACTTCTACCTTTAAATTTGGGAGGCGGGGCCTTAGGGGGCGTGTTCTAAAATGTGACTATTATAAACATAATTACTAGCTGTAAACTGATACATGCGTTGCACAAAGTGACAGCATATTGCACACTACCCAACATGGATGCCTTCATAATGTTACACATGACGTTCAGCTACACGGTGAAGTTTTGTTAATGTTTACAGGTTACAGTTATTGAAATTCTCTTACTTTGCATTCAGAAAACAGCAAAACTGCTTTGGCTGTGTTGACTTCTAAAGGAGAAGCGTTTATGGTTGGTGAGTTAGCTAGCTACCCTGCTAGCAAACACCTCGGGCAGGTTGGCAAGCTAAGCAGGCTACCAAAAACTAGCAATGCTGGACTTGTTTCATAGCCTAAATTCATTCAGAAAACTTTAACTGAATTTAAAAAGCTAGCAAAATAAGCTAAACTGCAGAGTCACTGCTGAGTTGCTAACACAGGGTAACAGTTAGCAGTCAGTTAGTACACTGGATTACATGGTCTTTTATTTTTTATTCATTTATTTTACTGTTTATGTTGGGCAGGTTTGTACACTAGGACTGATTTAGCACTTCAAATTACTTCAGAAAAGTTGAATGGCATTCATAAAGCTTGCAAAACAAGCATACAATTTCTGGAACAAGCGTAAATGCTGAGTCACCGCTAAATTGCTAACTGAAACAAAATGGCAGACTTTTTTTTTCCATGTACAAACTTTTGGTCATGTCTTATGTTGCAAGGTGACTACAGCTTAAATCACACATGTTTACAGAAAAAGATGTTGGGTGAGTAGACTTTCATTACTTGTTAGCTACTTTAGCTAACAGTGTAAAACTACCTGTGTGCATATCCCTTGTCATGGATGGCTTTTAGACCTTCACAGACGCCACGGAAAATGTGCAGGATCCGGCTCTCAGGCATGGAGCTACCTTTTTCCCTCAGCTTCTCCAGGACGGACCACAGGCTTCCTTTCTGCACCAGGACACAAAAACACACAGGTAAAACCTCAACTCGTCTGAAGTGAACATGTTAGGTGATAAAACTTTCCTTAAAGGGTCCTGTTTGACCACTATTAGCCATTAGAAACTATTCTAGGAATATCTAGGCTAGTGGAAATGCTAAGCATAGCAACAGGCAACATGTGCTAACTTTAAAAACTGAACATAAGCTAGAAAGGCTAGTTTTCTGTGCTGACTGACCATATAGCCTTCTTTACTTAGTTTGTAATGCATCACCTTTAGCCTTTTATGCTAACATTAAAAATAAACTTCCTGCTGTATTGTTTCTCTGAAAAAAAAAAAAAAAAGTATATTTAGCAGGGTTTTTTTTTGAGGAAGAAGACCATACTCTTATTTAAATAATTTTTTTGTCATTATTACCTTTATTTCTTTAGTTAGCCTTATGCTAGCTGGCCCTGACTAGCTTTAATCCTCCAGATATTATTATACATTATGCTAACAGACTTATTTTAGTTCTGCGTCATCATTACCGTAGCTCTCCAATTAGCTTTCATGTTTCAGTTAACATCAGGCTAATTGGTGCCACACTAGCCTTATGTTTATAGTTAGCATTATGCCATTAGTGCACTTAGTTAGATAGTTAGAATTTAGTGATAAAATATTCTTCTGTTATTGATATATATTTGGATAACTCGGGATCACTCAGGAGCAGTGTTCCTGTATAATGTCCTCTAAAGTAGGCTACTGTTACAAGCTTTTGGGTGAGGAAGGCATACACTGATGTAGGGCAGGAGGAGCCAGGCCTCGGTCTTTCCTCCACGCTCCATGAAGGCGTGGCCCGTCAGACTCAGGATGTTGGGGTGGTTGAACAGTCGGTGCATCTCCACCTCCGTCTGTGCCTCCTTCCGTCCCTCCCGGTCATGACAAAGGATTCGCTTCAGAGCATAGAAACGGCCGTCCTGAGCTCCTTCTACCAGATCAACATAGCTAAACCCGCTGAAGGAGGAACACCATGGAGAAACATGAGGAACCAGAGCACTCAGACTTTAAACATGTAACCAGGATCTATGATTGTGTACGATATACAGAAAAAACACCAAAAAAAGCCCTCTTCTAGGCGTGACACGCATCCTAATATCACTAACATTTGCTAACTTACCTAGCTGGCTATTTAAAAGCTAATAAACTAGCTTGCATCACAGGGATTTTGGAATCAAAGTATCAATTTGCATCGTCATTTTCTTCAGCAGTTTATTTAAGAGTAGCTAAATAGTCAAACTATAATGTTACCATAACAACCACCATCTGTTCATCACTAACATTAGGCAACTTAGCTAGCCGGCTAGTTAACTGTAGGTCAAAATTTGAAAAGTAGAGTCTCACTACTTTTCAAGGTGACATTGCTCATGACAAAATGACAAAACGATTTTTAAATTTGAAAACTTTTATGTTGGTAAAGAAACTGAAAAATATTATTACTTAACGTGATATTTTACATATTACTATTTAGCAATATAATCAGCAAAGTTTTGGCAATAGTTAGCTGTAGCTAGCTGTTTTAAAACTCAAAATCCAAATAAATCCAGCCTTTCCTTTCAGTGTTCCTTCAAAGCCATGCCACAAAAACAAACACACCTTCACACTGCCTGGTTGATAATTAATGCTAGAAACTAAGCAGCTTAATTTTGTCTTACCCCTCGTCGAGTTTCTGGATGAAGTAGTATCTCTTGTTGTCGATGGTGATGGAACTGCGAGAGCAGATACACAGTGCATGTCCCATCCTCGACCTAGCATCGCTCACTCATCGAGCAGAACTGCCACACACACACACACACACACACACCATTCAGTTCATGAGAAATTACGTACGAAAAATACGTACGAAACACTTCTGCACTTCAGCAACTCTATGAAGATGACCACATTACAATTAAAAATGTTCATGGTCCAACACACATCTAGTGTTTCATGTAACCATCAACTTCATTCATTCCGAACAACTACCACTACTTTAACTAGCAAGCTAGCTGTTTGATTTGGGTTCACTAGCTAATGCTGAAGGAAGCTATGTGATGATATATTTTTGTAATGGACAGCAAGGTTTATAGTGGCCAAAACTTAAAAAAAAAAAAAAAAAAAAGCTCTAAAGATAGCAGATAACCACTTCCTAGAAAAGCCACCATGCTAATTTTCATTTTTTAAAAATAAACTGAAAGCTGTAATGTTTGGTAACACAATTAGTTGTCCCTAGTTCAACACTTTCAGTACAGTTTACGTAAAAATTACTGTTATCTAACTGTCCATAAATACCTGTCTGCACTCAAACGGTGATGAGAATTTTCCAGTCAGGTTAAAAAAAACAAACAACAAGAAAACAGATAAATTATTTAGGAGTGTGCACACCAGCTTCAAATTGCAGAGGGTGAACAGCTAAATAAGAGCTCACAGTACCTCAGGTTGACATTAAAGCATTCGAAGTTAGCGTATTTTCATTACAGCACTAGCTATTGCATTAAACATAACCCCAAAAATCAAGGAATATTAGCAAAGGATGTATAGATGTTTAGTTAAATAAAAGGCTTAAACCACATTTCTGATACAGTGCATAATAAACAATAAAGTGTTTTATCCTTGACATCCATCCATCCATCCATTCTCTGTACCACTTATCCTACACAGGGTCACAGAACCTGGAGCCTGTCCCAGGGGACTTGGGGCACAAGGCGGGGGACGCCCTGGACGCATGTCTTTGGGCTGGGGGAGGAAACCCCTGAAGCATGGGGAGAACATGCGAACGCCATGCACAAAGGGTGGAGGCGGGATTCAAACCCCCAACCCTGGAGGTGCGAGGAAACAGCACTAACCACTAAGCCACTGTGACCCCCTTAGTGTCATATCCTATACATTTAAAAATATATATTTTGCTAGTTTTCTGGATCTATATGTGTCAAATTTAATGTAACACTAAAGGCCTAAGGTCTAAACAAGTGCTACACCTAAATAAACAAATTGTCTTTGCCATGCAAAAGCCTTAATAATAGCCATCAGCAGTCTACACTTCCTAGGGTCAGCGCACTAGTTAGTACAGAGACCTGCAGATTGAAACGCAGCCCAGGGTTGAAGAATAAGTCGATTTGGGACGCACCCTTTAATGTGGCTACGCGCAAAAACCCAATATGGCACGTTATAATGTATTGTAATATAACATATGATATCACGGTGTACTCATGATATTTATATTATTTACATTCTTCTTGAAATTTTAGGCCACAATCCATACAGCGGCACTAATGATAAAATATCGAGAGAAAACCGCTATTACTGTAAATTTCCCCTAAAAAAAAGTTTATTTACCTTAAAAAAGACAAGGCTCGTGGCTGACGTCATTAACCATAAATTAATATGTCGTACATTTTCAAGCGCAAACGCAAATACAAACACGGGTATTTACCTTTATTTACGGATTCCGACCTCCTCCGCTATTCAGCTACAGCAGCGTGATACTTCCGCGTACACTACAGACACGCACTTCCGGGTACGCTATGACGTAGCACTGACGTCTTCAGGGTTAACACATGCAGCACTCATTATTTATAGCGTCGTGTGCTTTTAAAGGTGCAATAGTCATTTCACACTTGGACAAATAACCTGGAAGAAAAGTAAACCATGATAAAATATAAACGTTTAAGCCGTGGCTTCAGCACAAGTGTGTTATGTGGTTGAGAAAAACCCATTTGGAAAACTGATGTCCAGTCAGGAATACTTGTTTGGTAGCTCAGAAAAAAAAAAAAATCACTCAAAAGTTGTATCCACCTACTTACCTGTTAATCTTACCTAATGCACCTTTAAATGTTAAAACTCCCCATGTTGTTATCAGTGTCACATTTTGAAAAATAATTTCTCCTCATGTGCATATTTAATCTGGAATAAATAAGAATATTCATTCATTCATTTCCAGTAAGCACTTCTGCTGCATTCGACTAGAGGTTGTAACTCATAATTCCCAACCTCTGACCAGGAAATATAAAGAAAACGCGACCCTCAACTTGGAATTCCTACTCGTTACTTCAGGATGGTCTTCCTCCGAGTTCAGCAAGTGACATAAAAATTAACATGGCTGCTCACAGCATCAACAGTAAACACACTGACTACAGTTTGCTGTTTTGAGAAGCAAAATACTGCATACATCACTCATCAAAGTTAGCTGGCTAGCTTGTTGCTAACAAAAGACAAACATGTTTTTTTCCCACTTTGTATCTCAAATAAAATGACGTAATTCCTGGCTCAAACTTCCCATTTCCTATATAAGTCGAATGCAGCATTTGTCCTGGTCTGGATGGTGATGGATCTGGGTGGAGTCTATCCCGGGAGCACTGTGTGTGAGGTGGGAATACACCTTGGATGGTGTCCCAGTCCATTGCAGAGCACCATGCATGCGCACAATCATTCAAACCGAGCGTAGCCAATCCACCTACCCGCATATATTTTAGGGTGTGGGAGGAAACTGGAGAACCTGGAGGAAACCCGGGCAGAAGAAACTCCACACACACTCACACACACACACAAACCCCACTCATCAATGTAGGGATCATGAAACTATGAGGCGGCAATGCTACCCCCGCACCATCAATTAATCCTAATGGTTGGCTCTGTAAACACTCAGAAAAGTCACTTTCATCCAACTTCATTGATTTATGGATAATTTCTTTAGAGATTTAGACAATGCACATTTTGTTCTGACACTTTTGTGCAACTTGTACAGTATTTATTATTTTGGTTTAAAATAAGATTTTTTTTATATTAAAAAGGAAAATCATTACTAATCTCCTTTTTATTTTTTTTTTCCTTTACTTTTTTGTTTTGTTTTACAAAATATTAAACGTGATGCTGAGAAATAGGACATTTAGCACCAGAAACCATAAATGTAAAGCAGGTTTTGATATTGCTATCACCCCTTTGTTGAATACCTTAGTATAGTTTGCAAAGTTAGCATGTTAGTAAATGGACTTGCAAACATTATAAGCATTGGCAGATCTAGCCAACAATAATAGGACTTGTTAGCAGAATTTTATGGCGAACAAAGGCATATTTATGCAATTTGAGTATATAAACTTTTTAGAGAGGCTAATGCTAATATTAACTATTTGCACATAGTCAGTGCACATTACCATGCCTAACTAGAATGATGATTGAAGATGTCTGGGATATAATACTATATGCTTAAGAGTATATAAAATAAAAACAGCCAATGAAACAATCAATTTACAGCTTTATTTTAATTCATAGTTATTTGGACACTTATGGTAAAAAAAAAAAATTGACCAAATGACAAACAACATTTAGTAGCTGTATTTTTATATTTTATGACAATACCACAAGATTGCGCACTGTGCTTTCTTTGGTAATGATGGCAGGAAGTTGGTGGCTTTCCTGCCGTCCATTCCATCTTAGTATTCTTCTCCTTCTTCCTCTTCCTCAAAAGAGTCGATCCCAACCTCTTCGTAGTCCTTCTCCAGGGCAGCCATGTCTTCTCTGGCCTCAGAGAACTCACCCTCTTCCATGCCTTCACCAACGTACCAGTGCACAAAGGCTCGCTTGGCATACATCAAGTCAAACTTGTGGTCCAGACGAGCCCAAGCCTCAGCAATGGCCGTAGTGTTGCTCAACATGCACACAGCCCTTTGGACCTTGGCCAAGTCGCCTCCAGGCACCACAGTGGGTGGCTGGTAGTTGATTCCCACCTTGAATCCAGTGGGACACCAGTCCACGAACTGGATGCTTCTCTTGGTCTTAATAGCTGCAATGGCCACATTGACATCCTTGGGCACCACATCACCACGATAAAGAAGGCAACAGGCCATGTATTTGCCATGCCTTGGGTCACACTTGACCATCTGGTTGCTTGGTTCGAAGCAGGAGTTGGTGATCTCGGCCACAGAGAGCTGCTCGTGGTAAGCTTTCTCAGCAGAAATCACTGGTGCATAGGTAGCGAGAGGAAAGTGGATTCTGGGATATGGGACCAGGTTGGTCTGGAACTCGGTCAAGTCGACGTTTAAGGCACCATCAAAACGCAGAGAAGCAGTGATTGAGGACACAATCTGGCTTATGAGCCGGTTGAGATTGGTGTAAGATGGGCGCTCGATATCCAGGTTCCTGCGGCAAATGTCGTAGATGGCCTCGTTATCTACCATGAAGGCGCAGTCAGAGTGCTCAAGTGTGGTGTGGGTGGTCAGGATGGAGTTGTATGGCTCCACCACAGCCGTGGACACCTGCGGGGCCGGGTAAATGGCAAATTCCAGCTTGGATTTTTTGCCGAAGTCTACAGAGAGACGTTCCATCAGGAGGGAAGTGAAGCCAGAACCAGTGCCTCCTCCAAAGCTGTGGAAGACCAGGAAGCCCTGAAGACCTGTGCACTGGTCAGCCTGTACAGAAAAAGTGACCAGATGTAATACTGATGTAATATTATAATATTAATATTGATGCTAGGCTGGGAGATGTCTATTTTCAGAAATTACTCCAATAAGAAACCCCTGAACAATTTCATCTATTGACTTAATTTTTAAGGTTATGTGGATTCATCAAGATGAACTATTAAGGATGTCTTGCTACTTATTTAAACTTTCAGGAAAATGAACAGAGCCACTTGCATGAGTGAAGACAGTCCAGTTGCCTTGACTTACTACATTACTATTAGCTTCTCGCGAATGGAGATAAGGAAAAGTTAATCCAAAATGCCAACATGACTACTGATGACTACTAATATACAAAAAGTTTAGCTATGAGCAATCTAAATTCTTGACTGTCTTACCAGTTTGCGGATGCGATCAAGGACAGAGTCAATGATCTCCTTGCCGATGGTGTAGTGACCACGAGCGTAGTTATTAGCTGCATCCTCTTTACCAGAGATTAGCTGCTCTGGGTGGAAGAGTTGGCGGTAGGCACCAGTACGGACCTCATCTGAAACAAGAGGTTCCCATAAAGCAAATTTAGTTTTCCGCACACTGGGTGTAAATGTGACCTGAATATATAGGATTTTGACTGACTAATATGCAGTTATTATATGAAGATTATCTTATTCCACAATTTTCTTGTATGTGCTATTAAATATCTGCCTGTGTCTTAACAGCCCCATCTGATAGATAGATAGATAGATAGATAGATAGATAGATAGATGGATATACTTAATTGGTCCCTGAGGACAAATCTGCGGTAAAAATTTGTTCTGCTGTGTTTCCAGTTCAAGATAAGATGTAATTTACCAATGACAGTTGGCTCCAGGTCCACAAAGATGGCACGAGGTACATATTTGCCAGCTCCAGTCTCACTGAAGAAGGTGGTGAAGGAGTCATCATGGCCACCAACAGGCTTCTGGCTTGGCATCTGACCATCAGGCTGGATGCCATGCTCCAGACAGTATAGCTCCCAGCAGGTGTTTCCCATCTGAACACCAGCCTGGCCAACGTGGACGGAGATGCACTCACGCTAAGGGGCAAGAAAAATGCAGTAGGTGTGATTAGCAAGATATTAGCAAGACTTGATTAGATTCGAAAATTCTGAAGTAATACACAGAACTTCTTTTTGCGTTTGTAATGGATGAGGGTTGTCTGAAACATCCTCCTTCTCTCAAAGAGACATTGCCTCTGTATCTGTCCATCTTAGTAAAGGAGACTCAAAACATGTTTCCTACTTAATCCTGGGCCAAAAAGGTTGCTCATTGCAGGTAGACAATGTGCTTGAAAAGGTTGATACTTCTAATTCTTTTGTCCTGTTTATTGCCAGGATTACATAAGAAAGAATGAAAAAACTACCTAGTAGAGTTCAATAGTAGCGTTTCCCAAAAAACCCCCCAAAAAAACAGGATTTTGGATGTTAATTCAAACTCTTAAAATCTATTACACACAGGTTAGTGAAAGACATAATATGTTGTAGTTGGTTTTGTATTGTTTGCTGACACATATGACATACTGACACCATTATCCACATAGGTCTAAGTACAACAGTATGGTTTCTTTATGCAAATTTGCACTACAGGCTTGGCACTTGCATTCAGGCACACATAACTCTTTCCTGACTGATATTTGCTATTCTTGCTTTTTTTTTTTTTTTTTTTTTTTTTTTTTACCACCAGATGGCAGAGACAAGTGATTCTAGTCTCTCCAAGAGTTTCACATGACTGACATTTGCAGGTGACAGTTCAGGTTAAAGAGAGTGGGTGGAGCGAACACACACATTTTCCACCCGGGTTGCAAACCACCATCCACCATTTTAAAGCCTCTGAATTCCACACAAGCTTTGAGCTGTGGATTGTTTTGAAAATAGAGGCTGCTGAAAGGTCATTGCTCTGTGAAGTTTTGCTAACCATGTTTACACATACAGAGAAGAAGGAGTTCCTCTGACATGCCCACAAGGCCAAAAATGTCAACGTCTGTCTCAGCAGGTTTGGGTGAGAGGTGAAGCATCGTTAGCCTACGCCCTTACATGGAATCTTCAGCATACCCTTGAGAAAAAGGGAGCGAGTTGCAAATGGGCGCAGTGTGCAAACAACAACCAGTTGAATTTCCCACCATTTAAAACATCTTACTTTGGAAAAACAGATATGTTTGTAATGAATATAACTTCATAAATGATACATATTGTGACATTAGTATTATAAGAATGAATCTTTGGAAAAATGGGTTTCTTAAAGGTTCCAGCTAATGGGTTTAAACATAGAACCGTGAGGGTTTTCCCAGAAGGACAAACTCAGAACCCAGAATAAAACAAAGAGAACAACTTAAGAATTTGTTTGTTATGATGGGGTAACAGAGTAAATAAAATATTTAAATCCATAAATCCATTAATACAATTACAAATATATTGTATGTGACCTATATGTTACCTACAGACTTTGGAATTATGGTGTAAAAGTGGAAAAAAAAAAGCCTGTCGTTGGCTTTTAACAGGTCTTTCCAATGCTATAAATGGTTCAACAATTCAAGTCAGCATTTTTTAACATCTTAAAGTCAATGTGTGCTTTGAATGTTGAAGCTATGCTGGCACATTACTGCACACACATACATGCACAACTTTAAAATCGAATGTGTCAGACATAACGTCATGTGTTATGATTAAAAAAGAATTCTGAATGCCCAGTAATGATTTGGGAATCTGGGATGGTGCTCCAGAGAGTCGTCCCACTTTAGCGACTTTCCCAAAACAGCGCCTGCGTTCGTCTCTGAATCAGCTTCTCATCTCGTCCGGGTCATTCTCTATTTTTACCCTCCTGCCCCCTGCAGCGGTGTGTTACTGGGGAAGGTTATTAGTCAGGCACATGGGAACGGCCTAGTTTGGTCAGGAAGCTATTTGGGGTGTGCTATAACTATCACCTTTCTCATATACAGTACCTTCTCCACATTTACTACTGCTAAGCCATTTGTTAACACCAAACTTTTACCCAGTAACGAGCCTGAATTGCTTCTGCAGTGTTGCCCACACACAACTGAGAATATAACATTCACCACACCCAATATTATCACAGGTACTTCATAATACTCTTATGGAGAGCATTAAGGTCTATCCCTTGTACTGCTCATTAATTATTTGCATTGTGTTTTGACTTTGTTTTGCCCACAGCAGCTTGTTTCCATGAGTTTATGAGCTCTGGATTGTACCGTGGATTGATTTTGAAGAGGTGGTTTTCTCAAATATAAGGACTCCAGATCACAAGACCTTTCTAGATTTTCGGTGTTTAATAAAAAAGGTTTCTCCTTCTTGAAAGAGTTTGACTGTTGGTTCCATTTTTTCCAGGGCAGTGGTAGCACAGCTACCCTATAATAAAAAAAATTAAATCTATAACCATGAAGCATTCTTTGGTTTGTCCCGCTTAAGGAATCCTTAGGGAATGCTGCCCTTGATGCAGAATCCTACAACTGTGTGCTTCCCATATTAGCATGGATACCAAATAGAACCAGTTCAAGAAGCTAAGAGCCTTAACTTATCGAAGAACCCTTGAGTGAACCTATTTGTAGCTTGAGAGCTGGACCATTAACCAAACATACTCCAAAGGCTGGAGTTTTCTAACGCATGGAAGTTCTCATGAATGATGTTTATTGGTGCTTGTTGATGTTTTTTAACAATTGTTTGGAAACCTTTAGGAAACCACATTTATGCCCATAATCTTCTGGCTTTGAGAAGATATTTTACCATCCAAAGTCAAATCCTTCAGCATCTCCACACATTACAGATAAATGATCATAGCTATGTAGCTTGTATTCAGTTTAATTTTTCATAAAATGGTTGTTTCATTCCCCATAGCATTGAGTCAAGATGGCAAAAGTTTATTTTGTTTTTTTATTATCTAAATAACTCAAGTCTCCCATGTTCTTGGTGATGACACTGCCCACAACCCTTTGATGTCACTCATTTCCATTTCGCGATCTACAGCAAAAGCTGGTACTAGAACCGCACCGATTTCGCCAGCGAAGAACTGGCTCCAGATCCAATTTAGGCACCAGCACCATATCAGTGCCTGAGCAAGACCATTAAGACCTCAGCATATGGCTTGCAGAGAAGATGTTTGGCCAGCTTCCACAAATAATGACTTTCTGTTTTTAAGGTCATAAATGTCAGATCCAATGTCCAAGGACTACCTGCTAGTTAAATGTGTTACAGTATATCACACTTTTTATATTAGTCAATATGGGCAGACTTTGACAGACTTTATTGACACAGTAAACACCAGATTTAGTCAATGATTAACTTCCCACTGACATTATAAGCATCCATATTCTTTTTTCCAGGTCTTTTCTAGTTGTATATGGAAAACAATTTCAACACTGATTATTTTATTCACAAAAAAAAAACAAAAAAACTTACACACAAGTGCACTACATAGGGGAGGAAATAATGACTACAGCACCCTATATATAGGCTACTGTTTTTAAAATCCTACTACCACAGTTATTGCTTTTGAATGTAACCACCCACACAAGTGTAACTAGCTAATGCATCTCATGATGTTTACCTCTGCACTTGTCAAATTCAATATGAAAACAGTGAAGTCCTGATAATGTGGTGGCCGAACATAGCCTTGTTCATTCAGCAGTGATGTTTGGTTCTCAACTAAAATCAGAGCAACTGAACAACGTTGCTAGCCAAACCAGCTTGCTAGATAGCTGATCAGGTTAGGATACAAGTTCCACAAGGCCTCAGAATACTTAATGCTTAATACTGAGGGCTGCAAGAAGACCAAACTACTGCTGCGAAATTACTCTCAGATACTCTCTGTGGTTTCGTATTAGCCATTGTGTACGAGAGCTTCAGTACTGCAGGTGCGGGTATTAAAATTTCACAACAATTTCCTTTTCCTTAAGCTCAGCCATCTTGAAATAAATCAACTTTGGCATGCCTCACATGCCATGACCGATCTTAGGCTTGGTTGCGTAGCATGTTTGTCGGCAGAGTTAGTCCAGCCGCCATATACATGACATGGTGACCAAAGCCACCACACAATATCCGTTTGCTCTGTTTGCTACGTCATTATTTGTGGAAACCAGTCAGATGGCACCTCCACACGAAGTGTGCCGAGTCCTTTAGTTGGTTATCCATAAACACTACGGTGGCTGCTAACCAAAATACTGAATTCAATAAAATTAAAAGGTCTAACCTGAGTCAGAGCAGTTTATGGAAGAAGACAAGGATAACATAAAAAAGATTAGAAATTATGAATTGATGCAGTACACATTCAACATTATTGTATATTAACTACGACACATTTCTGCAATGTGGACCTCACAAAAATTTTAATCCTGGTTATGGCCCTGCCTGCCAAAGATATAATCTATCAAACAAAGTTTTGCATATAAACAAATTAGTCATTTAGACCACGAGACTCTGATCAGGATAAAGCAGTTACTAAAGATGAATGAATGTAGTGTGTGTGTTTTTGTGTGTGTATGGGTGTGTGTATACTTATCATTGGTTATTTGCAGTGTCATTCGTTTAACAGGCAAAGTAAAGAAGCGGGTGGGGGGGGGGTCTGTATATGGAAAACAGTTTTTTATTATGGCCTAAACTGCCACACAGATGGTAAATGCTACCTGGAAATAATCTAGTGTGCGTTTTGTGTGTGTATGTGTAAATTACAGCTTTTACAAGTCAGCTTTCTAAAGCTGGATATCTGAGAGAATTCAGATTTGATTTTTCTTTTTACACATACACACACACACACACACACACACAGACAACTGGTCAAAAAACTGTACAAATGACAGGAAGAACGACTGGTCATAAAGTGGTTAAACAGGAAGCTGTAAAGTTAACAAACACACCCGCTTATCACACAGCTCAGACGCGAATGAGGATAAACTGACAGTAGCATTAATGACTAGATCGTTTCTGACTGTAGTAACAATAAATTGGCTAATATTGTTTGTCAGTTTGTTTTATTTCACGGTTTGTTGTGGTAGAATGAACCGATGAGTGCCATGTCAAAAAAAAAAAGACACCCAATCAATGACTACATCTAAAAACAACTGAATAGTGGCCACCCCCGCAAAACAACCAACTGCTGAAAGTGATTAATCATTGACCACCATTGAAAAATGTCCAATCATTGACCCACTCTGAAAAACAACCAATCACTGTCCACTACTGCAAACCGACCAATCCATGGCTCACCACTGAAAAACAACCAACCACCGATCAATGAAAAATAACCAAAAACAGATCACCACTGAAGATGAACCACTCACTGAACACCACTAAAAACAGCCTAACAAAACAAACTAGCAAACAACGGATCACTACTGAAAAATGGCCAGTCATTGAGCAGCACTGAAAACCAATCACTGACTCCCACAAAAACTGCCGGTCAGTGACCCACTCCGAAAAGCAACCGACCACTGAACACTGATTAATCAGTGATCACCATTGAAAAGTAACCAATCACTGACCACCATAAACTCTGAAAAGCAACCAACCACTGATCATGACTAAAAAAAAAATAATAAATAAAAAATATCACCAATGAGAACCAACCAATCACTGGCCACCGCAAAAATAGCCGGTCAGTGACCCACTCTGAAAAGCAACCAACTACTGATCATGACTAGAAACTAACCACTCACTGATCACCATTAAAATGTCTCATGAAGGAACTATTCAGAAAAACATCCAATCACTGTTCACTCCTGAAAATGACCAATCATTGCTCATTGTTTAAAAAAAAAAACCCAGTCAGATCTCTGATGTACAATAACTACTAAGAAACAAGAACTAGCTCATAACCATTAAAATAGAGCCCCTGTGAAACATGTTGATCTGTCAAGGAAACGAACCACCAACCACCAAAAAAAAAAAAAAAAAAAAAAAAAAAAAAAGTCATCCTCCCCCATCTCTTACGTAACACATTTGATGTGCAAATAATATGTTGATTCATGAACTAACGCAAATTAGCGCAGTGCGCAGGCGCCGTTTTCTGCGCATGCGCACACCGCTCCTGGAAGTACGCAAGAGTATATATGGCGGGAGAGTTGCGGAACAAGTAATTATCGCGTAATTATCATTTGAAATAAAACTAACTAACTAAATAAAGCATTTCTTTCATTCCATATAGCCAAGTCTGGAGTCGATTAAAAAAAAAAAAGAAGATATATTGTTAGTTTAAATTAGCGCGCGCGCGTTTAGTTTTACATGTCCTGACTATTACTGAGAAATTATTGCTTATAATTTAGGAATATTTAATGAAGTGGATATATGTAAAATTAGTACGCACCATTTTGCTGTTATGTCCTCTCACTGTGTACCTGCAATGGGGTAATGAAGTGAGACACGAACATGTGCTGCTGACGCATACGCTGCCTTTTATATGCGCGCGCACACACACACACACACACACACACACACACACACACACACACACACACACACACGAACGGAGGAGGAGCGAGCAACACTTACAAAATAAAAACAAATGACTATGACTAAGACTAAAATAAATAGGATATATGCCCAAGTAATTAAAAGTTCACAGAAATAAATAACCAAAATTATATAGAGATTATTATATATATTATAAATTATAGAAAAATATTAATTATTTATAACAACATAACAACAACAATAATAATAATAATAATAATTTAATTTTTGTATTTTTACTTTTTTTTGTATGATTTTATTTATTTTTTATTTTTCCCTGTTTTTTTTCCCCTCTCCTCTACACATTCTGAAACTAACACACAATAATCCTGGACATTTAGATTTTTTTCAATATGAGTAGGGATGGATAGATAAATAGATAGATAGATAAATAGATAGATAAAATAAATAAATAAATGTCCAAGTCACAACAGAAATGAAGATGATGTCAATAAATAACAAAAAAACAAAGCCTGTTTTTTTTTGTTCATTCCTAATTAATTCATTTGTATGTATATGAAATAAATAATTGCATTACTGAACTGCACAAATAACAACAACAACAACAACAATAATAATAATAATAATGATGGAAATACAATTTCATTTATAATGATTTCTCTTGATGTAAACTACACATATAAGTTCAGTGCATATAATAACAGCCTCTATGATTTATATACACACTTTAGAAGTGCACTAGAGTGTAGATTTTGTCCTCTGTGTAGTGCACTATTGAATATATATCCCTTACAAAGTATTTTGTGTTTTACAGGATATGCAATTGGGTACAAATGAATAGTTTTTCCAGTCTATACAGTGCACTGTATGTTCAGCTAGTGTAAACATGAATGGCTATTTCTAACAGACAGCGATTTGTGCTTACACGCCCTACATAGGGTATAAAAACCTTATCTAGTGCTTTATATGTGTAATCTGAAACAATTTAGGACTCTCTGTTCCTTTTATTATATATAATATATGGTCCACACCTTAAGGAGTGCACTATGTGAAGCTATGTGCCAGTGATTTAGCATCCTGGCCTTGCACTTTACTGCCCTCTAGTGGCAGTCACTTTCTATTAAAATCCCTTTACAAAGATACAGTTTTGCTTTATGCAGAACCATTACTTGACTCTTTGATGTAACCTCACTATGTCATGCTGATAATATATATTTTCATTAATCAATTCATTAATCATGTCATCTGTTAAAAATCCAAGAATGAATAAAAACTGAGTACGGTCATGACTGACTTCCATTTATTGCAAAAACTACAAACAGGATTCATCAAGGCACTGCTCAGTAAAATAACACAGTCATTGAGGAACAATGAGGAAGTGAGCAAGAATTTTTCCATCCACCGTTATTTTGGGTCACACAACCTCACATTTCCCAAAACCCTAAACCCAGCATATAGAGGCTGAGTGAATGTGGTGTGGACTCTGTGGAAGAACTTCATCGTGTCAGAGACGCTGTAGAAGGACAGACTTCCTGCACTGTGATCCACATACACTCCTATTCTGGAGGATGATGGAACTTTGAGCTCAGTTTTAATGTCGTTGTGATAGAAAGAGAGAGAGGAAGAAGAACAGCACAGACTCCAGGACTCCAAACCCACACTCTTTATCCCATCCTTTCCTCCTGATCTCTTTATATGAGTGACTCTCCTCTTAAGATCAGTGATCTCCTGCTCCAGTTGCTCCAGGAGTCGTTCAGCTCGACTCACTTCAGCCTTCTCCTGAGCTCTGATCAGCTCCGTCACCTCTGAGCGCTTTTTCTCCATGAAGCTGATCATCTCAGTAAAAGATAATCTCACTGTCCTCCACTGCTGCCTGAGCACGAGACTGTTAGGATACACACACACACACACACATACACACATACACACACACACACACACACACACACACACACACCACACTTCCCTCTCTTACTGTGACTCTGGATGACTGGTTGTTCATGTTGTGTGTGTTACTAGGAGCACCTCTGTCTCTGCTCACTGCTCACCTTAATCATGTTCACAGCCTGTTTCAGCTCCTGCACCTTCTTCTGCTTCTCCTGGATTCTCTGCTGGGATTTCATCTGCTCCTTCTTTAGCTCCCTCTGAGCACAAATCACATATGCTCAGATAGTTACAAATGATGTGTGGGTGAATATTAATAGCAGCTAAATGGTTAAAGTTCACAGTCTTGTGTGGAATTGTTTAAGTTGTGAAACTGGTGTACAGCTGCTCCAGAGTTCACTGACCGTTCTGATGTGATTATGACTAACGCTGGGTGAGGAGAACAAACTCATTTATCACTTATGTAAAAACAACACACTGAAATGTAATACACCATTTTAAAATCATTCTGCTGAACTGAACCATTGCAATCACAATTTAAATCTGATAACTGACTAAAGCAGCTGATTCTAGATAAGAAATATAATTCAGATGAATTCATTCTGAAAAGATTTCTAGTTCTCACCTGTTTCTCAGTTCTCTCTTGGAGTTTTGAGGATGCTTCGATTAAGGTGTGCTTTTTCATAGTAGGAAGTTCAAGATGAGGTTTAAGATGAGTTTCACAAAAGGAGGTCCGACACATCAGAGAGGACTTCATGGCTTTGTGTTTTGTCCTGGTGCAGAAATCACACTCCACATCTCCAGGTTCAGCGTAACAGTGAGCAGGAGAAGCAGCTTGGACTTCAGTCTTCTTCAGTTTCTCCACCACTTCAGCCAGCATGTTGTTTCTGTGTAGAATAGGCCTGGGAGTGAAAGTGTCTCTGCACCGAGGACAGCTGTAGACGCCCTTCTCATCCTCCTCCTTTTACTCCAGTACTTGGTTAAATCTATAACATTTACCATATCTTATACCCACCCTGTTTTGAGAAGATTTTTATAAAAGTTAGAGCTATCACTCATATAACTAATGTTAGCTTGTTGTTAATGCTACTCACAATTATCTGCTGTTGTTTCAGTCCTAAATGTTGCATGAATGTTTGAAGTTCACTTTAGTAGAACAGTACGAATAGCCACTCAGGCCTGTAACTGTAACACTGTAGAGCAAAGTTCTTGCTGTTCCTCTGTAGCAGCCAGCGTGGGACCCCACTGCATACTTCCTTGATGAAGCCATGAATGTGATAGTGAATGTGTACACTTCCAGTGAATTAACGAGGACAGTTTGGCTATTCTGGACTTTTTAAGGGAATCTGCAGCAGCTAGTGAGCATCGCCAAGAAGAAGCTATGGACCAGATGAAGACTGCCCAGGAGGGGTTTCTGGTGCTAATGAACAGATTCCTGGAGAAAATGTGACCTCTGTACATGCACATCACACAGACCAAACATGGTGATGCACTGCTCTTCCTTCATACTTTTTATGTATGTATACTTGTTTTTGTGTTTTCTTGCTCATATTTTATGTGTAGTGTATTATATGACTGGTGAATTTATTTTAATAAACACATTTTATTTTATACATTTTGATTTTGTTATAATGTTTGCACATCTTAACATCCACTTGCATTATTTAAATTCCTGACCGCTTTCTGATAAACAGAAGTCAGCAATGTGGGTCCTCACACACCTCAGTGGTACCTGTGCACATGATGTAGAGGAAACAGCCATAAACACAACCACAGTGTCAATACAGGTGTTCGGCAGGTCTCTCTGCACTTGCACTTCATTCTTCCAAACACTTGTTCTATGATCACCCTGCCACGGCTGATCCTGGAGTTTTAGAGCTGGTCATCTTCTGTGAAGGTCTCATTATCACGCTTTGGAGTGATGATGAATGGCTAGACCTGCTCATTGTAGGCACTGTCTCCCAGCTAACTCTATTCAGCCATTTTCTTCTGCCAGTCTGTAGAAAAGCAGGACATTCTGGCATCATGAACCCTGCCTGGTGTTCCAACAAATATACATATATAAAAATATATACAGTATGTATTTTTTTCTTTTTAAATCAGTAAACCATTCAGGCGAGAGAGATGAGACCGATGGGCCTGATGGTGGCACTATAGCACAGTGTGTTACAGTTTAGCCCATATCTCATGAACCTTTAATCATACCATAAAATGTTTTAACTTGAAACAAAAAATGCCTCAATAACACTTTAGCTCCGTCCACTTCGATTTTGAGGGAATTTCTGCAATAAACTAAACCTACTTCTGTGAAATAGTCCTAGGATTTTTGGCTTATCTTCTTTAAGTTGATGTCAAAATTCAAGCAGAATCTGACTGAGATTTGGAAACAATATGACTGCCACATGTCATTTTTTTCTAGCAAGCCAGACCTTAGTTTACTCACAGCTGTATATCAGGATTGATTGCATGGCTACAGAAAGGTAAGTTAGTTTGGTGTGGCCAACTAGATAATCAGTCAACACAAGTGGCTGAATTTTCTGCATTATCGGAGGCTTCAAGGCCAACTTTAATGTCAGTATTTCTGCTAATTTATTATTATCAAAACAGCAAACTGTCTAACACAGAATCCCCAATACAAAAAGTAGGAAATGGGCAGAAGGGCATTTTTTTTGGTCCAAACTTAGTAGTGGTACCACAATAGTAGGGTTTATTAAATGAATAATATCATTGATTTATATCGTTCTATAGGTTAGAATTGATCTGTATGAATGTGATGTTGGATGGGACAGACATGGTGTTATTTAAGACTAAACATTAACATCTTGGACTTTGTTCACAGGCTGACTTATACCAGAGCACTTTGTCTTAGTGCAATAAAACTGACATATGATGGTGAGTAAATTGCTTAAATCCACTATTGGTCAATGCTTATTAAAGACTTTGTCCACCCTGGACTGGATGTCTAAATATCTGGAAAATAGCTGGCTTCCTGTAGTACACTACATATGATTTGGAAGCTATTATTCACATTAAAAGTAGTGCACTTCTGTAGGGAGTGATGTTTAGCTGATCAGCACTCAGAGTTGTTGTATTTATGGCTCAGAGCTTCTGTGTTTGAGGGCATTGACAGGTTAAAGGTCGCTGATATGAAATAGATATGAAATAGAGGGAAGGAGCTACAGGTTGAGTCAAAGGGAATTTTCAAACTGTAGCACAAGGTACTGTATTATTTTATATTAAAATATCTGTTTTAAAGTGTTTTTTGTTGTTGAACTAAACAGTTGTATTAACAGAATAAAGCAACAGTTGTATTAACAGAATAAAGCAATATGTTTTATGAATGTTTACAGCTTAAAAAAACTAATTTTGTGTTACAATACTTTTAACTAATAAAAACTTATCACAGCAAAATGATATGTTTAATGAAAGAAAATATGAATAAGTCATAAGAACAAGTAATCTGGATTTAAAAACATTTACACCAGCAGTGTTCCTAATATCCTCTGGAACTGAGAATCCTTGGAATAAATATTAAATCTGCCTCAGCTGAATGAAGTGCTTGAGATGGGTCATACTGTTTTAGAAGATCAGTAAGATATGCCAGAGCTAACCTATTTAGAGATTTATGTGTCTTTATTAAATCTTTTAGTTGATGTGAAACTTAAGAGGCAGCCAGGGTAGGTTGAATAACACTAGAGAAATGTGATCAGATGAGTTTATTTTACTGGAAAGGACACAAGCTGCAGCATTCTGGACTAGTTCAAAGTTATTTAAGGATAGAGCCAGCTAGCAACACATTACAATAATCCAATCCAATGGTGCAGTTTTATCCGGATTTAGGAGTAGGAATTTTCTAGTAATCCATGCATCCATTTTGTGTAACTGTGCTGCTGAATCTGGCTGTACTGATAAGTAGGTCTGTGTATCGTCAGTGTAGAAGTGGAAATCAACATTATGTTTATTGATTAAATGTTTCAGATACTGTATATGAAAACAGTAAAGGGCCTAGGACGGAATCCTCTGGGACGCCAATTGAATGTTTTAAGCTCTGAAAGAACTGTTTATGCTAAAAACTTTAAATCTATAACAGAAAAATCTGCCCATCTAAACCAACCATGTTTTTACACCTATTAACTAAATTCACATTTGGCAGACACCCTTATCCAGAGCATCTTACATTTATCTCATTTTAAACAACTAAGCAGATGAGGGTTAAAGGCTCTATCATGATTGATAGTGTCAAATGCTGAACTAAGTCCAACAAAACCAAAACAGAAATCCAACCACAATCTGAAGTCAGCAGCAGATCACTGACCACTTCATCTACTGAGGATTCTGCTTCCTGAACTCTGACTGGATACATCATGCTTATTTTTCTTCTTTAAAAAAGAGCTGTTGGGCAGCAATGTTCTCCAAAAAATTACAGATTACTGTTTACTGTGAAAAGGTTTTAAAACCTGCAATCATTTTGACAGAGGTTTAAAATTTATTTTAAAAAATATAAAGATTCTCTCTCTCACTCTCTGTGTGTGAGTGCAGGAAAATGGCTGAGGCCTTTATCCCAGTAGCTCAGGATCAGTTCAGCTGTCCAGTGTGTCTGGATCTCCTGAAGGATCCGGTGGCTATCCCCTGTGGTCACAGTTACTGTAAGGTGTGTATTAATGACTGCTGGGATCAGGAGGATGAGAAGGGAGTCTACAGCTGTCCTCAGTGCAGAGACACTTTCACTCCCAGGCCTATTCTACGCAGAAACAACATGCTGGCTGAAGTGGTGGAGAAACTGAAGACTGAAGTTCAAGCTGCTTCTCCTGCTCACTGTTACGCTGGACCTGGAGATGTGGAGTGTGATTTCTGCACCGGGAGAAAACACAAAGCCGTCAAGTCCTGTCTGATCTGTTTGACCTCCTTTTGTGAAACTCACCTTAAACCTCATCTTGAACTTCCTGCTTTGAAAAACCACACCTTACTCGAGGCATCCTCACAACTCAAAGAGAAGATCTGCTCTCAACATGACAAACTGATGGAGATCTACTGTCGTACTGACCAAACGTGCATTTGTTCTTTGTGCATGTTGGATAATCACAAAGGCCACGACGCTGTATCACTTTCAGCAGAGAGAACTGAGAAACAGGTGAGAACTAAAAATCTTTTCAGAATGAATTCATCTGAATTATATTTCTTATCTAGAATCAGTGGCTTTAGTCAGTTATCAGATTTAAATTGTGATTGCAATGGTTCAATTCATCAGAACGATTTCAAGTTTTGTATTGCATTTCAGTGTGTTGTGTTTCCACAAGAGTTAAATGAATTTGTCCTCCTCACCCAGCGTTAGTCATAATCACATCAGAACAATCAGTGAACTTTGGAGCAGCTGAACACCCGTTTTACAACTTAAACAATTCCACACAAGATTGTGAACTTTAACCATTTAGCTGCCATTAATATTCACCCACACATCATTTGCAACCATCTGAGCATATGTGATTTGTGCTCAGAGGGAGCTAAAGGAGGAGCAGCTGAAATCCCAGCAGAGAATCCAGGAGAAGCAGAAGAAGGTGCAGGAGCTGAAACAGGCTGTGAACATGATTAAGGTGAGCAGTGAGCAGAGACAGAGGTGCTCCTAGTAACACACACAACATGAACAACCAGTCATCCAGAGTCTCAGTAAGAGAGGGAAGTGTGTGTGTGTGTGTGTGTGTGTGTGTGTGTGTGATTCCTAACAGTCCCGTGCTCAGACAGCAGTGGAGGACAGTGAGATTATCTTTACTGAGATGATCAGCTTCATGGAGAAAAAGCGCTTGGAGGTGACGGAGCTGATCAGAGCTCAGGAGAAGGCTGAACTGCGTCGAGCTGAACGACTCCTGGAGCAACTGGAGCAGGAGATCACTGATCTTAAGAGGAGAGTCACTGAGCTGGAGCAGCTTTCACACACACAAGATCACATCCACTTCCTCCAGGTAACACTCTCCGAAACAGTTCAGCAAACAAACATTACTCAAAACTTTATTTTTTTAAAAAGTATTTTGCTTTTGTAAGCATCTTATTTCACCCACAGTGTGTCTTTGGTCTTATTTCTTCTGAGATCACTCGTTCCTTACCTTTCTCCCTTTAGAGATTCCAGTCTCTCTGTGTCTCTTCCGGACGTGAGGACTCACCCAGCATCACTGTCCATCAACAGCTCTCATTTGATGGCGTGAGGAATTCACTCTTGAACCTGAAAAAGCGATTCGAGGAATTCTGTGAGGAGGAATTGAAAGAAATCCCTCCACATGGTAAGAGGAGCTGTTCCTGCTGGAGAAACACCATGATGGAAGTCTTTACTCACTCAGGAAATATTCACAACATACACAGGAATGACAAACACTTTTAACTAAAACACTGATTTAAAATTAATACATTCACTGTATCACTTTAAACTGTTTCCATCTTTTACAGAAGCTGATGATCCATTTTTATCTTCATCTGTTATGTCTCCACAGCTGCAGCAGTTCAGAAGATTTCACCCTCAGAGCCAACGAGCAGAGAAGATTTTCTGAAATGTACGTCTAAAACACACACACACACTGTATCAAGCGTTTATGTTTTTAAATTTTGTTAATGAGTAATTTAATCTATTTTAGATTTCTGTTATCTGACTCTGGATCCCAACACCACACATCATTACCTTCATCTGTCTGAGAAGAACAGAGTGGTGACATACAATGTGAGACAGTCGTACTCTGATCATCCAGAGAGATTCGACTCCTATATTCAGGTGTTGTGTAAGGAGAGTGTGTGTGGACGCTGTTACTGGGAGGTGGAGTGGAGCGGTGTTGGAGGTGTGTACATCTCAGTCTCCTATAAAGAGATCAAGAGGAAAGGAGCAGGTAGAAAGTGTGGGCTTGGACGAAACAGTCAGTCCTGGACTCTGTGCTGTTCTTCTTCCTCTCTCTCTTTCTATCACAATGACATTAAAACTGAGCTCGGAGTTCCATCATCCTCCAGAATAGGAGTGTATGTGGATCACAGTGCAGGAAGTCTGTCCTTCTACAGTGTCTCTGACACGATGAGGCTCATCCACAGAGTCCACACCACATTCACTCAGCCTCTATATGCTGGGTTTAAAGTTTATAGAGGAACTGTATGGTTATGTGACGCAAAATAACAGTAGATGAAAAATTCCTGCTCATTTCCTCATTGTTCCTCAGTTGTGATAAAACTTTAACATTAAAACAGTAAAGGTTAAAACACTGGGTTTAGACTCGGTCTGGGATCATCAGCTACACTGTTGTACACAATATAACTATTAAAAATGCGAACACTTTCTTTAACTCTGCTATGAGTTAAAAGCATCACAAGAGATCTTATATAAAAGTTTAAATAATTTCAGTGGCATTACTCCTGTTTTTTTTATTAAATTGACAATTATTTGACATTTATGGAAAAATGATGACACTGTCTTTGATACTTTGTGATTGTAAATATAATTCTTTTTTTTATAGCAATCCTGTGTAAAATAAAAATTTTACAAACCCTAATAAAGCTTGAAAAATTCAAATACTGTACTACAATTATTATTATTTTTACTTTTCTCTTTTTATTTTGTCATATAGGATCTCTCATTAAACGTGTATTGAGAAGATGATAATATTGTTCAATTCAGAATAATATTGTTCCAAACACATCTAAATTGTAATTTACAGAAAACTGCAATAATCATATTGGTGCATGTGAATATAAAGTGTGAGGCTTTAAACCGGCTGTAGTTCATTATAACAGCAAATTTTATCTTGGAGGATCTCACACTTTACTTTCTTTCTCTCCTCCCAATAAAACACAATGTATTGCTGTATTGTGACGTCACCATGCTAGAAGTCTGCAGATTATGAAACGTGCTCACAAAGCACAGTCTCTCACATAGACGTCCAAAGTAGAGAGAAAAACACAGCAGGGATCACGACGACATCTTCCGTACATTCTTTAAGAGACATCAATTCACATTTATTTATATTTAAACATAAACCAGAGGCTTCTGAAAAAGTGTTCAGTAAAAGTTATGGAGATATCGGGCAGCCTTGCCTTAGTCCTCCATAAAGGCTAAACTGCAATCATAATGCATTTGCTTCTCAGATTTCTTGTGACCAGAGAGAGAGAGAGAGAGAGAGAATTTGAAAACATCAGTCTTAGAAGAAACACAGAGTCCCAACGAATCAAAGACTTGTCAAGCAACCTAAAGCAACAAGCGTCAGGTAAAGCACATGCATTCGATTTTTATTCAGTCGTGTGTGTTGTGAGAGCATTGATACCACAGACATGGCTCAGCTGTTCATTTTTTTTTGCCTCCTCCCTAATTTCCCTAATAGTGCTGTTAATTTATAGCTTCTCGAATGTTTTATCATAGAAGGGACAATTTGTTTCAGACCACACCCTGAGAAACACTATGAATGGGATTAAACTATTTTAATAAGCTTTTGAATCTGTAGGCTATTATGTAAAAGTAGTGGGAAAGTCCACAGCATAAGTTACGCCTACTTATCATCAGGAGAGGTTTCTCTCTAGACCTTCACACATGGCAACCAACTATTATCTATCTATAAGACAGAGACATTGTGTTTTCTTGAAAGGTTTAAGAACACAACATTTGTGTTTCAGTCACAAGTTTAGTTTGAGAAATAAGTTATATCACAAATCTATTCTTCAGTACATGGGCTAACACTATTCAAAACTCCAGATGTGTTTCTGTCCAAGATAGGAAGGGAGTGAAAATGTGTGGGCAGTGATTTTGTATACTGGTCAGATATATTTGCAAATACAAATGTCAGTAGAAAAACTGAAAGAAAAAAAAAAATAAAAAAGCTGAAATTAACATAGATGATTAAATGCACTACCGCACAACTGAAATGTTTACATATGAAACATCGGCTTGTTTTTGAGGAGGCGAGACCCAGATTAGAATTCCAGATTGTGATGCCGTAACAGTAAAGCTGCATTTAGTTTCACTCCCACTGAGCGTTCACTTCAGAGCGTGTTAAGACACTGAAGAGGATCACAGCAAAAGCATGTCTGCTGGAGACTGGAGAGCATTTCTGCTGCACACTGACAAATCTGTTACCTGACACATTTAACCTGACGAGAGAGATAACCGGCCTAATGAATGTCTTCATGGATGAGACTGAGATGGCCACCAGCCAGTATCCAAGTAAATAAATCACCAAAATGTATTGGTTAACCCTTACAGTGTAATTGTAGAGCTATTGATAAGTATTAAATTTTAGTGGTCATGTTGAATATCACCACCAGATGCCACTGCCTTTATACAACAAAGTCATTTTTAACTGAAATTAAAGCATTTAACAAAATGATGACTTTGTACTGTACACATTATACCATTATAACCAGAGTAGGCCTGGTTTCCTTCATATTAGACAAAACTGGAATGCTTTTGTTATAGTTTAGTGTGTCCATAAAATGATTTAAAAAGAGTGAGGATTGACTCTTCTATTTCATCTGTTAAAATTCTCACTTTTCAACCCTTTTTTATTATGTTGCATCTGTATTGATTGGAAAAGCTGCTCAGAATGATTTAATTTCACACACGCTGCCTGTGTGGCTATACTAATTTGCATACATGTGTAGCACACACTATACAGTCTGAGTGTAAAAAACTTTGCAGCTGAAACTCACTCAGAGCAATTACAAAGGAAATACAGTTCTTACCATCTCGGACCATATCAGAAGACTATGTTCGCAGGTGAGCCGGTGTTGCAGTGAGACAAGTGAAATAATCACCAAGACAGGATTATAATTGAAAAGGTGAGTATATTTCTTATACACCTGAGATTCAGATCAAGAAAACAAACAAACACAAAAAAGCCAAATAAAAATGAGAGCATCTATAATGACAATAATTCTCAGGTAAGATATCTGATGACACACGAAATCTCTCTCAATCAACTGTCTTTGATGGAACTGACTGAATAAAACAGGAACTTAGTTCAGTTCAGTATCCACCATACTCCTGTTGCATCGCTCAGTCATAGAACGCTGATATGCAACTCAAATAGTGGAAAGTGTAGTTCTTGTCCACAGTTGCGACAATATCCAAAAAAAATAAATAATTGTGTACGTGTGGTCCTACCACTTAAATGGTTACAAGTTGTTGTCCAAGTTCAGGAAAACAAGGTTGTTTTCACACAAGGCCAGTTTCCACCAATGTTGAGCACTCCTCGCTGTCAGCAGAAACAGCTCTACACCAGAACTTCACGAAACTCCTCATGCAGGACCAAGAAGGTCTCAAGGAACAGGAACAACAAAACAGAAAAGAGGGAGAAAAGGAAAAAGAGAGGGAAAGGGGAAAAACCCAACCTTGCAAAGACTAGGTGAAATTCACAATTAATTACAATTAATTCCTATTTAACATCCTTAACATTTCAAATGAACATTTTCAACATCATAAAGCCTTTTTTCCCCAATAAAATACACCAATACACATTTACAAGCACTTATTTCCCTCTTTAACACATTTCCTTAACAGAAATATAACTAAAATAATGAAGAATAACTTCTTCAATGAACCCGCGTGCACTCGATTAGCATGTAGCTCGTAGCACACGAGACTGCACGGTTAGCTAATCTCCACGAGCTACAATCCACGCATTACGAACATACAAACACTTTTAAACGCTAAATCAACCCTTACTTTACCACTTCACTCCTATTTTGTACTAAAGAAGGTAATTTATGAACTCACTTACCAAGAAAAGAATGATAACTATTAGAAAAGTCGGTTTTACAAAGTTTTCGTCAGATGAGTCAGCTCAGCTCATTTACTCCTCGGATGCAATACAAACGCGGTTATCAGCTTTCCTGTTAGCGATGTTAACATATTGTTAATATTTCAAACCCATGAATTTCAGTTATTAAACTGGTTTCTCTTACTCATTCTCTTACTTACTTTAGCAACTGACTGCGTCACTGCACCGGCAGCCATTTCACCTCTACTTACCGCGTGTGATGACGCAACCCAATAAAGGCGGAGCTAATTCCAATTATTTAATTAAATTTACTTTATTATTTTTATTTTTATTTTTTTGTGACGTCTACTGATATTTCTTCAACAATATTAAATTTCTTGCCCATTAAAATAAAGAATAAAATGTTTATATGTGCATCTTAGTACTTATTTTCGTTTTACAGGTTCAATATGGGAATAGTAACCTAGGTTACACATGTAACTGGTATTTCATTGAAATTAAATTCTATTTGGCATAGCCATATACAAATCTCTAATTTTATCATCTTGTTTTCTGCAGGCTGTTGTGTGTAATTTGATGATTTTCTGTTAGATGTGTTCAGCTGCTGGATTTAGCTGATATGTAATGTTAGGCATTGCTTAGTGCATTCTGTCACAGTGCTTCTGTTGTTGTGTTCAGGTTAAGCCTATAGAACTTCCTGCAATGTGTGTTTTTTTTTAATCTGTTGTAGCTGTAGAAACATGTGTGCACATCTAATCAGAGAAATTCATAATACTGTTTCCTGCTTGAGTGATCAGAAGGCAGGTGACATGTCAATGGCAAGGAATGCAGGAAACACAGGAAAACCTGTTTTTTGTGCTTGAAGTTTTCAGTTTCTCATTTGTTTTGAAGGTTACTTGTTTTCTCCAGAAGTTGATACAGACGGACAAAAGAGCGCTGAATCACTCGGTAAGATCATAATTCACAGTAAATATCTAATATTAAATATTAATTAACAAAAATATTCTTCTTTACTTCTTCTTTACATACAAAATGAATGATAGTTAAAATTGTCTTTGTGTAAATACTTTGGTCTCAAGACAGATTTGAATTAATATTTGAAGGAGTAAAATCAGATTGTTGTTTATAAAATTACACATATTTATATGAAACTCATGTGACACTTTAGAGCAGGGGTTCACAAACTTTTGGGGCAAGCCAAAAACAAAATGGACATCATAACACTTAGCTTTGATCATCCTACATTTTTCTTTTTGAAAATACCAGATTTATAATTTAAATGACATTTAAACATTTTATCATGTGTCAGTACCATATGTGTAATGTAAGTGACTATGAACCAAAGGAATATTCCTTGTACTGATTTAGCAGTTTAGCGGTAAGGGTGAGTTTACATTATCAGTCTGGATTAGACAAGATTGTGTTGGGAAGGGTTAGATTAGACAAGGTGGATGTAGGGGAGGGTTAAATTAGACCATGTGGCTGTTGGAGGGCCGTGGTAGTCTGACTGCCTCAGGGAAGAAGCTGTTGCAGAATCTAGTGGTAGAGGCATGGATACTCTGGTACTTTCCTCTCTCTCTCACTCTCTCTCTCTCTCTCTCTCTATATATATATATATGTACATATGGCTCCTCCCCAATACCACACTAATGCTAGTACAGAAGCAGGTCATATTTCTAATGATATACTTCCCTTTGACTACATTTGGAAGTTTTTCACATGGCTACAGGAACTAGTCGCTGATAAACGATGCCTCTGGATCTTTCCATAAACTGGTGATTGTGTGTATGAGTGTGTGGCAAAGATGGCAGATATCAAACTTTGTGTGGTACCAAATTACCTTTATGAGAGCTGAAACCATTTGAAATGATCAGCATCTTAAAATCATGAGGTAACTGAAGTGAGTAAAGGCAATTATCATTTTAAATAAAAAACAGATAAACTTATATTCTGTACAAGTTGTAGTACTAAAATTGTAATACTTAATCCACTGATCTAATAAAACCAAGGACAGACATATGTGCAGTCAAAGACTCGCTCTGTCTATCTCTCTCAATCTCTCTGCTGATTTCAGAGAAAAAGAAAGTTTGTTGAGTTGAGCTCTGTGTTTCCCAGTGTGTGAGTGCAGGAAAATGGCCGAGGCTTTTATCCCAGTAGCTCAGGATCAGTTCACCTGTCCAGTGTGTCTGGATCTCCTGAAGGATCCGGTGACTGTCCCCTGTGGTCACAGTTACTGTAAGGTGTGTATTAATGACTGCTGGGATCAGGAGGATGAGAAGGGAGTCTACAGCTGTCCTCAGTGCAGATACACTTTCACCCACAGGCCTATTCTACACAGAAACAACATGCTGGCTGAAGTGGTGGAGAAATTGAAGAAGACAGAAGTCCAAGCTGCTTCTCCTGCTCACTGTTATGCTGGACCTGGAGATGTGGAGTGTGATTTCTGCACTGGGAGAAAACTCAAAGCCATCAAGTCCTGTCTGATGTGTCTGACCTCCTTTTGTGAAACTCATCTTAAACCTCATCTTGAACTTCCTGCTTTGAAAAAGCACACCTTAATTCACGCATCCTCACAACTCAAAGAGAAGATCTGCTCTCAACATGACAAACTGATGGAGATCTACTGTCGTACTGACCAAAAGTGTATTTGTTCTTTGTGCATGTTGGAGAATCACAAAGGCCACGACGCTGTATCACTTTCAGCAGAGAGAACTGAGAAACAGGTGAGAAATCCTTTTAGAAATAATTAATCTGAATTATATTTCTTATTTAAAAATTCATCTGTTTTAGTCAGTTATTGGATATAAGTTTTGATTTCAATTGTTAAATTAATCATGACTGTGGTTATACAAGTATTAAATTAATTTGTCCTCCTCACCCATCGTTAGTCATAATCACATCAGAGCAGTCAGTGAATTTTTGAGCAGCTGAACACCAGTTTTACAACTTAAACAATTCCACACGAGATTGTGAACTTTAACAATTTAGCTGCATTAATATTCACCCACACATCATTTGTAACCATCTGAATATATGTGATTTGTGCTCAGAGGGAGCTAAAGGAGGAGCAGCTGAAATCCCAGCAGAGAATCCAGGAGAAGCAGAAGAAGGTGCAGGAGCTGAAACAGGCTGTGAACATGATTAAGGTGAGCAGTGAGCAGAGACAGAGCTGCTCCTAGAAACACACACAACATGAACAAACAGTCATCCAGAGTCTCAGTAAGAGAGGGAAGTGTGGTGTGTGTGTTTCCTAACAGTTCCGTGCACAGACAGCAGTGGAGGACAGTGAGATTATCTTTACTGAGATGATCAGCTTCATGGAGAAAAAGCGCTTGGAGGTGACGGAGCTGATCAGAGCTCAGGAGAAGGCTGAAGTGAGTCGAGCTGAACGACTCCTGGAGCAACTGGAGCAGGAGATCACTGATCTTAAGAGGAGAGTCACTGAGCTGGAGCAGCTTTCACACACACAAGATCACATCCACTTCCTCCAGGTAACAGTCGCTGTAGTGACCAGTCCTGTTTACAGTTCAGCAAACAAACATATTACTCTAAGCTTTATTTTTTAAATAGTATCTTGCTTTTGCAAGCAGCTTATTTCACCCACAGTGTGTCTTTGGTCTAATTTCTTCTGAGATCATTTGTTCTTCTCAGGTTCCTCACCTTTCTCTTTCTCTCTCTCTCTAGAGTTTCCAGTCTCTCAGTGTCTCTTCTGGATGTGAGGATTCACCCAGCATCACTGTCCATCAACAGCTCTCATTCAATGGAGTGAGGAATTCTCTCTCTGATCTGAAAAAGCGATTCGAGGAATTCTGCGAGGAGGAATTCAACAAATTCCCTCCACATGGTAAGAGGAACTGTTCCTGCTGGAGAAACACCATGATGGAAGTCTTTACTCTCTCAGGAAATATTCACGTATTCAAATATTCAAGATACACAGAAATGACTAACACTTTTAACTAAAACATTGATTTAAAATGAATACATTCACTGTGTCACTTTAAACTGTTTTCATCTGTTTTTTCTAAACAGCTGCAGCAATTCAGAAGATTTCACCCTCAGAGCAGAATAGATTTTCTGAAATGTACGTCTAAAACACACACACACACACACACACACACACACACACACACACACACACACACACACAATACCAAACATGATCACATTTTTCATCTTTTGTTTTAGATTTCCGTTATGTGACTCTGGATCCCAACACCGCACATCATTACCTTCATCTGTCTGAGAAGAACAGAGTGGTGACATACAGTGTGAGACAGTCGTACTCTGATCATCCTGAGAGATTCGACTCCTATAATCAGGTGTTGTGTAAGGAGAGTGTGTGTGGACGCTGTTACTGGGAGGTGGAGTGGAGCGGTGTTGGAGGTGTGTACATCTCAGTCTCATATAAAGAGATCAGGAGAAAAGGATGGGATAAAGAGTGTGAATTTGGAGGCAACAGTCAGTCCTGGAGTCTGTGGTGTTCTTCCTCTCTCTTTTTCTACCACAACGAAATTAAAACTGAGCTCGGAGTTCCATCATCCTCCAGAATAGGAGTGTATGTGGATCACAGTGCAGGAAGTCTGTCCTTCTACAGCGTCTCTGACACGATGAGGCTCATCCACAGAGTCCACACCACATTCACTCAGCCTCTATACGCTGGGTTTAGGGTTTTGGGAACTGTGAGGTTGTGTGACCCAAAATAATGGTGGATGGAAAAATTCTTGCTCATTTCCTCATTGTTCCTCAATTGTGATAAAGCTTTAACATTAACATTTAATATTAAAACATTAACCCTTAAAAAACTGTGTTTAGATATTCAGTTTTATTTATGAGTTTATTACTCATGGGATGTCACTTGACGTTTTTCACATGTAATCACATAATCATATGTTAAATGTGTGTGATGTTTCCATAAGGGCTGCAAGGACCAGATAAACTCCAACATTCTGCACTTGCTGCATGACGAAATGCAAAGACGTTGCTAGTTAATTTTATGTATGAATTTGTTCAGCAACAAGAGACGATATTTATTAAATCGCGTTCCGCTTCTGCTGGACAAACAGCGCTACTGCACACAAACATACAAATATAAAAACATACAAACAAATATAAGCGCTGAATTTTCACAGGATGAAAGAGTCCTGTTTAAAAATTCAGAATGTTAAAATAATATTTAAATGATGTCAAATGTGTCAGAATTATCCTTTGCTTGTTTTTCCTCATTTCAGGTTCATTTTAGGGCTAAAATGAATCCTTTCATGCATATAGTATCCACACTTATGGACTGTCAATTTAAAGCTGTTTTGAGGTAAATATAAGACATAAATCACCTCCAATTCACTTCATCCCATTACATCATTTATATCATTTTTCTGTTTCTTGACTATTTGCTATATTCTCATTGCAGTATGTCTCTGGTATATCTTTACAAACATTCTATGCAAAATCCCAAATTAATTAAAACAAAATCCTTTGTCACAGTCTTTTTTGTCGTGCTTCTTGAGAACAACAGGGAGAGAAATATGGCAGGGAGTTTCTTGTGTGCTTTAAATGCAAGGTCTAGATGATTTGTCCTCACACAGTTTGCAGATTGCTCCACTGTGGATATGCTCTGAATGATTGTCTTTGTACATGCGTGATCTGCTATGGATCCTCTTTCAGGGTCACAATTTGATCAGCTTCATAACTCTTGGAGGCTCAACCATCCAACAAAGTTAAATGGCAGGTGAATTCACCTACCATTAAAACCAAAAGTAAAACTGCAAGAAAGAAAAGGGGTAAGGAAAAGGGGAAGAGACTCAAAAGCCTTATTGCCAGGTGGGCTTGTTTTTTGCAGCAAGGTCCGAATTTTATTTCAGAGAGGTAACAGGACATTTCATTCCCAAATTTGTGCAAAGGTGAATATCTGATTGTGTTCTGTGGCGTGGATCTGGTCATGAGTCTCGGGCAAACTGGAAGAGACAGATAGAAAAACACGAATGCCTTTTATTTGTTCACTAAAATGAGTGAAATTAATAAAAAATAAAAATAACTTTAACCATATAAATGATTAACCAAAGACATTTCTAATTCTTGGGTTGTGAAAACTCTCACAAATAGAGTTTTGCATATGTATAGAAAAAGTTTTGATTGTGGGAGGCAGTTTCCAATAAATATATTATAATGCAAAATATTATAAATTATAATGTTTTGTGGCATGATTTTTGCAATTTCATTACAGATCAAGAAAAATTCTATAAATGTAAGCTAAAGAAAATGTACCGCATGTTCACAAGTAAGATGAAATGTAACTTGAACACTTGTGGAATGTGTTAAACTGCAAAACTTAATAATTTATAATGCATTGCATTATAACATATTTATTGGAAATTGTCTGTTTACACAAGAAACTTGGTATTGATGAAAATCTGTAAATTGGGAAAAACGTTCGTAACCTACTCGTGCTCCTGAATGTGTGTAAATCTACACATAAGAAGACTAACGAATGTGAACCTCGACTTGATCGACTTCAAATCTATCATTATCATGGATTACTGCTTTGGAGTCTCTATCAAAAACACATCCTCATGCTAGTTCACTAGGTCAGGCACTAAGAACACCAGCGAGAACACTGAGAAAACCAGGTGTTTATATTACTGGCATTAATTAAAGAATAAAAAATAAAGAAAGCAAACTAAAACAAACCAATAAATTCAGACAAATAAAAGTAATTAGGATTCATCAACATACACACAAGTACGAAGAAAATCAGCGTTTCTGAAACTTCTGTAAATCCGGCATAAAGTTTTAGTGCGGTTTGGCTTACGCAAACATTTCCACAACTTTACTAAAAGATTGATAAATGAGGCCCATTGTTTGTACCCATGATAAAATCATAAACAAGCCACGAAAGAACACAAAATGATTGAAGTTATGACTGAAGAACCATTTCACTGTGTCCATTTCCACTTCTCTCATTTTCCCAACTAAAGGAAGCGGGACTAATTTGGGCCAAAGGAAACTAATCAACGTCGAACATTTTACATGTACAGGCTGCAATACATGCAATTTTACTTTTTGCATTTGCATATTACGCACAAAAAATACGACTAGGGACATTTAGTAAGCGGAAATACATGAAGCAGGTTCCAGATGATTGTCAGCAGGTTTCGCCTCCACACCTCTCTGTAGACCTGCACACAAGCTAATGCAGCCTTCTGTTTACATTTATAAAGTTATACATGTAATATTTATACATTTAGAGTTTCCAAACAAATATCCAACAAAAACAATACATGTTCCAACAGTCTCACTCACCATTTTAACCACATGAGCCCTTTAAGTTCACTTTTTATAACCTCAGATAAAACTGCTTAGCCAAGCTAATGCCCAAACTGGCTAGCTCGCTACCTGGGATGTTCCACTATGCTGAATGTGTGTTCCCACTGTTAAAGTCTGCAAACACTAACCTTTTTATTAAAATAATAATAAAAAAAGGTTCTCCATAAGCCACAACTTTATTTTAATTAACAATGGCTGGTTTAACAAGAGAGAAACTAGTTAGCATCAGCATATCGGTTAACTAACACTAGCTAGCTAAGCTAAGGACTAGTTAATATTTGCTTTGAGAACTTTGTGACACAAGCGAGCTCACTGTTCACAAACAGCTCAGAAGTTGGAAAAATGTTTGCACCAAAGTGTTTCCATTCATTTACACTGCAGGAGTAACAGCATTGCCTATACACCCCGAAAAGAAAAGAAAAGACTCCAAATGGCTCCTATATGCAGGTTCACCTAAATGAGCCGATTGTGAGAGTCGACTCTTTCACCCGAGTCTACACTGGGATTGTCAATTATAACCTTAGCGAGCTGAGTTTGCTTCTTTTGAGGTTTCTATTTTTATTAAAATTGTATTTCATCCCAATTTTCTGCTCTTTAACTTGAGAAAACCATGTAAAGAAAAAAAAAAGCATTAAACAAAATGACGCATATATCATACAATGGAACGTATGAAAACTCCCATAATGCAGCGGGGCAAATTAACAAAAACAAAACGTTAAAAAAACTGTAATTTCTAATTATTTGTTGTAGTAATTGATAATATATTTATTACTACATGTCTAGTTTTGCCTGTACAACTTTTTAGAGTTTATTATTATTATTTTTTAATTCCGCCCCGCCCCCTTTTCTGTTATCGGCGCTTGAATAATACAGCTAGGTCAGTACCATAAGCGTAAATCCTGGGGGTTGGATATCCCCTCTCCGCGGAAAAGTATCAACTGTTCTCCTTATATATCACTATTAGAATAACTATGAAATCAATACAATGTAGAAAGAAGACAGTTGTGATAATTATACAAGAAAGCGAATGTAACGTTTAAAAACATTCATACCCCCCTGCTATGCCTCACAGTGGTTTCATCCACTGCCCGTTTCAGCCTTCGCTCTGTTTCAGGCTTTTTGTGGAAAACTTCCGCTTGGACATTTCCTCTTATTTTAGACAAGAATGCTGTAGTCTACATCACTGAAGATGAAGGATTAATTTCCCAATCTGGCAATGTTCGCTTTATTCTTGTTCAAGAAATGTCTTCAGACAGAAAACTGAAGAGTTTCCTTATTTTGTGTCTTTCTGTGAGAATCATATCCCAAGAAATACAGTATCTAAAACAAACACTACAGCAATATTTTCCACTTGGAAATTTAGTGTTATTTATGATGTTGTGGGAAATGTTAAAGTGACAAATGTTTTTAACCACATTGACAGAGGCGTTAACAACAGAGGCTTTTTATTATTATGATATGGATTTAGAGTGCTCTCTCTCTCTCTCTCTCTCTCTCTCACACACACACACACACACACACACACACACACACAGAAACAGGAAGCCACGCCCACTGATTACAGAGAAAACGAAACTGATCGGCGAGTGCCAGTTTCTCTCTCTCTCTCTCTGTTTTTTCAGGAAAATGGCCGAGGCCAGTATTTTAGATCACTTTTCAGTGGATCAGTTCAGCTGTCCAGTGTGTCTGGATCTCCTGAAGGATCCTGTGACGACTCGTTGTGGTCACAGTTACTGTAAGGTGTGTATTAATGGCTGCTGGAATCAGGAGGATGAGAAGGGAGTCTACAGCTGTCCTCAGTGCAGAGACACTTTCACTCCCAGGCCTGTTCTACACAGAAACAACATGCTGGCTGAAGTGGTGGAGAAATTGAAGAAGACTGAAGTCCAAGCTGCTTCTCCTGCTCACTGTTACGCTGGACCTGGAGATGTGGAGTGTGATTTCTGCACTGGGAGAAAACTCAAAGCTATCAAGTCCTGTCTGATGTGTCTGACCTCCTTTTGTGAAACTCACCTTAAACCTCATCTTGAACTTCCTGCTTTGAAAAAGCACACCTTAATTGAAGCATCCTCACAACTCCAAGAGAAGATCTGCCCTCAACATGACAAACTGATGGAGATCTACTGTCGTACTGACCAAAAGTGTATTTGTTCTTTGTGCATGTTGGATAATCACAAAGGCCACGACGCTGTATCACTTTCAGCAGGGATAACTGAGAAACAGGTGAGAACTAAAAATCTCTTCAGCATGAATTCATCTGAATTATATTTCTTATCTGTTTCAGTATGTTGTGTTTCTAGAAGTGTTAAATGAATTTGTCTTCCTCACCCAGCGTTAGTCATAATCACATCAGAGCAATCAGTGAACTTTTGAGCAGCTAAACACCAGTTTTACAACTTAAACAATTCCACACAAGATTGTGAACTTTAGCCATTTAGCTGCTATTAATATTCACCCACACATCATTTGCAACCATCTGAGCATATGTGATTTGTGCTCAGAGTAAGCTAAAGAAGGAGCAGCTGAAATTCCAGCAGAGAATCCAGGAGAAGCAGAAGAAGGTGCAGGAGCTGAAACAGGCTGTGAACATGATTAAGGTGAGCAGTGAGCAGAGACAGAGCTGCTCCTAGAAACACACACAACATGAACAAACAGTCATCCAGAGTCATAGTAAGAGAGGGAAGCGTGGTTTGTGTGTGTTTCCTAACAGTCCCGTGCTCAGACAGCAGTGGAGGACAGTGAGATTATCTTTACTGAGATGATCAGCTTCATGGAGAAAAAGCGCTCGGAGGTGATGGAGCTGATCAGAGCTCAGGAGAAGGCTGAACTGCGTCGAGCTGAACGACTCCTGGAGCAACTGGAGCAGGAGATCACTGATCTTAAGAGGAGAGTCACTGAGCTGGAGCAGCTTTCACACACACAAGATCACATCCACTTCCTCCAGGTAACAGTCGCTGTAGCGACCAGTCCTATTTATTAAAAAAATCAACCTCTTTCTTGCATTTACATTTAGCTTCAGAATTAATTAGCCTGAATTCTTTTTAAACTGATAATGAACATTAATGTTGGAGTGAATGGTTTTATTTGTTACTGAACACATTTGGTTTGTTTGAGCAGAGGTTGTTAATAGTATAAAGGCAGCTACTTAATCATTTTCAAGTAAAATGTAGATCAAAATGCATAATAAAGTCAGCTATAATAATCAAACACTTATGATATGGGATTCCTGTTCAGCCAGCACGCATATTACTCTTTGTTCCTCTCTCATTATTCACCTTTCTCACCTTCTCTGTAGAGTTTCCAGTCTCTCAGTGTCTCTTCTGGATGTGAGTATTCACCCAGCATCACTGTCCATCAACAGCTCTCATTTGATGGAGTGAGGAATTCTCTCTCAGATCTGAAAAAGCGATTGGAGCAATTCTGTGAGGAGGAATTGAACAAAATCCCTCCACATGGTAAGAGGAACTGTTCCTGCTGGAGAAACACCATGATGGAAGTCTTTACTTGCTCAGGAAATATTCACAAGATACACAGAAATCACTAACACTTAACTAACACGCTGATTTAAAATTAATACATTCACTTTATCACTTTTAACTGTTTCTGTCTTTTACAGAAGCTGATGATTCATTTTTATCTATCTCTGTTTTGTCTCCACAGCTGCAGCAGTTCAGAAGATTTCACCCTCAGAGCCGAAGAGCAGAGACGATTTTCTAAAATGTACATCTAAAATACACACACACACACACACACACACACACACACACACACACACACACTATGTGTCACAGTGTGGGGATTGAACCCGGGTCTCTGGAGTGATAGTGGATAGGTGTTGGACTAGACTATTGGAGAATACAGACTCAAGTGCAGAGCAAAACAGGTAGTGTCCATAAGATTTATTAAAAGGTTCTAAAGGCCGACACAAAAAGCACCAAAAAATAAGTTCAAGCATGAAGACAAACAAATCCAAGGGAAAATCCAAAAATCATAACACAGAGGCAGGCAGAGGTTCAGGAGATCAGGCAAATAAATCCAAAGGGAAAATCCAAAAATCATTAACACAGAGGCAGGCAGAAATTCAGGAGACCAGGTAATCCAAACAGTAACAAAAGGCACAGGGTTTGCAACACAAAGGAAGACAAAGACTTAGCAAAGACATGGACTTGAGACAGGGTTTAAATACACAAGCTAATGGATCACATGACAGGGAGACAATGAGGTACAGGTGAGCAAGGTAATTACAAGTCAACAACATAGAGTCATTTGGCGACCTCTGGTGGTCAAAACTGTTCATTAGTGACAATATTATATCAAACTTGTTCATATTTTTCAGTTTTGTTTTTCCTTTTATTTTAGATTTCTGTTATCTGACTCTGGATCCCAACACAGCAAATCATAACCTTCATCTCTCGGAGGAGAACAGAGTTGTGACATACAGTTGGATCAAGCAGCCATACTCTAATCATCCAGAGAGATTTGACTCCTCTTGGCAGGTGTTGTGTAAGGAGAGTGTGTGTGGACGCTGTTACTGGGAAGTGCAGTGGAGTGGTGGTGGTGTTGTGTACATCTCAGTCTCATATAAAGAGATCAGGAGGAAAGGAGAGGGTAAGGATTGTCGATTTGGACTCAACAGTCAGTCCTGGAGTCTGTGCTGTTCTTCTTCTTCTCTCTCTTTCTATCACGACGACATTACAACTGAACTTGGAGTTCCATCATCCTCCAGAATAGGAGTGTATGTGGATCACAGTGCAGGAAGTCTGTCCTTCTACAGCGTCTCTGACACGATGAGGCTCCTCCACAGAGTCCACACCATATTTGCTCAGCCTCTATATGCTGGGTTTAAGGTTTATAGAGGAACTGTGAGGTTATGTGACCCAAAATAAAAGTAGATGAAAAATTCCTGCTCATTTCTTTATTGTTCTTCAATTGTGATAAAACTTTAACATTAAAACAGTAAAGGTTAAAACACTAGGTTTAGACTTGGTCTGGGATCATCAGCTACACTGTTGTTATAGAAGAATTTTCTTAATCAGAGTATGATTTAAGTATGATTATCATATAATCCATCAAGTCTAATCAGGAGTTAAAATATTTAGAAATGATTTTACGAGATTTAGTACATTTAGTACATCCTACTCATGAAGAGAATGACTTTATGCATATGATTTTACAAGAATATTTCTGTGTGAGAATACTTCTGTGTGTGAATCAAGAAACCTAAAACAAACTGGTGTGACCATGCAGGTGGACCGTGCTTGTGGAAAACAACAGGCACACAGTTCTCATTCATAAATTGTGTCTTTTCCAGTCCTGGCTTGCTCTGTCATATCTCATGGGAAGGTGTTTGAAGAATTGCATTGTTGAGGTTGTGATGAATGTTAACATTTCAACAAAAAAAAAAAAAACTGACTGAGCTCACGCCATGGTTAAAACTAAGATCATTGTTTTTAGAATTGTATAAAAGCATGAGACACTACTATGGAAATCAGATGATCCGCAGACATCTCGGCTTTGTTTGATTCAATAAAGTCTGATTTTTGGCATCCAAAACCCTTTGACTTTGGAAAGTTATTTTTCTTGTTCTGAACTGAGGAGTTTCGCCACAACGTTGGCAACAGAACTAAAAATGTGAACACTTTCTTTAACTCTGCTGTATGTAAGTTAAACTATATGAATTAAAAGTATCGCAAGAGACCTTATATAAAAGTTTAAATAATTTCAGTGGCATTACTTCTGTTTTTTATTAAATTGACATAATTATTTATGTATTGACACTGTCTTTGATACTTTATGACTGTAAATATAATTCTTTTTAATTTGGTAGCAATCCTGCGTAAAATAAAAATGTTACGAACCCTAATAAAGCTTCAAAAACTTAAATACTATACTACAATTATTATTATTATTACTTTTTTATTTCTTTTTATATTTTGTCATATATGACCTCTCATTAAATGTGTATTGAGATATTACAAAAAACAAAACTTGGAAGACGATAATATCGTTCAATTCAGAATAATATTGTTCCAAATACATCTAAATTGTAATTTACAGAAAACTGCAAATCTTTTAGTAAAGTTGTGTAAATGTTTGCTTAAGCCAAACCGAACTAAGAGTTTATGTCGGATTTACAAAAGTTTCGGAAACACTGATTTTCTTCGTACTTATGTGTGTATGTTGATGAAGCCTAATTACTTTTATTTGTCTTAATATATGGTATTGTTTTGGCTCAGTTTCTTTACTTTTTTAAATGACTGGTTTTCACAAAGTGTGTTCTTAGTCCCTGACCTAGTGAACTAGCATGAGGATGTGTTTTTGACAGAGACTCCAAAGCAGTAATCCATGATAATGATATGATGTGAAGTCGATCAAGTTGAGGTTCACAATCGTTAGTCTTCTTATGTGTAGATTTACACACACTCAGGAGCACGAGTAGGATATGAATGTTTTTCCGAAGTTACAGATTTTCACGAATACCAAGTTTCTTGTGTAAATTTCCAATAAATATGTTATAACGCAATACATTATAAATTTATTAAGTTTTGCAGTTTAACACATTCCACGAGTGTTCAAGTTACATTTCGTATTACTTGTGAACATGCTGTACATTTTCATTAGCTTACATTTATTGAATTTTTCTTGATCTATAATGAAATGGCAAAATCATGCCACAAAACATTATAATTTATAATATTTTGCATTATAATATATTTATTGGAAATCGCCTCCCACAATCAAAACTTTTTCTTTACATATGCCAAACTCTATTTATGAAAGTTTTCACAAATCATTGATTAGAACTGTCTACAGTTAATCATTTATATGCTTAAAGCTATTTTTATTTTTATTAATTTCATTCAATTTTAGGGGCATTTGTATTTTTCTGTCCATCTCTTCCAGTTTGACCGGGACTCATGACCAGATCCACGCCACAGAAATCAATCAGATATTCACTTTTGCACAAATTTGATCATGAACTTTCCTGTTACCTCTCTAAAATAAAATTTCACCTCTCTATAATAAATGAATGTGATGCGGAATGAAAAACAGGAAAGCACAGTTAAGCTGTGGGCACATCGGATTTTAGCCTTGCCTGGATTTTATAATTACATGATTTTATAAACAATTATAGGGATAGAAAATACTATAGAAGTAATATAAAATGATTTTTAAATTTTACATTTTTTCTTTTTGTATTCAGTTGTACATACAGTCATATACTAATCTTCTAGATCCATTTCTAATATCTCCTCTGCCCAACATATGTATAGTCCACGTGCCTGTCACCAGGAGTGGGGTCACATTTTCTGTGCAGAAGAGATCACACCATCCAGTTTTCTCTATGAAACTCTGAAGTGCAAGTGAAACAGAAAATGAACAAACTTGCCCAAAAAAAAAGGGTTTATATCTGACCTGCCATTGTGATGTCATAAAACTCTCAACTCGAAACTCTGGTCCTTGCCCAAAACACACGAATAGTTATAGAGCTTTTATGCTTCAACTAAACTCATATGGTGGCTGTTCATATGTAATGAATGTTTCTAAAAGTTTGTAATATATCATTAAATATGGATCTCAATATCTTGTGCATGTTAACACAATATTATTTGCATAAACACGTTTGCATTCATCTTTTGGCAAAGTGCTTGCATTAAATCCTCATTAGGATTAATCTACATATGCGAAATCATATTTATGAAACATGAATTCATAATGCACTGATCTTTTTTTTTTATTTTTTTATTTTTTACAGTAACTAATCTAAAGCAGCACTGTTGCAGAGTGAGTGAGTAGAGTCCCATTCTTTCACAAATGTTTGTAGAATGCCTAGGTGCTTGATTTTATACACCTGTGGCCATGGAAGTGATTGGAACACCTGAATTCAATGATTTGGAGGGGTGTCCCAATACTTTTGGCAATATAGTGTATCTTAAAAACTTTAGGTTAGATATTTAATTCTTAGATATAAAATCCAGCTAAGCAAAAAGGATACTATATTTCATTAATGCAGAAATGATATCAATAATAATAAGTTTATACTTATATGTAAATGGACAGAGAAAGCTCCAGTGACACAAGAATATAACGTAGAAATGGATCTTTATTTTAAAATACTGAATGGACTGAGAAAAAAGAAAGCTGTAAAAAGTCTTTAGATGTAAAGGCTAATGTGACTCATTTAATTTAGATCTAAAGCTTCATTTGGAAAATATTAAATACAAAAAACAACAACAACAACAACAAAAAAACCCCCCAAATGTTTATACCTTAACCAATGGGTGGAAGCAAATATATTACAAGTAACTCAGCTTTTAAATAAAAATGGAGAAATGAGTTCATATTCAGAATTTATAGAATAGTATGGGAATATAACAGTAAAGAAAATATTATCTCATTAAGTTTGGCTTTTATAGTTTTGTTCCTTGGTGAATATTGATGCTTTACTGCCACCTTGTGGTCTGGTGTTATTACTCACATAACCTGTAAGGAATAGAAAAAATAGAAAGTTGTAGTTTTTCCTTTAGTCTAGAATTTGACAAACACATGAAATAGCAGTTGGCTGATTTTTCATTATTTTAAGTCAAGTTTATTGATCATTTAAACAGTTTGTTGAGACATGTGCACACTGAAATGCTTATGGAGTGTATGGCGAGGTAAACTGCTGATGTGTAATAGACATAATACAACACACACAAGAGCTTGAACAAATGTTCAAATGGAAGAATAAGTATAATAACTGTACAATATACAATATACATGAGTGAGGAGAGACAAAGACAGAAAATGTGGACATACTCAAGACAAAGTATTTTACTGTGCTAATATTTTTAGGATTTGAAGCCAATGGAGCAATTTGGCCGGGTACAATTTTACCATGTTAACTCGGTTACCTGCATTAGCAGTTTTGTACTTAAAAATTAGTTTTGTGTTAAAATATTCAATAAATTGATGCAAAAGCACAAGAATTGTCTTCAATTATTTTATTTATATTAATAAGACTCAAGAGTCTCTTAGTGGGGGTCAATTAAACACAGAATTTCATGCACTATTTTCTGTCACATCATCTGCGGATTATGATTTTTACATCAGAAAAGCCTTAGTATGGAAAGAAAAAAAAAAGAATTAATGATTTGGTCAAGACATACTGGACAAAACACAATCTGGTTTTATGAAAAAAAGACATAGGAAATGATATTAGACTGTACTAGACTGGACAATCATCACATTTTGATAGTGAAAGTTTAATTCTTGATTTCGTAAAGCATTTGAATCAGTTGAGTATAAACTCTTTCGGAAAGCACTTTAAAAACTGGCTGTAACAAAACAGTCTAAAACTAAAACAGTCTAGTCCTTTTTTTTTTTTAATTATACTTATTAGTAGCACAATGTTGTTTTCTGTTTTCCTTCTTTTTCTTGAATGTTTCAGAGATGTAATTTTGTTATGGTTCGTGGCCTGTACTTGTAGACACAATATCTCTTGAGATGTTTGAGAAGTTAATAGTAAAAAGTCACCTTAGCTGTCATTGTGGATGATAACATGGGCCTCGTGGAGGGATGAGTTGCGGTCCCTGCTGTGTTTTTCTCTCCACTCGGGATGTCTTTCTGAGATGCTGTGGCATCAATTTAATTAAAAACAGCACTCTTTACTGTAGGAGTAATCTCACTCAAACTAAGATCAGTTTCGTTATTTTTAACTTACAGTGTAATTTCAACACAGCAGAGCTAAACAAAGTGTTCACCTTTTTAATAGTTTTATTCTGTACAACAGTGTAGCTGATGATCCCAGACCGAGTCTAAACCCAATGTTTAAACGTTTATCGCGTTAAAGTTATAGTTTTATCACAACTGAGGAACAATGAGGAAAAAAGCAAGAATTTTTCATCTACCGTTATTTTGGGTCACACAACCTCACAGTTCCAGAAACCCCAAACCCAGCGTATAGAGGCTGAGTGAATGTGGTGTGGACTCTGTGGACAAGCCTCATTGTGTCAGAGACGCTGTAGAAGGACAGACTTCCTGCGTTCTGATCCACATACACTCCTATTCTGGAGGATGATGGAACTCCAAGCTCAGTTTTCATGTCGTCGTGATAGAAAGAGAGAGAGGAAGAAAAAGAAGAAAAGCACAGACTCCAAGACTGACTGTTTCGTCCAAACTCACACTCTTTACCCGCTCCTTTCCTCCTGATCTCTTTATAGGAGACTGAGATGGACACAACACCTCTCCACTCCACTTCCCAGTAACAGCGTCCACATAAACTCTCCTTACACATCACCTGACTACAGGAGTCGAACTTCTCTGGAAGATCAGAGTACAGCTGCTTTTTGAGACTGCATGTCACCACTCTGTTCTTCTCAGACAGATGAAGGTAATGATTTGCTGTGTTGGGATCCAGAGTCAGATAACAGAAATCTAAAATAAAAGAGAAAAACAAAACTGGAAAATGTGAACATGTTGGATGTTGTGTGTGTGCGTGTGTGTGTGTGTGTTTTAGATGTACATTTCAGAAAATCTTCTCTGCTCTTTGGCTCTGAGGGTGAAATCTTCTGAACTGCTGCAGCTGTGGAGACAAAACAGAGATAAAGATGAAAATGAATCATCAGTTTCTGTAAAAGATGGAAACAGTTTAAAGTGATACAGTGAATGTGTTCATTTTAAATCAGAGTTTTAGTTTACATTTTACATTTACATTTATGGCATTTGGCAGACGTCCTTATCCAGAGCGACTTACAATACTGCTTTGAAGTCTATCAAAAATACATTCCGATATTGGCTCACTAGGTCACAAACTAGGAATACCATCAGTCCAAAACACTGTTGGGGATTTTTTTTTGTGAAAGTGCTAACTTAAGTACTTTATGAAGAGGTAAGTCTTTAGACATTGTTTGAAGACTGCCAGTGACTCAGCTGTTCGGACATCTAGGGGAAGTTCATTCCACCACCTTGGTGCCAGAACAGAGAAAAGTCTCGATGCATGCCTTCCTTCTACCCTGAGAGATGGTGGGATCAGTCGAGCAGTGCTAGAGGATCGGAGGGAGCATGGTGCAGTGCAGGGTGTGATAAGTGCTTTGAGATAAGTGGGTGCTGGTCCGTTTTTGACTTTGTAGGCAAGCATCAGTGTTTTAAATCTAATGCGGGCAGCTACAGGAAGCCAGTGGAGGGAGCGCAGCAATGGGGTGGTAGGGCAAAATTTAGGAAGGTTGAAAACCAATCGTGCAACTGCATTCTGAATCAGTTGCAGAGGACGAATGGCGCTCAGAGGCAGAGCTGCCAGGAGTGAGTTGCAGTAGTCCAGTCTTGAAATGACAAGGGACTGAACAAGCACTTGTGTGACCTGTGTAGAAAGAAATGAATGAATTCTTCTGATGTTATAAAGGAGAAATCGACATGAGCGTGTCAGATTAGCAATGTGAGAGGAGAAGGACAGTTGATTGTCCATGGTTACCTCAAGGTTGCGTGCAGTAACCGAAGGCGAGATCAGAGAATTGTCTAGGGAGATTGTAAGGACCTTGAGATGGGGCTGAATCACCTGGGATGAACAGCAGTTCAGTTTTAGTGGGATTAAGTTTCAGCTGATGAGCTCTCATCCATGATGAGATGTCTGCCAGACATGCTGATATCCGAGCAGAAACATGAGTGTCTGAGGGAGGGAAGGAGAGGATGAGTTGAGTGTCATCTGCATAGCAGTGGTATGAAAACCCATGTGAGGATATGACCACACCAAGAGATCGAGTATAGAGAGAGAACAGGAGAGGACCAAGTACTGAGCCTTGTGGAACACCAGTGGAGAGTCTGCGAGGAGCAGATGTGGATCCCCTCCATGTTACCCGATATGACCGATCTTCCAGGTAGGAAGCAAACCATTGCCGTGCTGCACCATGAATTCCTAGGCCCATGAGGGTGGACGAGAGAGTCTTGTGGTTCACTGTGTCAAACGCTGCTGAAAGGTCAAGGAGGATGAGGACTGAAGACAGTTTGGCTGATCTAGTGGCATGTAGCTTTTCAGTGACAGCCAGAAGGGCAGTCTCGGTGGAGTGTGCCGGTTTGAAGCCAGACTGATTGGGATCTTGGAAGTCGTTCTGTGAGAGATAGCAAGACAGCTGATTATAGACAGTTCGTTCAAGGGTGTTAGAAAGAAAAGAGAGAAGTGATACCGGTTGGTAGTTGCTATCAGAGAGATCTAGAGTGGGTTTCTTCAGGATGGGAATAACTCTTGCTCTCTTGAATGAGGTTGGTACATGACCAGATGTTATGGAGCCATTGATGATAGTGGTGATGAAGGGGAGGAGGTCTTGAGAGATGGTCTGGAGCATTGTGGAAGGGATTGGATCCAATGGGCAGGTGGTAGGTTTGCAGGATAAGATGACTTGCAGGATCTCTTCTGTTGTTAGTTTAGAAAACTGTGTCAGCGAATGAGAAGGAGAATCCTCAGTGTGTAGTGTAGGAGTAGGAGTAGAAGTGAATGTCTGGCAGATTTTTCCAATCTTCTCATCATAAAAAGTGGCAAAGTCTTCAGCAGTCAGGGAGGATGGAGCAGGAGGAGCCGGAGGGTTGAGTAGTGAAGAAAAGATGTTGTGGAGCTTGCGAGGATCTTGTGCAGAGGATTCCAGCTTTTCTTTGTAGAAGGCAGTCTTAGCTGAAGTCACTTCAGATGAAAATTTGGACAGGAGAGCACGGTAGGAGACCAGATCTATGTCAAGTTGCGATTTCTTCCACTTCCTCTCTGCTGTTCTTAATTCTCTCAGATTACTGCGTAACACATCTGATAGCCAAGGAGCAGGGCTGGAAATCTTCCTGGGTTTAGAGGATAGAGGACAGAGGAGGTCCAAGGATGAGGAAAGTGAAGAGAGGAAAGTGTTAGTGGCTAGCTCCAATGGTAGGGAGGAAAAGGAGTCAGGGACAGGAAGGGATGATAGGGTGCAGGAAGCTAAGGAGGAAGGGGAGATAGAGTGGAGGTTTTTACGAGTGGAAGAGAGGTATAGATGGCTGGTGGTTTTAGGGAGGATAGGGAGGGTGATGGTGAAGGATACCAAGAGATGGTCAGAGATGTGGAGAGGGGTAGCATAGATCTGTAGTAGTCTGTAGTAGGAAACGGGCGGCTGAAGATGAGGTCAAGGGTGTTACCTTCTTTATGTGTAGGAGGACAGCTGTTGAAAGTGAAGGAAAAGGAATGGAGAAGAGGGAGAAGGCAAGAGGACTGGAGCTTGTCAGCAGGGAGGTTGAAGTCTCCAAGGACAGTAAGAGGGGTGTGAATAGAGAAAAGACTGAGGAGCAAGTCCATTTCTTCAAGGAAGGCCCCGAGGGGACCAGGAGGTCGGTAGATGACAACGATGAGAAGGTCGACTGGAGAGGTAACTGTAACTACATGGAATTCAAAGGATGAGATGTTGAGATGAGACAGGGAGAGTGATGTGAAGCACCATCTCTGAGACAACAGCAAACCTGTACCACCACCCCTGCCAGCTTCTCGTGGAGTGTGCGAAAAGAGGATAAGGAAGCCGGTGTAGCTGAGTTCTGTGGAGAGATCCAGGTCTCAGTTAGTGCCAAAAAGTCAAGAGAGTAATAGGAAGCTAAAGCTGAGATGAAATCAGCTTTCTTTACAGCAGACTGGCAGTTCCAGAGCCCACCTACCACCACTGTTTGAGATTGAGACAACAGAAGAGGGTAGATGAGGTTACTGGTAGTGCGGCCTCTGGCTTGTGCATGAAAGCTTCTGGGTGTGTGAGAGGCAACAACAGAGATTGGTTTGAGGCACATATCTGCAGCTTATTCAGCAGTGGGGTTAGTGAAAGTAAAATTGGGAGGGAACGTGTAGCACTTAACAAGAATATACACCGTTAAAGTTGACACTTTCTAAATTAGTGTGTCTAGCTGTTGCAAATTATGTTTCTGACTGCTACAGACACTAGTGTGTTAGTCATTTCTGTGTATCTTGTGAATAATCCCTCAGCGAGTAAAGACTCCCATCATGGTGTTTCTCCAGCAGGAACAGCCCCTCTTACCATGTGGAGGGATTTTGTTGAATTCCTTCTTGCAGAATTCCTCGAATCGCTTTTTCAGATCTGAGAGAGAATTCCTCACTCCATCGAATGAGAGATGTTGATGGACAGTGATGCTGGGTGAATCCTCACGTCCAGAAGAGACACAGAGAGACCGGAAACTCTACACAGAGAGAGAAGGAGAAAGGTGAGGAACCTGAGAAGAACAAATGATCTCAGAAGAAATTAGACCAAAGACACGCTGTGGGTGAAATAAGCTGCTTGCAAAAGCAAGAGCCATCCAACTTCTGTACCACTTATCCTACACAAGGTTGCGGGAAGCCTTGAGCCTATCCCAGGGAACTTGAGGTACAAGACAGCGGACACCCTGGACGGGGTACCAACCCATCGCAGGGCACAATCACATACACACACATTCACACACTACAGACAATTTGGAAATGCCAATCAGCCTACAACACGTGTCTTCGGACTGGTGGAGGAAGCCGGAGTACCGAGAACAAACCCACGAAGCATGGAGAGAATGTGCAAACTTTGCGCAAACAGGGCAGAGGCAGGATTCAAGTCCCCAACCCCAGAGGTGCAACGCAAACATGCTAACCACTAAGCCACCGTGCCCCCCCCCTCCCGCCCCAAAATGCAAGATACTATTTAAAAAATAAAGTTTAGAGCAATATGTTGATTTGCAGCAATGTAAATAGAACTCCTCACTATACTGAGTGTTACCTGGAAGAAGTGGACGTGATCGTGTGTGTGTGAAAGCTGCTCCATCTCAGTGACTCTCCTATTAAGATCAGTGATCTCCTGCTCCAGTTGCTCCAGGAGTCGTTCAGCTCGACGCACTTCAGCCTTCTCCTGAGCTCTGATCAGCTCCGTCACCTCTGAGCGCTTTTTCTCCATGAAGCTGATCATCTCAGTAAAGATAATCTCACTGTCCTCCACTGCTGTCTGAGCATGGGACTGTTAGGAAACACACACACACACACACACACACTTCCCTCTCTTACTATGACTCTGGATGACTGGTTGTTCATGTTGTGTGTGTTTCTAGGAGCAGCTCTGTCTCTGCTCACTGCTCACCTTAATTATATTCACAGCCTGTTTCAGCTCCTGCACCTTCTTCTGCTTCTCCTGGATTCTCTGCTGGAATTTCAGCTGCTCCTTCTTTAGCTCACTCTGAGCACAAATCACATATATTCAGATGGTTACAAATGATGTGTGGGTGAATATTAATGGCAGCTAAATGGTTAAAGTTCACAGTCTTATGTGGAATAGTTTAAGTAGTAAAACTGGTGTTTAGCTGCTCAAAAATTCACTGACTGAGTTACTGACAAATTCATTTAACACTTGTGGAAACACTTGTGGAAACACAACACACTAAAATGTAATACACCATTTTAAAATCATTCTGATGAACTGAACCAATGCAATCACAATTTAAATCTGATAACTGACTAAAGCCACTGATTCTAGATAAGAAATATAATTCAGATGAATTCATGCTGAATAGATTTCTAGTTCTCACCTGTTTCTCAGTTCTCTCTGATGAAAGTGATACAGCATCGTGGCCTTTGTGAGAATCCAACATGCACAAAGAACAAATGCACCTTTGGTCAGTACGACAGTAGATCTCCATCAGTTTGTCATGTTGAGAGCAGATCTTCTCCTGGAGTTTTGAGGAGGCTTCGATTAAGGTGTGCTTTTTCAAAGCAGGAAGTTCAAGATGGGGTTTAAGATGAGTTTCACAAAAGGAAGTCAGACACATCAGGCAGGACTTGACAGCTTTGAGTTTTCTCCCAGTGCAGAAATCACACTCCACATCTCCAGGTCCAGCGTAACAGTGAGCAGGAGAAGCAGCTTGGACTTCAATCTTCTTCAATTTCTCCACCACTTCAGCCAGCATGTTGTTTCTGCCTAGAACAGGCCTCAGAGTGAAAGTGTCTCTGCACTGAGGACAGCTGTAGATGCCCTTCTCATCCTCCTGATCCCAGCAGTCATTAATACACACCTTACAGTAACTGTGACCACAGGGGATAGTCACCGGATCCTTCAGGAGATCCAGACACAAGGGACAACTGAACTGATCTACTGAAATATGATGTAAAATACTGGCCTCCGCCATTTTCCTGCTCTCACACACTGAGAGAGAAAGAGAGAGAGGCACTCTGAGATCAGTTTCGTTTTCTCTAGAACCAGTTGCCGTAGCTTCCTGTTTCTCTGTGTGTGTGTGTGTGTGTGTGAGAGAGAGCGAGCGAGCTCTAAATTCGCATCATAATAATAAAAAGGCTCTGTTGTTAACGCTTCAGTCAATGTGGTTAAAAACATTTGTCACTTTAACATTTTCCACAACATCATAAGTGGAAAATATTGCTGTAGTGTTTGTTTTAGATACTGTATTTCTTGGGATATGATTCTCACAGAAAGACACAAAATAAGGAAACTCTTCAGTTTTCTGTCTGAAGACAGAAAAATTTCTTTAACATTTAATCACTCTAAGCTACAATCACCATCAATCACTGCCATTAAATCATTAGTATTATTAATATTGTGTGATTTTTCTATGTTCAGTACTAGGCTATAATGTTTGTTACTTAAACAGTCTGACCTGCAAAATGGCTGATAATAAAACTTAGACAAAAATCAATCTGTTATTAAAAATGTAAAATGTCTTTGTGAAATATTAGAGAAATATTGTTAACTCTATTTCAGGTCATTTTGAGCCTGGTAATTTCGTGCAAATAATCATCGGGGTAGTGAACCTTTAGAGAGGAAAAAGTTTGGAAGTTCATAAAGTTTACTGAAGCTCTTCCTCATCTGTATAAATGACGTTTTTCCATCCTGGATCTTGTTTTTAAAGCTCATTGAACACTTTTATTTCCAGACTGTAGTGTGTTGGTGTGCAGTAGTGCTGTTTGAGTAATAAAGTGAACATTGCCAGATTGGGAAATTAATCCTTCATCTTTGGTAATGTAGACTACAGCATTCTTAATAATTGTACTAATAATTCAGGTTCACTCTATTTCCTCTTCATTTTGCTTTTAATTTATCTATCATTTATACTTGGGGGTAATCTTCTCAACTAACAGTTCCTCCCCTGTTTACAAAGTGACGCCAAATGAACATGTGAACAGTGTAAAGTATCCCTTCTCTACCTTTAAATCAGTTTTTAAGTCTTTTATAGTTTTAGTTAAATTAGCTTAGTCACAGTACTTGATTAAATCTATAACACCGACCATACTAATCACTGTTTTGAGAAGGTTATCATAAACATTAGCGCTATCGCTCATATAACTAATGTTAGCTTGTTGTTAATACTACTCACTATTGTCTGCTGTTTCAGTCCAAAATGTTGCATGAATGTTTGAAATACACTTTAGTAGAACAGTACCAATAGCCACTCAGGCCTGTAATTGTAATGCTGAAGAGCAAAGCTCTTGCTGTTCCTCTGTAGCAGCCAGCGTGGGACCCCACTGCATACTTCCTTGATGAAGCCATTACTGTGAAAGTGTATGTGTACACTTCCAGTGAAATAAAATGTATATCCGGGTACACTGCATGTTTTTCAGTTGCTGTCTGTCTCTCTCACTTCCACTGCTCTGACGTGATTACTTTTAGCAAGGTTATTCCTAAAAGAAAAAGTACTGTTTTAATTAAATTGATGTTATTAATGGAAATTAATGTAAAAATGGAAACACTTCTTTTTTTTAAAATTTGACAGTAAATAAAATTATTTCTAATTTGGTAACCATCCTGTGTAAACTAAAAATATTACAAACTAATAAAACTTTGAAAACACAAATACTGTATTAAAATGATCTTTTATCTTTTTTCTTGTCATACCTAATCTTTCATTAAATGTCTATAGAGACATTACGAAAAAAAATAAAGCTTGGAAATAGGTAGCAGAGAACGTTGTTGCCACTGGGGAGTGTCCATAGCGAGTACACTTAACTGCACAATGTGCGGTCTCTCAGATAGACGTCCAGAGTGGAGAGAAAAACACAGCAGGGACCGCAGCTCATCCAGCCATGAGGCCCACAAGATCATCCACAGTGACACCACAGTGACATCGTGTCAACAAGTACAAGCCACGATCCGTAAAAAAAATTAAAACATTCAAGAAAAAGAAAGAAGAAAACAACAATCTCACGGCACAAGTTGGGGGCCATCGCAGGGCACAATCACACACACAGGTTCACACTCTACGGACAATTTGGAAATAACTACAACACATGTCTTTGGACTGGGGGAGGAAACCGGGGAACCTGGAGGAAGCCCCTGAAGCACAGTGAGAATGCGGGACTCGAACCCCCAAACCTAGGAGGTGCAAGGCGAACGTGCTAACCACTAAGCCAAAAGACTAGGTCGTTTTAGTTTTAGACTATTTTATCATTTTTTAAAGCCAAAGCTTCATTAACATACAAAACGTGTGAAGCATACGTAAGTCTAGAGATGCCTTCTGCCTTGAAAAGAAAAGACAGCTCTCTCAGGAATTACATTTATTTCTTGTTTATTCAAAAATCTCCTCAAAGTTGGAAACACATCTTTCCCTTCCATCTTATATTATATGAATTCCTGAACATGTTACTGGATCCTTAATTGAAATGGTACACGTGGAGGAGATTGAACATTCTTTTGTCATGTCGGCGCCACAAACTGTGTTCAACTACAATACCCAACACACAGCACGGCCTACAGAAATGGCCGCTAAGGACTAGAACACCCAAACACACTCACGTTATCATTCACCTGATTACTGATGTCACACACCTAGACTCAATCACATCTCAGCACGTTCAAAGTATATAAGGACATTCAGTTCATTCATTCATTGTGAAGTATATGCGTGTCTTTCTGTACTAGTCGTTACCAAGCCTTTGTTTTTTGTGTGCTCTTCTGGTTTTGACTCTATTCTGTTGTCAGTTCTTGATCTTGCCTAACCCAGTTTATTCTGTTTGGACCTGTGCCTGTTTTTGACCACATCACCGGATAATGTTTTGATTTTGTTTGCTATGGTTCTTAATAAAGTACCTGCACTTGCATCCAAGCCCATTCCCTGACATCTTTAAGAGACATCAATTCACATTTATTTATATGTGAATTTTTATTTATATATTTTATATATTTATACGGGGAAGCTGGGCATTTCCAGGATCCCTGATGCAGAGCACTTGTGTACAATTTGATGTGGATCCCTGATGCGCCGCAGGCCTCCCCTGTTCGAGCAGGAATGTACCACGCATCAGTGAGTATACAAGGGAGTACACATTAGGTCTTGGTGGACTCAGGGTGTAACCAGACCACCGTCCATCAAAGCCTGATTCAATGCGGGGCATTGGGAAATGCACGATTGGTGAATGCGAGGTGTGTGCACAGGGATATTCAAGAGTATCTGCTGGTGCTAGTCATTATTAAATTCCTGGGGGAAAACCATAAAGTAGAGGTGATGGTTACTCCTAAACCATCTCATGGCCTGTTTTTATCGGCCAGGTATTCAGGCGATGTTCGCCAGTGATGTGCGGCATGTCATTAATGTCAGCTGGTGAATCCGCCGGCCACTCAAAAAGCGTCATTGTGCCCTCTTCCCTTAATCAAGGCTCCGCCTCTCCACCCTTTGTGGAGATTCCCCTCAGGGATTTCTCCTTGGTGCAGTCATATGATGAGACCCTAAGGCACGATTCCATTGACTTCAATATCCTGAGAAAAAACTGCTTTTTCAAGTTCCTTTGGGTTACACCAATTTGTCACCCTTTCATTTGATTTTTTTGGAGCCCCATTGACATTTCAACGTCTAACGTATAGAATACTCCGGGCAGACTGTGGTGGTGGATTACTTCTCCTGCCAGAGAGGAGGGAGTCAGCTGCCAGCTGGACAGCTCCCTGGCCTGAGTCAAGTCGTGAGGATATGTGGCAGCGGGGGTGTGGTGGAACATCAGCTATGAACGGAGAGGAGGTGGGTTGAACACGTGATCATTCTCACCTGTGTGTTTGTGCTTTCAGTAATTGCTGTAGCATAGTTGACGGATTGTGCAACACTCACATGGAGTGTGAACTTGAACTTGAATGGCGCAGAAGTGACAGCCACATTTCTGTTGATTTATACAAAACAGTTTCTACTTATACTATTTAAATGTAGTGGATTGTCAATAAAAACAATGATGAATAAAAATATGGAAATATTTTTAAATATGCAAAATGCAGTTGACTATTGTACATTTATTGTACATTTACACTACTGACTATTATACATTTATGCAAAAACTACAAACAGGATTCATATAGGCTATGCTTACTAAAATATCACAAATTTTATAACAAATGAGGAGCAGTTGAGCAGGAAATGGGCAGGAACCATTAATCTACCATTATTTTGGGTCACACAACCTTACAGTTGATTTCCAGTAAACCCCAAACCCAGCGTATATAGAGGCTGAGTGAATGTGGTGTGGACTCTGTGGATGAGCCTCATCGTGTCAGAGACGCTGTAGAAGGACAGACTTCCTGCGTTCTGATCCACATACACTCCTATTCTGGAGGATGATGGAACTCCGAGCTCAGTTTTAATGTCATTGTGATAGAAAGAGAGAGAGGAAGAAGTACAGACACCAGGACTGACTGTTATGTCCAAACCAACAGGCCTTATCCCGTCCCTTCCTCCTGACCTCTTTATATGAGATTGAGATGTCTACAACACCTCTCCAATCCACCTCCCAGTAACAGCATCCACACACACTCTCCTTACACAAGACCTGAACATAGTAGTCAAATCTCTCTGGATGATCAGAGTACGACTGCTCACTCCCACTGAATTTCACCACTCTAGTCTTCTTAGACAGATGAAGGTTATGATGTGCTGTGTTGGGATTCAGAGTCGGAGAATGGAAATCTAAAATAAAAGAAAAAACAAAACAGAAAAACGCGAATATGTTGTGTGTGTGTGAGTGTGTGTGTGTGTGTGTGTGATTTAGATGTACATTTCAGAAAATCTTCTCTGCTCTTTGGCTCCGATGGTGAAATCTTCTGAACTGCTGCAGCTGTGGAAACAAAACGGAGATGAAGACAAAAATGAATCAGCTTCTGTAGAACATGGAAACAGTTTAAAGTGATACAATGTATGTATTTATTTTAAATCAGTGTGTTAAAAGTGTTAGTCATTTCTCTGTTGCTGTTCCTCTTTCGGCTGCTTCCGTTAGGGGTCGCTACAGAGGATCATTGGTCCGCATATTTGATTTGGCACAGTTTTTATGCCAGATACCCTTCCTGCAACCCTCCCCAATTTTATCCAGGCTTGGGATCAGCACTAAGAGCGCACTGTTGCACACAACCCCAGTGGCTGGGGTTGGTTCCCTGGCTGGGCATCGAACCCAGGCGGCAAAGGTGAGAGAGCTGTTGCCTAACAACTAGTCCTCCAGGGACCCATTAGTCATGTCTGTGTATCTTGTGAATATTTCATAAGGGAGTAAAGACTTCCATAATGGTATTTCTCCAGCAGGAACAGCTCCTCTTACCATGTGGAAGGATTTTGTTGAATTCCTTCTCGCAGAATTCCTCAAATCGCTTTTTCAGATCTGAGAGAGAATTCCTCAGTCCATCAAATGAGAGATGTTGGTGGACAGTGATGCTGGGTGAATCCTCGTGTCCAGAAGGGACACAGAGAGACTGGAAACTCTACAGAGAGAAAAGGAGAAAGGTGAGGAACGAGAGAGGAACGAATGATCTCAGAAGAAATCACACCAAAGACACGCTGTGGGTGAAATAAGCTGCTTACAAAAGCAAGATACTATTTAAAAAAAATAAAGCTTAGGGTATCATGTTTGTTTGCTGAACAGTAATTCCATGGCATCTTCACTAATTGTTTGATAATTACAGCTGAATTTATTATGCATTTTTGAGGAAAACTAAAATGTAGAAGCAGCTGCTTTCATCCTATTAACAACCGTCACTCAAACAAATGAACTGTGTTCAGTAACAAGTAAAGTCCTCTCACTCCATCATTAACATTCATTATCAGATTCATCATAAGTAATTAATTGTCAAGCTAAATGTAAATCAAAGTTAAACTTTTGTAAAATGTGCAATAACCAAACTAGGTAGCTAGTTTTCAAACTAAGCTAATTCCATTCATTATTAGACATTATACCAGACTGCTAAATTAAATTTATCTACATCATACTGAACAGTGTGGTACAAATATCACATTGCAACTTACAGCATAAAAAAAGAAACAAAAAATAAGTTGATTTTTACTAAAGAGGACTGGTCACTACAGCGAGTGTTACCTGGAGGAAGTGGATGTGATCGTGTGTGTGTGAAAGCTGCTCCAGCTCAGTGACTCTCCTCTTAAGATCAGTGATCTCCTGCTCCAGTTGCTCCAGGAGTCGTTCAGCTCGACGCAGTTCAGCCTTCTCCTGAGCTCTGATCAGCTCCGTCACCTCCAAGCGCTTTTTCTCCATGAAGCTGATCATCTCAGTAAAGAACCTCTCAATGTCCTCCACTGCTGTCTGAGCATGGGACTATTAGGAAACACACACGTGCACACACACACACACACACACACACTTCCCTCTCTTACTATGACTCTGGATGAATGGTTGTTCATGTTGTGTGTGTTTGTAGGAGCAGCTCTGTCTCTGCTCACTGCTCACCTTAATCATGTTCACAGCCTGTTTCAGCTCCTGCACCTTCTTCTGCTTCTCCTGGATTCTCTGCTGGAATTTCAGCTGCTCCTCCTTTAGCTTACTCGGAGCACAAATCACATATGGTTACAAATGATGTGTGGGTGAATATTAATGGCAGCTAATTGGTTAAAGTTCACAGTCTTGTGTGGAATAGTTTAAGTTGTAAAACTGGTGTTCAGCTGCTCAAAAATTCACTGACTGAGTTACTGACAAATTCATTTAACACTTGTGGAAACACAACACACTGACATGCAATACACCACTTTAAAATCATTCTGATGAACTGAACCAATGCAATCACAATTTAAATCTGATAACTGACTAAAGCAGCTGATTCTAGATAAGAAATATAATTCAGATGAATTCATTCTGAAAAGATTTCTAGTTCTCACCTGTTTCTCAGTTCTCTCTGATGAAAGTGATACAACATCGTGGCCTTTGTGATTATCCAACATGCACAAAGAACAAATGCACGTTTGGTCAGTACGACAGTAGATCTCTATCAGTTTGTTATGTTGAGAGCAGATCTTCTCTTGGAGTTGTGAGGATGCTTCGATTAAGGTGTGCTTTTTCAAAGCAGGAAGTTCAAGATGGGGTTTAAGATGAGTTTCACAAAAGGAGGTCAGACACATCAGACAGGACTTGACGGCTTTGAGTTTTCTCCCAGTGCAGAAATCACACTCCACATCTCCAGGTCCAGCGTAACAGTGAGCAGGAGAAGCAGCTTGAACTTCAGTCTTCATTTTCTCCACCACTTCAGCCAGCATGTTGTTTCTGTGTAGAACAGGCCTGGGAGTGAAAGTGTCTCTGCACTGAGGACAGCTGTAGATGCCCTTCTCAACCTCCTGATCCCAGCAGCCATTAATACACACCTTACAGAAACTGTGACCAGAGGGGATAGTCACCGGATCCTTCAGGAGATCCAGACACACTGGACAGCTGAACTGATCCTGAGCTACTGGAATAAAGGCCTCAGCCATTTTCCTGCACTCACACACTGAGAGAGAAAGAGAGAGTGAAAGAAAGAGAGAGAGAGAGAGAGAGAGAGAGAGAGAACAGCATTCGGAGATCAGATTTGTTTTCTCTGAAATCACTAGGTGTGGCTTCCTGGTTCTGTGTGTGTGGCTCTGGAGAGAGAGAGAGAGAGAGAGAGAGAATGTGAATCCCTGCTCTAAATTCAGGTCATAATTTTACAAAAAGTCTCTTTCAATATGATTGTAAATGTGAAAAATTTCAATTCAGTACTAACAATCTGTTACTTACATGTTTACCACAGCAACGTAAATACTTTACTGCTCTCCCAATCGCTGCAGCGATCAGAGAGTCTTGCCTCCCTGAATATAAACAGCAGCTGCCTTCCATTTCATCATTCTCGTGACCTACCATACAAAGAGGGTGCAGGCTCCATCATGACAACTGCAAAAAAGCCAGACAGCCCAGGGGGAAAAGGCCATACTCCTCACCCATGTGCATGTGGTGCATGGATCTCTGCAAAGGATTCGCATAGTCTCTGCATCTCGTGCTTGGGTGTGAAACATGCCCAGGCTGCACTATCTAATCCTGACAGTTGCCCCCACCGTGGTTCTTTCTCAACTAAATCTTGGGAAAGAAGACTCCGAGTTGCAGTTGCGGGGAAAAAGGACCTATGCCTCTTTTCCCAACCCGGAGAGGAACCGATGAAGTGTCCTCAAACTCCGAGCACATGGGTAGATATGATAGTTGGTTTGTTACCTGTCCTTCCCCCACTGTTTGAGGATCAGGTGCTGTCGACTATCCTTGAGGATGATGACAAGGACACTATTCTTCCCCTGAATCAGTCCCGGCCACTGAGTGCACAGGATGAGAGCTCAGCCACCCCTGTGCAGATGGACATAGACTTGTTTGAGGTTTGTCGCAGGGCCATGGTGAAATTGTCCAATCACTGGCTATGAAAAGGGGCTGAAAGAGATGGGAAAATGCTCATGACAGGAAAAGGCTCCTGTCACGTCTCCCACCAGAGGCGCTTCGCTGCCTCTTTTTTCCAGAAGATCTATAAATCGTCACCTTTGGCAGTTTGAATGCAACATCTCTCCTCACGGCTTATCAGACTGAGCTGTTGGGTGTGGCATTTGTGGGAGAGAGATCACTGTGGCTGAGTTTATCAGGACTCTCTGAAAAAGAGAAAGGGGAGTCTTTGGATGCTCCCGTTGATCCAAAGGCCATGTTCATTGCACCTGATCTGCGGAAGAAGGAGGGAGAGGCATTCAAGGTTTGTCTCCCCAGAAACCGCCAGCTCAGCCTTATCATCTGATCTAGCCAAAAGCCGGCGACGAGAAATGTAAGAATGGTTCTTGTGGACAGTTCAGTGTCCAGTGTGTGCAAGAGATTGGCCTGTGTTCCCCAGGTGCCCCCCAAAGAGATTTCTCTCCCTCCACCTACAAGGTCTGTTCTGAGGGAGGAAAAACAAAAGTGCACAGGCATCTGAATGAAAGCAAAGTGTTCTCTGGTGCATCGAGGCCAAGGGCCGAAGGCACATACTGGTGTAGAAAAAGAGAAAATATTTTATCCTCGTGTGGCAGAGATTTGGGCAGGCTGCAGATCTCTTTGCATTGCATGAAAAGACGTAATATCCTCTGTTCCTCTCCCTGGCAGGTGACGGTGCACCACTGGGTGTGGATGCACTAGCCCACGAGTGGCCAGATCCGTTATTGTATGCATTCCCTCTGCTGGGCCTAATCGGGCCAACATTGCAGAGAGTCCTGGAATGCGGCCTTACAATTATCCTGATCGCCCTGTATTGGCTGGGAAGACTATAGATGGCAGAAATAGATTGAGTGATTGAAAAAGAAAGTGACTGAGACAATTCAGGGCTCCCTTGACATGTTCTTTACATAATTACAAGTGGGGAGTATTTGAGAGATGGTGTGCAGATAAGAATGTCTTCCCATACTTATGTTCAGGTTCTGATGTGTTATGTTTTCTGCAAGACCTTCTGGATAAGAGCAGAGCATTTTATACGGTTAAGGTTTATTTGGCTACTATCTTGGCAAGTCATATTGGATTGACTCGGGTTCTATAGGTCAGCACCCTCTAATCTGCCAATTTATGAAAGGAGCGTGGCAGTTACACCCAGTATCCAAACGGATCTTGGTATCTGTCCATGGTCCTGAAGGCACTCCCTTTTGAACTCATTGGGAGCATTACTTCAAAGTTGCTTTCCTTAAAGACAGCTTTGCTGCTTGCTCTAACTGAGTGAGTGACCTGCAAGCTTTATCAGTGCACTCCTCATGTTTGCCCTGGGTGTTCAAGAAGTAACATTTAGAATTGACCCGGCATTTGTGCCTAAAGTAAGTGATCCGTCTGGCTCAGGTCAAGCAGTGGGTCTGCTGGCTTTTCATCTGCCACCTTTTTATCCCCAGAAGAAGAATAAGTATGTACAGAGGACCAGAGCACTTCGGACGAGCTCACTCCACCAGGGGTATAGCTATGCCTTGGGCTCTGTTTAAGGGTGTTTCAATCCAAGAAATATGTGCAGCAGCTAGCTGGTCTTCCCCACAAACGTTTTTGAGATTTTATAGACTGGATGTGACACAGTCCTCTCTAGCTAACATTAAGCACTCGTGTATGCTGGTAATTCTTTGTAAAAGGATGAATTTGCATATCATATTGATCTGTTTCATCACTTGGGTTAGTTCTAAGAGGAATGATTCAAGTCAGAATTTTTTTTCAAGCCAGATTTATTTAAGGACATTGTCTGACATTTTCAATTTAGTAATAATAACACAATACACACCTCACATATTTCCCTACTAGGCCTATAGAAAACCAAAGGAAAAGGCACAACCCTATCCCAAGATGGGTCCAGTACAGAATAAAAATTCCTGATTATATAAATCCAGGGAAAAAAAATCATAAAAGCAAACTGCAAAATGTCAATCAGCAGTGACTAGTTCCTATAGTCATGTTGAAAATAAATACAATCAAGAGAAAGTATGGTATATCATTAAAATATGGAGAAAACAAATTGTTTGTTTTTTTAAAGCTATTACCTGTTTTCAAAAGTCATGCATTTCCGTACTAATTAGTGTGGTGCTGGGAAGGAGCAATGTGTATATCATAAAATTTTCTGCTTTTAAAATGTAATAAAAAGTGTTTCAAAACAATGGTTTAGGAAATGATTGGTGGTATATAGAGCCGGGAAAGTTAATTTGAGTTATTACTGAGATAATTAACAGGGGTGAGGGAAATGTTTGTACCATGTAGTTGTCTAGGACATTAACCTTCTTGAGCAAGTGAACCAGACTTGACCTTTTTTCCAGTTTAACTCCTGAGTGCTGGTGCTAGAAGAGAATTATCAATAAAACATACAAACATTACAAGTGTGTCTTCATATATAATACATTGTTTGTTCTTGTTTATAGACATGAGCTTGCCAAGAGGGGTGGCCAAGATTTACTGACATGGTAAATCTTGCTATGACAGGCTACTCCAAATAATAACAGACCACCACTACAACATCTCTGGGAAATCTCAACGTTCATTTCATCAAAATCAGAAATATTTTATTGCCTATAAGTTGTGATCACAGGATTAGGGTTTGGTTTTTTTTTGCCAGTGTGCGACATTAAACAGGATGTGAAACATACAGTGCAGCAACAAGCAAACAGTACAGCAGGATCAGACAGTGCAGTAGACACAAATGATTACACAGAGAAAGGACACATGAGACAAGAGACATATGACATGGCGTCAGAGTGTGCAAACTGCAATGCAAAAAAATTTGAGGTGTTTCAGTAAGAGTTGCTATGGACTTGGGTGGTTGAGTAACTGGATAGCATCCGGAAAGAAACTGTGAAGGTGGTGTGTAGTTAGGTGATGATGGACATGTAGTGCCTCTGTGATGGCAGCTTGACAAAGAGGTGGTTGCTTGGATATTTGGTGCGAGCAGCAATTTTCACTGCCCTCCTCTTTGCCCTGATGGTGTATAGGTCCTTGATTTTGGTGAGTTTACAGCCAATAACCTTCTCTGTCAAGTGGACCACTTGCTGCAGTCTGGTCTTGCAGATGGAAGAAGCAGAGGGGAATCAGACTGTGAAGGGGGTAGTGAGTACACTTTGTATGATGGTAGAGTAAAATCTTTTCAGGACTGGTTGAGAGACATTGAACTTCCTGAGTTGTCAAAGAAAGAACAGTCTTTGCTGTGCTTTCTTGAAGATGGTGATTGTGTTGGCCCATTTCAGTTAGTTGGTGATGGTGGTCCCTAAGAATCTGAAAGACTCAATCTTGAGACTCAAACACAGCTGCATCGTTGATTGTCAGGGGTTGGCAGGCAGAGGGATGTTTGCAGAAATCAACCAGCATTTCAACCATCTTGGCAGCATTAAGCTCAATGTTGTTATGGGCACACCGTGCTGTATGATGGTCTACTTTGCTTCTATAGATAGTCTCAACATTGTTGGAGATGTTACAGTTGTGTCATCTGCAAACTTGATGATTTTGATGGAGCTCTCTGTTGTGGTGTAGTCATTAGTATGAAGGGAGTATTTTCTAATATCTGGCCTTTGCTGCTGTCAGTGTGCTGTTAAACCACTGTTATGTAAGGCAGTATTCCTCCCTGTTACCTGTTCTGTAGGCCTTAGGGATCTGTAGGATTGTCAAACAGCAACAAGCAAGTTTAGCTAACTAACACAAGTATAATTTATTATTACTTTTGGGTCTAACCTGGTCAGACCCATGAAGTGAACAGGTCTAATCTGATCCCGTCAATAATGTCAATGGGTCTAACCTAGCCACCCCAATAGAGCCATTGGGTCTAAACTGGTCACCCCAATAAAGTCATCACATCTGATCTAGTCCCCCTGTTACAACCCCAATTAGTCTAGGGGTACGTGGGGAATAACACTTATTGGATTATTAAAATATGAGTGGTGTGTGGGTAATCACGGACCAGTGACCAGAAGTGCAAAAACAATCCACGTGATTTATTTATCAATATACAAGTAGTGAAGTATGTAGTGTCGGGTGAATGTGGTTATATTTACAACTATTTACAGTAATACAGAAAAGGACACAAAAGGGGAAAAAGGGACGCGAGCGGCACCAAAGCAAAGAAATGAACAAAACAAAACAAGTCTACCTATTTATCCCTCTAACCTAACTACAAACAAAGATAGAAAGTAAATCTTCAGCGTCCAGGACGCTCTAACTACCTATACTAACTAGCCAAACCAAAAGTACAGAGGGTGGTGTTCGCTCCTAACCTAGTGTGTCTAATACAAACGGACCTCCTGCGTGCTGCACCATGTATGTCACGTGACGTACTTACCTGTCCCCTTTTCCCCAACACAAACAGAGTCACAACTAGGGTAACAAACAACAAATTTACCATACAAACACGTGACTATCACAAAGCGGGGAAACATGGAACAAATGACATACAAGGACAAACACAGTAAGGCAGCGTAACTTTACACAGAACAAACAGAGACACAACAGCGTTTTAGTTTAACGTAACCAGGACAACAACGACTTCTTCTGAATGAATGGCAGCGGGTTTTAAATAGGCGGGGTCAGAGGTTGATTGGATGTCACGGTCGATGACATCAGCGGGGTTAATTGAGACAGACAGGAACGTTATCCAATGGGGCGACCGCTGCAGAGAGAGAGAGAAAGAGAGGGAGGGCGAGAGAAAAGGGGGAGAGAACAAAACACAAAAAACACGCGAACATACCCCAGAACGTAACACCCCCCAATAAAGTCACTGGGTCTAAACTAGTCCCCCCAATAAAGAAAGTCATTGGGTCTAACCTGTTCACACCATTACAGTCTATAGGTCTAAGCTGACCACCTTAATAAAGTCACTGGGTCTAAGATGGCTGCTTTTACTTTTTGTTAACCCTGTGACGTATAGTGGTCCCTACAGCGAACAGCTATTCAATAGCCATTTTCTTTTAAATGTACTGGTTTCAGTGGTGTAACTGCATATTAGCCACTACAGTGGACACTACTGCATCACTCCATAGAAAAGATGTGATAAATGTTGATGGAAACAGATAATAAACTTAAGGATAATAACTCACCAGAGAGGGATTGACATGTCATTCGTTCTTTTTTACACAAGATTCATTTATTTTCACGTGATTTTTCACGTACACTTTGCTTTGAATTCCATGATTAATCGTGAAATATGTCCATATTACTGGCATTTTGTGTCTGTTTATTAGCACAACAACTTACAGTAGGCTTACGTCTTAGATTATCACATGGTATTGGATGGTATGCTTCCTACTGAAGCAATTTTTACAAGTACGAGTAAATGAGCATAGCATCAGGCCTACAACACAAACTAGAATTTATGTTCTGGACCCATATTTTCTCAGAGGAGGCATGTCGAACCCTGACAGGCAGGAGGACGCATGGATAAATCAGTGTCTGTAACCATAATGTTGGATGCGTCAGGAGCTGCTGATTCTGTCCTGTGTGGAGTTACTGAGATTTTTTTCAGAATTGATCTACACCAAAACTGATGTTTTGTTTATATCATCTATATAATATGTATATATTGTACATCTAGTGTTTTTAAGTGCACATGCGCCATCATCTGGCCAAGCAATGCTACTGCACATGACTGAAAATAAAAAGAAAAGTGGACAGTATGCTTTAAACCAGTTTAAAACTCCACTCCATCATGCCCCTGTGGTTGATTTTCATATAATAGTACCATACAAAGTATTTAATGCCTTACATAGATTAAAGCCATACTGCTTAAGAAACTACAATGTTATGAGTCTGACTATTTTGTAAAGTGCATGAATTAGATGTTTACTCCACCACTGAATATTAAGAATAGCTTTATAGCTGTGAACACCAAAATAGTTTGATACTTACAGTGATTTGTGATCTTAGAGAGTGACAGAGTGCTTTTTTCTTCATGTGTGATAGTGAAAACAAAACAAAACCAAACAGGTAACTCACCTGACTGTGTAAAGGGCGTGTCCGCAAACAAAGAACACAAAAATGCTTTTCATCCACCTCTCATTTACAATCATAAAACCAGGCTGTATGTATGTGATTAAAAATGAGTCAACGATTCGGAAATGGTTTATTGACAAATTTTAGAAATATTGTCTGAAAACAGTGTTGTCTGAAAACATTCTAAGACAATTACAATGTAATTTCATTCAAGAACATTTCGCACAACAATTATACAAAAAGAAAATCTGTTTCAGATCATGAGGAGTTAATAGTAATGCTTACATTTGCAGCCATAGACACATATAAAAAAATTAAAAAATAATAATAAATCAGACATATCTGCTGTATTTGAAGGTATGTTCATCAAAAGAACACTAAGTATTTAAAATGGATTTCATTTTATAACTGATCTCTCTCTCTCTCTTATTTATTTGGCAGGTTGAGATACAATTCAATTCCACCACAGAGCTGAACAGTTCAGAGCAGCTTAGTTTTTTGCTCAAGGGGTCATCAAGGGCTCTCTGGCCATTGCATAAAGGAAACCACCACCCCGAAACACATTAAATAAATTTAATATTGAAATATTTGTGATGTGTTAAGTGATTATTGGTTGGTGCTGTATTATTATTATTTTTTATTCCTGTGAGAAGTTAGTGGCTGTGTTGCTAGCGCAGTTACAGTGGCTTTTAACAGAAGAAAAGCTTTGGAAGCTGATCTGTTTGAGCAGAGTGTCAAGATGAGGAAGTGAGACAGCTAGACAGAGAAAAGGACTAAAGAGCCGCGGCATCACTCTCTTTAGCTAGAGATGAAGCAAGGGCTAAATCCACCACTATCAGCAGGTGGTGAAACATCACTGGGGTAATTTAGGAAACCTTCAACAAAAGTGAAAGTACACAGTGTCAATGAAAGAAATTTTAAATAATTAAAAAACTCTGAATTTCATTATAAAATAAATCTTAGACACCACTAAAGATCACATGAAAAAAGAGAGGATGAAACTAATTGTGATGGCACCATCACTGCAGAGTAACTAATAATGTAGCAAGTGCAGTTCATGATTCCTCCACGACTGTCTTGTCTTGATATCATCATGTTGCTCATTTCAAAAATATTGACCATGGTCATGTAAACACACAACAGACCGAAGGACTGAAAAGTTATATTATAAGCTGAAGGATAATACGTCACTGAGTGAAAGAGTTCAGCTCAGTGCTAAAATTTTTCTAATCTTTGGATACTCCATTGGTTACAGTCAGGGTGTTGAAATTCTGTCATCAGAGCGTGCAATCTGAAAACAATTTTAAAAATCAGGTCAAAAAAAAAAAGGTCATTGAATTTTATTTCATTGTTTTTAAGTAAAATTTGGATGTGTCTTTGGATTCATGATCAGAAATATCTAAAAAGTTATGAAGTCTGTTTTATCAGATTATTAAAATAATTTCAGTAAGTAAAATAATCCCATGCAAAAATAACATGCACTACACTACAAGCTGAATGCGTGGCTACGTCCATACAATGTCATGTCTCTTCATGAAGCTGCGAATGTATGAACAAGTCAGACTCACCTTTTATTAGTGAAGATGCTGGCATGGGTGAAGTGAGCAGGATGATCCATGTTCAGATCAGTTCCTGTGTACTTAAAGCTCAGTGCCATGCACGCTGCTGTCTCTGACCTGTGTGCAGTTATTACAGCTTTATATTCTAGCCTTCATTGTTGTCATAACAGCTATGATGTCTTTATGGAAAGTTACTCACAATGGGTTTGGCATTTCTTGCTCATGTCCTGACATGATATGTCCCATCATGCAGTTCTCACTCCTCACACATGCGCAGCTGGAGATGTCATGTTGTGCCTGATAAACACAAAGTCCAGCTGTTGAAAAATGAGATGGAAATACACTAACATTATTTAATATTCATTTCTTTCTATCTCCACAGATAGTGTGCTTTGTTGAGATCATACAGTCACAGCTCTTAGGGAAAAAAAAAATCACATTTGATTATGTGAATAATTTGATCACACATGAAAGATATATGAAGGCTTATTTCACCACGTAACTACCTCCTGCAGTCAGCTGATAATAACCTGTACCTGTATCTAATTAAAGACTAAATTTAACGACTGTTTTTTCCTGCTTTCTTCGCTGCTTTTCACAGTTATTTAACTCAATTTCTCTTTGCACCATGTCTACAGTTACATTCTGGTTTATTCATGCAATTCTGAAGAGTAGCTCTACCTTTTATCCATGTTACAAGAATTTAGAACAAATCCAGAAATCATTAACAATAAAAAAATCTTAAATCCATCAACCAATCCTAAGCCATTTAAAAATACAGTATATAGATAAAAAGCCACAAGCTGGCAACCTTTCATATTTATACATATGTCTGCATATGAAGAGAGAATAAAAAAATGTGCAGAATGATGAGGTCGTTAAAGTGGGTTTATAATACAGGAACATCTTTTAAAAATAAAAAACAAAACAGTATTTGATGTTGTCTGAAGTCAGGATTATCTACACAATCAGTTTCACTATTGTTCATTTCATTTACTCCACTATTTTAAAGTAACAAGTAAAGTTTTGTAGCTGTGAACACTAACAGCACACTGGAGCAGCAGGTAAATATTTCATATTAGTATTTACTAATATGAAATAAACACTTACAGTGATTTATTTTCTTACCGAGTGATTCAGAGCTCTTCTTTCTGTCTATAACGACGAATGAGGAAACACAAAACCTTGAACTGAACATGAACTGAACTGAAAAACCGGTTTCTGTTGCTGTATTGCGTCATGTCCTAACCTGACATGCATTATTGTGTATCTGTTTATAGATATAAATGTCATGTGACTTTTCTGTAAGGGTTACTATTAAACTATTTCTTTAAACATATTGATCTCCAAAATAAATCTTTAAAATAAAACCAGACTGTAGAGAGAACTCCTGTTTTAAATAGTGACAGCAGTCATTTTGTATAAACAGAAACCAGGGTGGATGTAAAGTACAAAGTTTACACTTATGAAATACAAAACTCGCATTTTCCCTTAATATGTCGCTTTTGAAAGATAACGCTTTCGCATTTTAGACTGTAAAACTGGTAAAGGAGACATACCAGGTTTTTTAATAAATATTTACCTGATGAAAGTCACTTGGGCTGTTTGATGTCTACAGTTAAACATTTGTAAACATGATAAATCATGAGAGAACCATCACGTGATTCACACAAAATTAAAATGGCGTTTGTAAAAATAAATTAATCGTGTATGAAAATAAATGAATCAGTTGTGCAAAAGAATTTGGTGTGACAAATAAATGGATCGTGTGTACAAATACATGAATCACATGTGAAAATAAATGAATCAGGTATGAAAATGAATGAATCATGTATGAAAAAAATTGAAACGTTTAAAAAGGAATGAATCGCCTATGAAAATACACTAATTGTTTGTAAAAATGTCTGAATCATGAGTAAAAAAATAAATGAACCGTTTGAAAATAAATGTAGCACTTGACATGTAACAATGAATAGTGAGTGAAAATAAATGAATTGTATGTGAAAATAAACGATTCAAATGAATCATGTGAAAATGAATCGTGTGTGAAAATGAATGAATTGTGTATAAAAATAATGATGTGTGAAAATAAATTGTGCATGTGAAAATAAATGAATCGTGTGAAAATGAATGAATTGTGTAAAAAAACAACACATTTCCCATGTGATTCATGTGACTGTTTAGTTAGGGGTGTTTCAGTTACACACACATCAAATCACTGTACAAGCTTCGTGTTTTGGTTCACTTTCACCTTTTGATGTGTAACACAAACAGTGATGTGTGAAACCAGTTTTTCTGCTTGAAGCATGTGAGTTTGCATACTTACTCAGGGTGTGTTTAGGTGTAATCTTCACTGAACACTGTTACAGAAAGACGGAAGACCTGCATGTCAAACTTAGTGCTGCAGTGAACATGTTGAACACTGACACTTAGAAAAACTGAATTTGACTTCTTTGGGATTATACAGCAATCAGCCATAACATTAAATCCACTGATGGGTGAAGTGAATAACATTGATTATCTTGTTACAGTTGCACCTGTCAAGGGGTGGGATATATTAGGCAGCAAGTGAATAGTCAGTTCTTGAAGTTGATGTGTTGGAAGCAGGAAAAATGGACAAGCGTAAGAATCTGAGCGACTTTGACAAAGGCCAAATTGGTTGGATGGCTAGACGATGGATGGCTAGACGACTGGGTCAGAGCATCTCCAAAACAGCAGGTCTTGTGGGGTGTTCCTCATATGCAGTGGTTAGTACCTGCCAAAAGTGGTCCAAGGAAGGCCTGTCTGGTCCGATCCTACAGAAGAGCTACTGACCCATTGTAATGACCCATTGTAGCACCATGCCTCATTGGCTCAGAGCTGTTTTGGTAGCACAAGAGGGACACAATATTATGGTTTTTAATGTTATGGCTGATTAGCATATGTGATGAATCTACACAAATCCACCCCCAATACAGTAACACTCCTAAACTGTTCATGACAAAACCAATTTACGATCAGGGGAGGCGCTTGAAAAAATACTTTTCCTTGATCCTGCTAGCACTGGCTAGCTAATATTAGCAAAAATAAAAACCTTTTCCCTTTTCATTTTGCTTGTGACAATTCGATCATTTGATTAAAAAAAAAAAAATCTAATCTTAATCTCTAATCTTAAATCTAATTCTGTATTTACTTTAGCCACTTCAGCAGTACCTTTCATACAAATTTACTACATGATAGATTCATGTGATTTAGCTAGATAAGGAATGGTAGCTCTTCAACTAATGGAGCTTGATCTAAATAGATAACAAGCAGGTTAGGTCTGATTTACTGATGTCCAACTAGCTAGATAATTTAATTGGTTACCCAAGCTACTGTGCTGTGAAGGTCAGTAAAGAAAAAAAAAAACACAAGGAAAAAACTCAACTATGAATGTACTGGCAATAAATTTTTAAAAAGTATTACTAAAAGTATTAAAAAAAAAATGCTATTTTGTTTACTGGGGCGCATGCCCCAGATTTTTAATTAATTAGATTTACAAAATAAACAGATGATTTTAATGGATTTTATTCGATATTTGTCAATAATGTTTCTGTGCATTAGTGTCTCAGTTTCAGATTAGTGACCGAAAGAGCAATACAGCACGGTACAGGACAAGTCCGCTCATCTTCACAATGCCACATTCAGCCAAAGTAAGTTATTACCCTTCAGTGTTACATTAATAACAAGAGACATCTCCATCAGCTGTATATTCTAATACATATTATACCACAGTGCTGTTGAATTCTGAATTCTGATTGGTCAGAAGGTGTGTCTGATTGGTCATTTGCTATAACAGCAGCTCTGACAATAGTGCAACTGCAAATCAGTCTGAAGGGTCCATGTGCTTTTTATGGTAACAATCAGAAAATGAGTGAGAGAGGGCATCCTCTAGTGGTCTGGAGGGGCAGATGTTACAACAGGTTTATATTAATGTGCTCATTCTTTCTTTCTTCTTCTCAGTAAATTAACAACATATAGGTTAGGTTTTTTACGGTTTATATACGATATTTTTCTTTGATTAGACAGTGCATTACAGTTTTAATGATGTGGTTTTTAATGGATGTTCATTGTCCTCTAAAATGTGGTTTTTTTTTTTTTTTTTTTTTTTTTGCATGATCGCAGGAACTGATAAAAGCATCTCCAGAAATGTCAGTGGCAAGGAATGCAGGAAACACAGGAAAACCTGTTTTTTGTGCTTGAAGCTTTCAGTTTCTCATTTGTTTTTAATTACTTGTTTTCTCGGAAGTTGATACAGAAGGACAGAAGAGTGCTGAGTCACTAGTTAAGATCATAATTCTCAGTAAATATCTAATATTAAATATTAATCTACTGTATCAGTGTGCTATGAGCGTTCACAACTACAAAAATATTCTTCTTTACTTTAAACAAAATGAACGATAGTGAAAATTGTCTTTGTGTAAATACTTTGGTCTCAAGACAGATTTGAATTAATATTTGAAGGCGGAAAATCAGATTGTTGTTTATAAAATTAGACATATTTATATGAAACTCATTTGAATAATCACATAGGTCACTTTAGAGCAGGGGTTCACAAACTAAATGGACATCATAACACTTAGCCTTGATCACACTACATTTTTGAAAATTACAAATTTATATAATGTACAACTTCTTTAACATTTAAAAATTTTATCATGTGTCAGTACCATATGTGTAATATAAGTGACTATTAACCAAAGGAATATTGCTTCCTTGTACTGATTTAACAGTCTAGAGGGAAGGGTGAGTTTACTTTACCATTCTAGTGGAAAGAGTAAGCTTACATTACCAGGCTAGAGGAAAGGGTGAGACTACATTACCAGGCTAGAGGGAAAGGTGAGCTTACATTACTTGACACAACTTTTCAAAACATCAGGAAGTGTGTTTGAAACAGCATATCTCTTTCTGCTGTCACATTCTGTGGAATGCTGTTTTTCTGCCGTGGGCATGCCCCACATCACGTTATTGAAGATGGGACCGTTTTACCACAGTTGAGGAACAATGAGGAAATGAGCAGGTATTTTTCATCTACCCTTATTTTTGGTCACACAACCTCACAGTTGATTTGCAGTAAAGCCCAAACCCAGCGTATAGAGGCTGAGTGAATGTGGTGTGGACTCTGTGGATGAGCCTCATCTTGTCAGAGACGCCGTAGAAAGACAGATTTCCTGCACTGTGATCCACATACACTCCTATTCTGGAGGAAGATGGAACGCTGAGCTCAGTTTTAATGTCACTGTGATAGAAAGAGAGAGAGGAAGAAGAACAGCACAGAGTCCAGGACTGACTGTTGAGTCCAAATCGACACTCCTTACCCTCTCCTTTCCTCCTGATCTTTCTATATGAAACTGAGATGTGCACACTATCTACCCACTCCACCTCCCAGTAACAGCGTCCACACACACTCTCCTTACACAACACCTGCCTATAGGAGTCGAATCTGTCTGGATGATGAGAGTACCACTGCTTTCTCACACTGCATGTCACCACTCTGTTCTTCTCAGATAGACAGAGTTTACAGTTTGCAGTGTTGGGATCCAGAGTCAGATAACAGAAATCTAAAATAAAAGAGAAAAACTGAAAATGTGATCATGTTAGGTATAGTGTTTGTGTGTGTGTGTGTGTATATTTTAGAAGTACATTTCAGAAAATCTTCTCTGCTCGTTGGCTCTGAGGGTGAAATCTTCTGAACTGCTGCAGCTGTGGAGACATAACAGAGATGAAAACAAAAATGAATCATCAGCTTCTGTAAAAGATGGAAACAGTTTAAAGTGATACAGTGAATGTATTCATTTTAAATCAGTGTTTTAGTTAAAAGTGTTTGTCATTTCTGTGTATGTTGTGAATATTTCCTGAGTGAGTAAAGACTCCCATCATGGTGTTTCTCCAGCAGGAACAGCTCCTCTTACCATGTGGAGGGAATTTGTTGAATTCCTCCTCGCAGAATTCCTCGAATCGCTTTTTCAGGTCTGAGAGTGAATTCCTCACTCCATCAAATGAGAGCTGTTGATGGACAGTGATGCTGGGTGAATCCTCACATCCGGAATAGACACAGAGAGACTGGAAACTCTACAGAGAGAGAGAAGGAGAAAGGTGAGGAACCTGAGAAGAACAAATGATCTCAGAAGAAATTAGACCAAAGACACACTGTGGGTGAAATAAGCTGCTTGCAAAAGCAAGATACTATTTAAAAAATAAAGTTTAGAGTAATATGTTTGTTTGCTGAACTGTAAACAGGACTGGTCACTACAGCGAGTGTTACCTGGAGGAAGTGGATGTGATCATGTGTGTGTGAAAGCTGCTCCAGCTCAGTGACTCTCCTCTTAAGATCAGTGATCTCCTGCTCCAGTTGCTCCAGGAGTCGTGCAGCTCGACTCACTTCAGCCTTCTCCTGAGCTCTGATCAGCTCCGTCACCTCCGAGTGCTTTTTCTCCATGAAGCTGATCATCTCAGTAAAGATCCTCTTACTGTCCTCCACTGCTGTCTGAGCATGGGACTATTAGGAAACACACACACACTTCCCTCTCTTACTGAGACTCTGGATGACTGGTTGTTCATGTTGTGTGTGTTTGTAGGAGCAGCTCTGTCTCTGCTCACTGCTCACCTTAATCATGTTCACAGCCTGTTTCAGCTCCTGCACCTTCTTCTGCTTCTCCTGGATTCTCTGCTGGAATTTCAGCTGCTCCTCCTTTAGCTTACTCTGAATACAAATGATTTACATTCAGATGGTTACAAATGATGTGTGGGTGAATATTAATGGCAGCTAAATGGTTAAAGGTCACAATCTTGTGTGGAATTGTTTAAGTTGTAAAACTGGTGTTCAGCTGCTCCATAGTTCACTGACTGTTCTGATGTGATTATGACTAACGCTGGATGAGGAGGACAAATTCATTTAACACTTGTGGAAACACAACACACTGAAATGTAATACACCATTTTAAAATCATTCTGATGAACTGAACCATTGCAATCACAATTTAAATCTGATAACTGACTAAAGCCGCTGATTCTAGATAAGAAATATAATTCAGATGAATTCAAGCTGAAAAGATTTCTAGTTCTCACCTGTTTCTCAGTGCTCTCTGCTGAAAGTGATACAGCGTCATGGCCTTTGTGATTCTCCAACATGCACAAAGGACAAATGCACGTTTGGTCAGTACGACAGTAGATCTCCATCAGTTTGTTATGTTGAGAGCAGATCTTCTCTTGGAGATTTGAGGATGCTTCGATTAAGGTGTGGTTTTTCAAATCAGGAAGTTCAAAATGAGGTTTAAGGTGAGTTTCACAAAAGGAAGCCACACAGATTAGACAGGACTTGACAGCTTTATATTTTCTCCCGGTGCAGAAATCACACTCCACATCTCCAGGTCCAGCGTAACAGTGAGCAGGAGAAGCAGCTTGGACTTCAGTCTTCAGTTTCTCCACCACTTCAGCCAGCATGTTGTTTCTGAGTAGAACAGGCCTGGGAGTGAAAGTGTCTCTGCACTGAGGACAGCTGTAGACTCCCTTCTCAACCTCCTGATCCCAGCAGCCATTAATACACACCTTACAGTAACTGTGACCACAACGAGTTGTCACAGGATCCTTCAGGAGATCCAGACACACTGGACAGCTGAACTGATCCTGATATACTGGGATAAAAGCTTCGGCCATGCTCCTGCACTCACACACTGAGAAACAGAGAGTAACACTCAATGATCAGTTTCTTTTTCTCTAATATAAGTAGAGAAAAAGGGGGTGGAGAGAGAGACTCTGTCTACATGGTTTCAAATGCTAAAAAGTTGTTTCAATACTAATGTTCTGTCACTTAAGCATCTGTCAATGTTGATTCAATAAATATATATATTTAATTACAGTTCAATTGCTACAAAAACTCACCCACCACTTCAAAACTCTGAGTGTGTGGTGCAGTGCTGTTTCCACATCAAAGTAAATAACTCAGGTCAGAAAATGTTACTGTAGTGTATTTTGTGCATGTACAGATTCCAGTGTTTGAGTAGACCACTGGACCTGCTCTAATCTAACCCTTCCCAACACTCACCTACTCTAATCTAACCCTTCCTGACACTCACCTACTCTAATGTAACCCTTCCCAAAACCCACGTGGGCTAATCAAACTCATTATAGACCTGTATACTTACTGATGTGAGTATTTATTCTCCTGATTATATAATAATATAATCTCTTCTGTGTAATATTCTACTTGTGCTGTGTAATAGTCTGTGAGTGTGAGTGCATTTCTGTTCAGAGCAACATCGTGACTCTAACAATTCTGTACATTCACAACATTCTCTACATACCATAAAATTAGAAGGACAAGTTCTCCCTGAATGTATTGGACTGGATATACTTCCTAACAGCTTGAGCTTGAAGTTGGTTGGTTTTTTTTATCTGTATGTAAATTTTGCAGGTTTCAGACTTACAGAGAGTGAGAAGTTTTGAAACAACATTAAAACCTTAGTAAAGGCTGTTCTGTGTAGATGTTCGAGGTTGAAGGTCTGTTGCCCAGAGAAATGGAATTGTTAACATTCTTTTCTTTACATACATAGCTTAAAGTTTTATTAAGTTGCCAAAAGATTACTGTAAACATTACACTAGTTACTGCAAAATATTTTAATCCCATAGTTCAAGAAAACTACAATAATGCTGTACAAATACAGCATAGTGCAACAGATGTGTATGAAATAGCATATAATATCCACTTGTGTACAGAGCCCTGTCTTGTCAAATTCCTTGTATACTCTGGTACACTTGGCCAGTGATGCACGTTGCTGCACATTCAGAACTTTCTGTACATTCTCTAAAGGTAGAAGAACAAGTTCTCTCTGAATGTACAGGACTGGATTTACCTCTTGACAACTTCAGCCAGAAGCTGGTTGGTTTTTCATCTATGTGTAACTTTTGCAGAGTGATAAGATTTGAACCGTAATAAAGGCTGCTCTGTGTAGATGTTCTACAAGAACATCAGATGTTGATTCATACACTAATATAAATCTTAAAAGGTAATGGATTTTTCTAGAAATTTTTGTTGTCTTTTTTTTTATCAATGCTGTCAGATGGGTTTAGATTGTGAAATGCTGTATTTTCACATTTGTATCATCCTATAATCTTCAGCAGTGGACAAGTCTCCTTAAGAGATGGTGTCATATAAAGCTTCATAGAAAAAGAAGCAATGACGTATCTTTGCATTTACAGTAAAAGCGCAGTAATTGTGTGGCATACATGTACCTGAACAAACTGGAATCGCAACTTCTTCACTCTGATAGAGCTCCTCTCAAAGGGCACTTTGTATACCTGCTTCATCTGAATGGCATTTCTCCTTACAATACGATCAATTATGACAAGATTGCATTGGTGAATATTATGGAATAGTTGATTGTCCTGTATTATTCTTTGCTGAATTTCTTTGAGGCGGATGGTGTTTTTCTGGACCACCATGTCATCAATGGCATTCTCTTGTTCAATTGAAAAGAGTATTGTTCGTCCACCTGAATGTTCTCAAACTTCTATCCTGAAAAATAGATCCACTGACGTAGGCACAACCAATGTGGTGCTGGCATACATAGTCCCCTAAGTATGGAGACTATTAGACTCTAACTACAGGGTGTCCCAAAAGTCTCCATACTTAGGGGACTATGTATGCCAGCACCACATTGGTTGTGCCTACGTCAGTGGATATTCGTGGACAATGCTTATCGGTTGGTCTGCAATGCTTCCAGTATGTTTGAATTTGTTAATAAGTTTGGCAGCAGTGTCATGTGTGATGTGCTTGCCATGTTTTCTGTTAAAGTCCATCACAACCTTGCGACAGCTTCCCGATCCAGTCATGAGAATGATTTCATACATTCTTCTTTTGTCAAAGGCATTCTTAAAGGCTATCTGAAAAAAAATATTATAACTAAGTATGAAAAACTTTGGAAGACATTTTTGCTAAAGTGCTAAAAGAAATGTGTGGATATCTGAAGCCACTGTGGATCTGTTTATGTTAGGCTGAACTCTCTGCCCAGCTTCTATCAAGGAGAGACCATGATTTAGGACAAGGTCAATTAAGGTGGCTCTCATTTCATTTGAAACCCATCTGTACCCTATCCTTCTATCCCTGCTGTCTCCTTACTCTCTTTTTTGTTTGTTGTGTTTTGAAAAATGGTACATAAATGTTTGTGATTTCTGATAAACCAATAAAAAAAGCTGCAATTGCTTTTTTTTTCCTGATATTAAAGTTCTGGTTGGCTATATGAACTATTGTGAAACAATAGAAGAATATTGAGCCCAGTGTTTTGAGAAACATATGCATGTAATTTGTAATTTGTATGAAATCGGGTGTTTTAATTGTTTTGAGAGCAGCGAGCTGAATTTGGAGAAATGTTTCAAATCAGTTGAGAAAAACTGTAAATGTTAATGTTAAAGTTTTATCACAATTGAGGAATAATGAGGAAATGAGCAGGAATTTTTTCATCTACTGTGAATTTTGTTATTCACACAACCTCATAGTTCCTAAAACCCCAAACCCAGCATATAGAGGCTGAGAGAATGTTGTGTGGACTCTGTGGATGAGCCTCATTGTAACAGAGACGCCGTAGAAGGACAAACTTCCTGCACTGTGATCCACAAACACTCCTATTGTGGAGGACGATGGAACTCCAAGCTCAGTTTTAATGTTATTGTGATAGAAAGAGAGAGAGGAGGAGGAACAGCACAAACTCCACTCTTCACTCTTCACCTCTCCTTTCCTCCTGATCTTTCTATATGAGACTGAGATGTACACATCATATCTCCACTCTGCTTACCAGTAACAGCATCCACACACATTCTCCTTACACAACACCTGAATATAGGAGTCGAATCTCTCTAGATGATCAGAGTATGACTGTCTCACACTGTATTTCACCACTCTGTTCTTCTTAGACAGAAGGAGGTAATAATGTGCTATGTTGGGGTCCAGAGTCAGACAACAGAGATCTAAAATAAAAGAGAAAACAAAACTGAAAAATTAATAATGATAATCATGTTGGGTATGATTGTGTGTATGTGTGTGTGTGTGTGTTTTAGACATACAAAATCTTCTCTGCTCTTTGGCTGTGAATGACTCCCATAACCCATAACTCCCTCTGTCTCTTTCTCTCTCTCAAGTGGGTTACGGGAGTCAATGAGATCACAAAGGGACATAAATAAGTAGACTGACAGTAATGAGACACAGGTGAGAATCATCATGTGCTACCTGCCAGTTCCACCCGCCTCCTCTCCTTCTGCAACTGACGCTTGACCACGCCCCTGCTGCCACATACCCCCACCACCTGACTCAAGCCGGGGAGCCTGCAGCTGACTCCCTCCCTGCTCCTTCATCTCTGATATCTCCTCTAACTCCCTCTCTCTACACAGGTAGAACCTTCCATGACCATCAGGTTTGGGGCAAAGCCCAGGCAGGTCTGCAGGTGCGGCGAGAAAGCCGGACAATTCCAGTTCCCTTATGGAAGCGGGAATACTGATCAAGATCCCTGATGTGCCGCAGATCTTCCCTGATTGATCAGGAACCATGTGCCAGTGAGTATACAATGGAGTGTACAATTGGGAAATGCATGATTAGTGAAGGTGAGGTGTGCATGGGGATGTTTGTGAATATCCGCTGGTGCCAGTCATTATTAAATTCCTGGGCAAAAGCATAAAGTGGAGGTAGCGGTTATTACTCACTCCACTAATTCTTGGGACAAATTGGCCAGGGTTTCAGGCATTAGTGAAGGAAATGTTTGTGGATGGGTTCTGCAGTAGTGAGGCATGATGTGGAGTGTGTGCAGCGTTGGCTGGGGAGGTGGTGCTGGGGCCTTCAAAGTCAACTCTGCATCAGGGGGACACGGAGGTTGGGGAGGGCTCCAGCCCTCCACCTTTGGCAGGGATTCCCCTCAGAGATTTCCCCTTTGAGCAGTCACGTGACGAGACCCTGAGACACGCCTTCGACCAAGTTAGAGTAATTGATGGTCAGCAAATTCAGCCTAATGTTGTGCTTTTCCACCTATGTTCAATTATTAAGGTTATATCAAGTAATGCAGGACACTCAGACTAAAGAAGAGATGAGGAAAAAGCCATAAGGAACTACTGTTCCATGCAGCTCATCATAATCCCATGGCTGGGCATTTGGGCCAGGATAAACGTCTAATGGCTGGCCGTTCACGCTGATGCGAATGTCAGCTGGCGAATCTGCCGGCCACACCAAAAGTGCCATTATGCCCACTACCCTTAATCAAGGTCCCCTTCGAAAGAATTGGCATTTTTTGCTTTATGTAATGTTATGAAAGAACATATGAACCCTGCAGAATAAACAGTGAGTGCCCCCGTTCCGTAATAAAGCATGTTGTTTTGTATAAATTAGGTTCCTGCGGTGAGAATCATGTGATTTCCAATCATTTTGGAATTGACAAAAGCACTGTGAAAAAAATTTGTTTATCTATTCTGCAAGGGAATGGTCAAATCGCCAATAAAAAATCTAATTACAGTACCGAATGAAGACGAGGCATCACAGTACACTCAAGGTTTCAAGGAAAAGTACCACATTCCTCAAATTACGGGGCCGATAGATGGAACTCATTTCTCACCAGTTTTTCTTGATTTTACTCACGGTTATCCTGCTCAGTCTGCTGGTGGTCTTGCTGGGTCTACCTATACATTGTCTGCTTTCATTAACAAGTCCTTAATCTTTAAACTTTTTTTTCTTCTGATTTGGCCAATAAAGTTACCACGAGTTACCACATGGTGTAGATCCTCACATGAACTATGGATTAACTGTGACAACCACCCCTGCAACTGTTATCTATAGAAAATCCCAGGAGATTGGCAATTTCTGAAATACTCAAACGAGCCACTTTGGCACCAACAACTATGCGACAGTCAGAGACTATCGAATCACTTTTTTCCTGACATTTCCTGATGTTTGAACTTAACTGATGACCCATACATGATTTTATGCATTGCTTCATGATTTATGCACTGCTGCTTTGTGATTGGCTGATTAATTATTTGCAAGAATGAGCAGATGTGCACGGGTTTCTAATAAATTGGGCAGTGAGTGTACATTACAGTATGTGGTCAGTAATCTCAAAATTTCTTTTGGGTGTATGGGGTGGCTTGGGTGGGTGTGACACTCCAGGCCCTGTTTAAAGCCTCCTGAGCACTTTTATGTCCGGATTATAAAAAGTCTGATGACAGTAGCATTGTTTGACCAGCAGATGGTGACAGAAGTGTAAAACGATTGAATAAATACTGTCTCTTGTTGCTGATTGATTTTGGCATTAGTGGAGCTTTCAGGTCAGCTTTGGAGTGGACTCACTGCTTATGGCTAAAGTATTACATTATATTTTTCCTTATTCTTACATTATATTATATTTTATGTTTGCAAGCTTAGACAAGGTGCACATTTAAAAAGGGTCCCAATATGTCTGAATTCACCCTGTTATAACTAATCAGCTGTGCAATCTCTAGTTGTTCCGTATTCTTAATTCTTAATTCATGTAAGATTAATGACTCTGTGGTGATTTTTCGCTGTTTCTCAGTGGCTGTGTTTTCCTCTCCGTCTGTAGAGCACCAGGGTGTGTAATGACTGCTACTATTATTGCTTTTTGTTGTGACCTTTTTGTTGTGACCTTGTTGTGTGTTCTTTCTTTTTTTCCATTGATAAATGGAAGTAGTTATATGTAACTTCTAAAGCTAACTACTTAAACGCAAATTAAATAAAGCACTAAGTGTGAATATTGGTTGTTTGATTTCTATGTTACATGCCGGGCTTCATATTGGTTTCATTCTCAGATTATATTAGCAAAACAAGCACTATATGGCCAAAAGAATGCGGACATTCCTCCTAATTATCGAGTTCAGGTGTTTCAGCTACACCCATTGCTAACAGTTTCCTAAAATCTAGCACATAACAATGCAATCTCCATAGACAAACTCACCACCGAGTGCTGAAGTGCCTCACTCATAAAAATAACCTATCCTCTATTGTAACACTACAGAGTTTCAAACTGTCTCTTAAGGCAACATCAGCACATCAGAACTGTGCATCAGGATCTTCATGAAAGGAGTTTTTTTCGCTGAGCAGCTGCACACAAGCCTAAGATAACTATGCATGCTGCCAAGCATTGGATGGAGTGGTGGAAAATAATCTTTCGTATAAAGATTTCTTGATTTTTTAAATATATAGTTTAATTTACATATATCTTTATTAATTTGACTGTGTACAACAGTGTAGGTGATGATCCCAAACTGAGTGTAAACCCAGTGTTTTTCCATTTACTGAAATAAGCAGGAGTAACTACATATATCTACCTGTTACTGATCACAAAACATTACAGACACGTTAATTTGCATCACACAGCCTCAGAGTTGAATGCAAATCGAGCCCAAACCCAGCGTATAGAGGCTGAGTGAATGTGGTGTGGACTCTGTGGACGAGCCTCATCGTGTCAGAGACGCTGTAGAAGGACAGACTTCCTGCACTGTGATCCACATACACTCCTATTCTGGAGGATGATGGAACTCCGAGTTCAGTTTTAATGTCACTGTGCCAGAAAGACAGAGAAGAAGAAGAACACCACAGACTCCAGGACTGACTGTTGCGTCCAAACCAACACTCTTTATCCCGTCCTTTCCTCCTTATATCTTTATATGAGACTGAGATGTACACACCTCCACTCCACTTCACCTCCCAGTAACAGCGTCCACACACACTCTCCTTACACATCACCTGAAACCAGGAGTTGAATCTCTCTGGATGATCAGAGTACGACTGTATTCTCCCATTGCAGGTCACCACTCTGTACTTTTCAGACAGATGGAGGAAATTATGTGCTGTGTTGGGATCCAGAGTCAGATAACAGAAATCTAAAATAAAAGAGAAAAACAAAACTGAAAAATATTAATGTGTTGGGTATAGTGTGTGTGTGTGTGTTTTAGACGTACATTTCAGAAAATATTCTCTGCTCTTTGGCTCTGATGGTGAAATCTTCTGAACTGCTGCAGCTGTGGAGACAAAACGGAGATGAAAACAAAAATGAATCATCAGCTTCTGTAAAAGATGGAAACAGTTTAAAGCAATACAGTGCATTCATTAATTTTAATTCACAGTTTTAGTATTAGTCATTTCTGTGTATTTTGTGAATATTTCCTGAGTGAGTAAAGACTTCCATCATGGTGTTTCTCCAGCTGGAACAGCTCCTCTTACCATGTGGAGGGATTTTGCTGAATTCCTCCTTGCAGAATTCCTCGAATTGCTTTTTCAGATCTGAGAGTGAATTCCTCACTCCATCAAATGAGAGATGTTGATGGACAGTGATGCTGGGTGAATCCTCACGTCCGGAAGAGACACAGAGAGACTGGAAACTCTACAGAGAGAAAAAAAAACAGAATGGTTTTTCAACAGTGTCAAGACTACTGCCTTTAAACACAAGCATTTGCTTTTAAACCCGAAAAATTAGTCAGGGAGAGAAAATACATACCGAAGAAGGAAATAGAGTTTTATTTCATTTGCTATGAAAATAATATGATGTAACAAAAGCTAAAGCTATTTTAATCAAAGAATGAATGAATAAATAAATAAATAAATAGGCCTTGATGCTGATATAAACCTAATAGGGGTCTAGTACATTGGCAAAATATTGCTGTATGTACAGTTGTAGTGTTATACCACAACGATGTGCCAAGCTTTACAGTTTTTAATTTATTAATAAGCAACACATCACAATTTTTTCAACTGTTTAATGTTATGGAACATCCACGAGACTCAGGACAGAAGAGTTTGCATTTTTCTGTTTCTGAGCAACATGAAAAGCTATGGTTTTTTGCCTCTTTGACTTGAAGAAAGAGAGAGAGAGAGAGAGAGAGAGAAGAGAGGCTGGTGAGGGAACAACTGTATATAGCTGCTATACTGTAAGCTGAACTACCTTTGTTGAGGGATTACTTACTGACTCTTACAAAGCACATACAGAGACTCAAGACTCGAGACTCCTTCCAAATTGTTGACTTCTCCTAACAGAAAACTTCACCATATCAACAACTATACACTGTTCTTTGTTAAACAACACTGTTTTATTCTGTTTTTAAGCTTAGATTATATGGACCTTCTATCATACAGATTCCTGTGTATGAGCTGTTACTATAGGAAGAATAATATATTAGAACAAGCACATTAAAATACAGTAAACCTGTGATTTATGACAGCTTGTACCTTTTTTTGTCAAATTTAGGTGATATGTATGCATTTATTTTGTTGAGAAATAGCAGTTTGGGGTTGGATACTGCTTTATGGCACAAATGTCATGCTGTTTGAGAGAGAAAACTGCACTGAAAACTGGCTGTTTCCTCTGGTGCTTGGTCTCAGACGGCCTCAGAGTGGTCGTTAGCAACTGAAGTTATTCCAGGGTGAAATGCTAGCTGTGAGCAATGAACAGCGGCGTTAGGCAGCCCAGTACCCAAGGCCCCCGAGCAGGCTAGCTCACTGGAGGCTGGCTCTTCCATCACTGGAAGATTACTTAGCCATGGTTATATTAGATCATGCTCCACTTCGAACCTTAGGTTTTCTTTTCCCAGAGAAAGCACCCTCAGTGGTGTCTTAATCCATTGTTGCTAAGTCAACTGGTTTCTTTTTTTCCTTTTTCTGACCTTTTTTGTTCTAATTCTGTACTGTGGGAATGACTTTAAGTGGTACTTTGTGAGGAAATAATCTCTTATATTTATTATGAAAGCAACTGGATGACCTTTCAGGTGCTAATTCGGAACTAGGAAATCAAATAGTCTTAAATCCTACTAAAAAAAAACATTTAGACCTTTAGACAGACTTTAACCTGCTTTCTACAAAAAAGCAGAAACTCTTATTTTGTGTTCTTCAGTTTTTTTTAAAGAATATGTAGAGTATCAGAGATTCTAGCTTGATTCCTCAAGGGATAACTCTGGTAACGTGGTTTTAAACCTAACAGGTGTTAACTAGGTCATTGAAAAGTTTCTATTCTCCTCTTTACGCATCTACATGTCCGGCTAATTTCCCATTTTAGACCCAGTTGAGCCATACAGTTTCCCTTGAAGAAATTTCTGAAACAATTGGATCTGAGAAAAGTGGTAAGAACGTCGGACCAGATGGTGTCAGGATAGCTTTTTATAAAAATGTTCAGCAATAATTTCTTTCTTTTTTTTCAGAGGTATTAGGAATACCTCTGTAGACCACACAGCAATTGTTACCTGAAGGAATTGGATGTGATCTTGTGTGTGTGAAAATTGCTCCATATCAGTGACTCTCCTCTTAAGATCAGTGATCTCCTGCTCCAGTTGCTCCAGGAGTCGTTCAGCTCGACTCACTTCAGCCTTCTCCTGAGCTCTGATCAGCTCCGTCACCTCCGAGCGCTTTTTCTCCATGAAGCTGATCATCTCAGTAAAGATAATCTCACTGTCCTCCACTGCTGTCTGAGCACGGGACTGTTAGGAAACACAAACACACACACGCTCACACACGAGTATAGATACCATGCATCCATAGATACCTTTACTATTATGTGCTTCTTTGTCTTTCATCTTGTGTAAGTGTACTTTCACTTTCAGTTCAATGGGCAGGAAAAGATAGCCTTGTTTAGTGTTGTGCATGGTTTATCGGTTATGATTCTGAACCTGTAAACTTCCTTTGTTAGAAACCACATCCTGTTTGACAGAGAGATTCCCTCTCTCTCTGCTCACTGACACGTTCACTCAGTTAGTGATCTAACTAAGTCCAAAAGTCTGTACTTAACATTATAGTAACATTATTTAACATTAGTCCCATTAACTGTACTTTCAAATTTATTTGTGTAATCAGAACTTGTTATAGTTTAAATCCACCATGTTTGGAGTTGTTGAGATCCTTTTTTCCTTTTGATTTGTCCCTGTTTAGAAATAGTAGTCCATAATTTTCAGTAAGTTTAAAAAAAAATTCCATTTTAATGAACAATTTATTGCTTGGTCTTGGTTGCGATATTACTGTGATATTGAGACAGTAGTAAGGGAATTCATAATGTCTCCCAGTTAAAGTTGATGCTTTAATAATTTTGATGTATCATTAGAGTTTGTAATTTAATTGCTAATCAAATTTTAAAATTATAAAATGGGATTGTTTTTGAAACTGCTGGTATGTACCTTGCATTCTGGATGCTTTTTGTTGGTCCATTTAAAACTCCACCATCTTTCCCTCTCTTACTGTGACTCTGGATGACTGGTTGTTCATGTTGTGTGTGTTTCTAGGAGCAGCTCTGTCTCTGCTCACTGCTCACCTTAATCATGTTCACAGCCTGTTTCAGCTCCTGCACCTTCTTCTGCTTCTCCTGGATTCTCTGCTGGAATTTCAGCTGCTCCTTCTTTAGCTCCCTCTGAGCACAAATCACATATGCTCAGATGGTTACAAATGATGTGTGGGTGAATATTAATGCAGCTAACTGGTTAAAGTTCACAGTCTTGTGTGGAATTGTTTAAGTTGTAAAACTGGTGTTTAGCTGCTCAAAAGTTTACTGGCTGCTCTGATGTGATTATGACTAACACTGAGTGAGGAGAACAAATTAATTTAACACTTGTATAACCACAATCATGATTACTTTAACAATTGAAATCAAAACTTATATCCAATAACTGACTAAAACAGATATTTTTAAATAAGAAATATAATTCAGATTAATTATTTCTGAAAGGATTTCTCACCTGTTTCTCAGTTCTCTCTGCTGAAAGTGAAACAGCGTCGTGGCCTTTGTGAGTATCCAATATGCACAACAAGCAAATACAACTTTGGTCAGTACGACAGTAGATCTCGATCAGTTTGTTATGTTGAGAGCAGATCTTCTCTTGGAGTTTTGAAGAGGCTTCAATTAAGGTGTGCTTTTTCAAACCAGGACGTTCAAGATGAGGTTTAAGATGAGTTTCACAGAGGGAAGCCATACACATCAAACAGGATTTGATGGCTTTGTGTTTTCTCCCGGTGCAGAAATCACACTCCACATCTCCAGGTCCAGCATAACACTGAGCAGGAGAAGCAGCTTGGACTTCAGTCTTCTTCAGTTTCTCCACCACTTCAGCCAGCATGTTGTTTCTGAGTAGAACAGGCCTGGGAGTGAAAGTGTCTCTGCACTGAGGACAGCTGTAGACTCCCTTCTCAACCTCCTGATCCCAGCAGCCATTAATACACACCTTACAGTAACTGTGACCACAACGAGTTGTCACAGGATCCTTCAGAAGATCCAGACACACTGGACAGGTGAACTGATCCACAGAAAAGTGATCTAAAATACTGGCTTCAGCCATTTTCCTGCACACACATACAGAAAGAGAAAGAGAGAGCGAGAGAGAGAGAGAGAGGCACACTTGTTTTCTCTGAAATCAGCAGATGTGGTTTCTTGTGTGTGTGTGTGTGTGTGTGTGTGTGTGTGTCTGACTGAGACAGAGAGAACAGGAAGCCCTGCTCTATATTCATATCATGATCACTCTATATTCTGATCAGATAGCCTCCGATAACATGGTTGCAAATGTTACTAATTTATTTTCAATCCTTAAGATTTGTTATTTAAGCAAGGTAAATAACTCATAATTTCCAAATAGAAAACATTACTGTAGTGCATGTTTCACATATTTTTAGTGACGTGGCTCTTACAGAATGCAAAATAAGAAAAAAAAATGCATGATGTTGAAGACAGATCTGGAAAAGCAATAGCAGAAGGATTGATAACAGCATTGCTGGTAGAAAAAACAAACCTTGGTTTGTGACAGTTTTTTGCAATAATATCTGAGAAATATTTATTCCTTGCAACTCTCACCGCTTTCTGGAATTTAGATAGAGCGTCCCTAAGAATCTCATTGGAAACCTGCGGTTTATCTTTCTTCCATTTTCGCGCCGCTCTCCTACAGATCTGTCACGGGGAGCGGATGGTATTATTCACCCAAGGAACTGGCTTAGATTTTTACATATTTAGACTTCAGTGGGGCAACTGAGTCTAAAATATTTGAGCAGGTTGAATTGAATAAGGTAAAATGGTATTCAGAGTTTAAGTGATGCAGAGGGGATTCCAGGGATAAAGTTTTGCAAGCAGAGCGAATCATCCAAAACTGATAAACTAAGGGGCATGGTTTAGCAGTTTGAACAGGAAGGTAGACATTAAAAGTAACAGGCTTATGATCAGAGAGATTGAAATCACAGATATCAATATCAGTAACAGATAGGCTGTGAGATAAAACCAGGTCTAATATATGGCCTTGTATATGAGTTGGGCCTTTCACCAGTTGTTCAAAGTTAAATGAATGAATAAGACTTAGGAACTCCTTGGATAATGGGTTAGAAACACAACACACGTGAATGTAAACAAACGTGTAGTAAAAATCTGTCATAATTTGGGATAGTTTTCCCTTAAAAAATCCACAAATTCATCAGTAAAGTTCCTGTTAGATTTTGGTGGACGATATACCACAGCCACAACTATAAGGTTTGTAGAGTTTAGTAAAAGCATTTGCAGTTCAAAGCTGTGGCAATCTTCAGTCAGCACAGTGCGACAGTGAAAATTATTCTTGAAAATTATAGCTAACCCTTCGCCCCGTCCTGTGGTCCAAGGAGAGTTGATAAATTTATAGTCTCTTGGCACCAGTTCTGAGAAGGTCTAGAATCCCCGATATTTACCCAGGTCTCAGTCACACACACAATATCCAAGTCACGCAAAGTGAAGAAGTCATTAAGAATAAAAGTTTTATTTACCAGCAATCTGGCATTGATCAGTGCCATGTTGATCGGTGGAGCGCCGCAAATCTCCAAAACAAAGGTTTTGGAGGCTCAGTCCACCCGTACAACACCATGGAGATAGCTGTGGAGAGAACTTAATTGGAGGATATGGTATAGTAGGTCGCGACGGAGGAGGAAGCGGTCATGGACTTGGTCAGCTGTGAGGGAAAGCAGGCAGGATTGTCACACATCCAAATCAACTTATACGTAGCTGCAACACCTCCCCATTTTCCCCATCTTCTGCGGCACAAGCGACAAGTGAGACCACACAGTCGACGGCCTGCCACAGACACCAGCGTCATCTTAGGAGTCTCTAATGTCAGCAGCTAATCTATTTGTCATTACATCCTTTGGAAAAGAGACTTGTACTGTGCTTCATTGAAAATAATGCATATTCTAACCCTTGTATGGTGTTTGGGTCTGTGAGACCCATTTTCCCTGTTTTGTAAAAGTGTCATGTCCACACCAGAATCTACATTGAACTCCAGTTCCCATAATGCACAAAAATACTCTTTTTGCACATTGCCTGACCCACTGCCTTCATTATTCCCACTCTATGCATATTGCATTAACCATATTAGAATTACAGACAGTTTTCGTAGAGTCCTTCCATTTTATATATATATATAGTCAGTCAGTCAGTCAGTGGGGTTGAAGTCAGGTCCAATCGAGTTCTTCTACACCAGCCTTGACAAACCATGTCTGTCTTAATGGACCTTACTTTGTGCACATGGCCACTTAGTTCTGTGCAAAAGAAAATCTTAATTCTACAGCATACAAACACAGTCTAAACGGTTGTGTGTTTCCACCTTTGTGGCAACAGTTTGGGGAAGAACCACATATGGATCTTATAATAGAATCTTATTATTTGTTTAGAATCAAGTTCAGCATGTCTGATTAGTCAGTGTACACACATACACACACAATATGTTTATAATGTTTATAGAAATATTGCTTCCCCATGTTTTTGAATTTCTATGAATATCTAAACAGTCTGGATGACACCATTGCATATATTAAATTGAAAATGTAATTCCTGTTTTAACCAGTAGAGGCTAAAGACTTGCAGAATATCAGCGATATAACTGAATTCTTTGCATGACATGTGTGTGTGTGAGTGAGAGAGAGAGAGAGAGAGAGAGAGAGAGAAGTGAATGAGAATAGGAACAAACTGTTGTCTCTATATAAGACCCAATTATTTCTTTAACATGTGTCTTTCTCTAAATGAATGCAATAAATATGGAGCCTCAGCAGTCGTGCTGGAATTAAACAATCGATTTATGCTGATAACACAATTTTTAACAGAAATTAGAACATCAGTGGACTTGCCTGGCCTGATAAGTTATATCTAAATGGAAAATAAATAAACAAATAAACAAATGAAGGGTCGGAGAAAGTGAGCAGTGTTAATACTACATGAGATTACTGAACACATCTTATCAAAATCCTGAACCAACTGAACACAATCATTTATAGTGTAGAGCTTATTTTAATTAATTTAAATGTTCAATAGTATCATTAACAAAGTGCTATTGCACAATCCCTGGCTCTAAATCAGTAACAGGACATGTGTCTATCCATCCATCCCACCATCCGTCCTTCAACCCCTACATCCATTAAAACATCAATCTATACATCTTCCTATCCATCAAGCTATAGATCTCTTAACCTATTTTGTCTTAAAATTCCATCCATCTATCCATCCATTTATCCATCATCCATTCATCTTCCATTCATCCATCCACCCATCCATGAATCCATCAATCAACCCATCCATCCATCCATCCATCCATTCGTCAGTTCATCCAATCAACTGCCTATACATTAACCTATACATCAAGTTAGGTCCATCCATTATTCTATCTATTCATCCATTATTCAGTCTATTTATCCATTTAGTCATCCAGCCATCCATCAATCCATTCATTAAAACATTCATACATCCATCCACTTATCCATTTACCCATCCATCTATAAATTTATCCATCAATCTCTCCTCCCTTTTATCCATCCATCCACCCATCCATGAATCAATGCCTCCCTTCTTTATTCCATCAAACTATTCATCCAGCCATACATCTTTCCTTAAATCAACCAATCCATCCATCCTTAAATCCATCGATCCACCCATCCATTCATAATTCCATTCACCTCTATGCTATGCTGCATGTAAGGGAAGCAGATCACTTTCATCAGAACTGATTTACTCGTCATTTTTGTCAAAACAGAATTGAACATTTGACATAAAATGCATCACATACAGTAAATGTAATTTCATAATTAGGTTTCATAATTAGGCCTGCAGTAATCTGAGAACCATGTTAACGCTGAAGATTTATTCTCCTCAACAGAAGGTCATTACACTAAATTAAATCTGTACGTTCATACTGAATTGGTATAATATAAACTAACAACCACATTTCACTAAAAATAATTACTCGCATAATCACTCGAGAAACGTGTGTGATTTTTCTGGAATCGTGTGCAGTCCAGATAGGTTTACAGTCTAAAGAGGAGTGTTCTGTGGAGAATATTTCAGAGACAGTGTAAAATCAGTCCCACACTGAGATTAATGTAAGGAGCGCGAACACAAATCCTGTCACAACATTCACTAATAAATACTCATCACAGACCCCACTGATCTTAGCGACAGAAATAACCTACACACCACCTACACACACGATAAGGAGGAGCCCACCAGAGACCTGACACTCATATATTATTATGTCAGGATGATTAGGAAAAATGAGTCAATGACACGGAAAAGTTCCTATTTAATGATTTATTTATGACTGATCCGTTTATTTACAGTTTGACAGATTTAGAAGATAAAGTAGCTAATTAATGATTTTATATATATATATATATATATATAGTTGGTGACTATCACAGTTCCTCATATTTGGAGCCGGGTTATGCAGTTGTTTTTTCACACCTCTGAGTTGCCAAATGTTTATTTAGTAAACTTGTTCAGTGGTGTCTTTAAACACAAGCACTTTAATACTGAAAAATAATCAAGGAAAGAAAATGCGGACTAAAGACGGAAACAGTGATTTTTCTTCGCTATCAAATATAACACAGCCCATAAGCATTAATATATATATATATATATATATATATATATATATATATATATAGTTTGATTTAAAATAAAATGATCTGATTAAAGATATGATTAAAATAAACAATCCTCTCTTTCATACCTGTCATACCTGTTCAAGATCATAACATAAGTACAAAGTTAACATGTCTGGTGAGAACAATAATAATAATCATAAATGCATATAAAAATCTGGTTAAATTATATTAAGAGAAAATGTCATTACTGAAAATATATTTGAAACTTATTTGAAAGTGCATCTAACAACAGCAGATCATATTCTACTGAAGAAGCAAAAAGTATTGCAAGTTTTTTTTTATAGTGCAAATATTCTTTGTGAAAGATTCAAGATCACTGAGGTATGTGTGAAATGCAATAGGTACAGTATACACTGATTTGATTAATGATGGATGAAATAATAAAGATTTGGGAAATAAGTGTTTAGATCTATAGAGAAAAGAGTTTCGCAAGTTCTCCTTTGTTGTTTGTTTCTAAATAGATTAAATGATATAATTCCCAACCTGTTAATATGAAAACTGTTTATAGTTATTGCTGAGAGAAAATAAAGAGAAAAAGAACAGAAAGTTCTTTCTAATGAAGTCTCTTCCTGAACTGGTAGATCAGCATCAACCTTTATCCAGTGTGATGGTGCAGTTTGTTTTCTGAGCGCTGGTTCTGGAAGAAGAGAAAATTATAATATATATAGAAAAAAAATCACGTGCATTTCACTTATGGTCATGAATTTTTCACATGTGAATAATATGTGAAAACATTAAAAAGTGAAACATTTTGTCATGTTATTTCCTGAAATTGAATAAGTTAACGCAAATACATAATGTGTTAACGTTTAACATAATGTGAATAATGTGATGTGAATAAAAGCATGTATCCTGTATGTCTAAAACGATCACATGCAAATAAAACAAAGCACTTGTACATGTGAAGAATGTGTGAAAATGTCTAAAACCACATTACACACATGAATGGAATCATTATATTCTCAAGTAAAATAAAATTTTAAACATAGAGTCGGAAATTCATATATAATTCATGGCTTGCAGCAGTATTCTGGTTAAACTGCATGTAGCTAAATATACATATTGGAACAAGATAAGGAAAAACAAAGGACTATATGGAATTGTGAATACTGAATTATTGAAAAAGTGTAGTTAAAAAAACATCAAAATATCTTGTATATTAATTTTCCAGCTCAATATATTATGGTATATTGATTACCAGTAAAGAAATTAATAATTACAGTAAACTTGACTTATGCTGCTTTTGTGCTACAGTTGTCAGTGATTGACTAGTCATTAATGTAACACTGAAAGTTAGTCACTTACTTTGTGCAAAAGCTCTGCTCGAGTTAGGCTGCTGTCACAATTTCAGAAGGAACGTGCATGAGGCTGCTTCAAGTACCAGGGTTCTGAGGGAAAAGATCTCTGGCCAGGTAACCTGAAAGCATCATAGACATATCATTGAGGGGGAAAAAAAATGCACTTTAGCAACTTTTAGAAAAATTATGCAATTTCCTTAGAGATATACACACTCTACTCACTAAATTGGTAGATAAAATAAGAAATACTTCAGTTCTCATCAATCGTTGAGTAAATGGTTTAATACCACAAATCAAAATTTGCATTTCTTTGCACTGTTCTGCTTTCATAAACTGCTTAATTAAAATTATTTTGAAAATGAAATTGTGTTGTGAAATGGAGAGAAAATGAAATTGTGTTCAAAAGGTCTACAGTGATGACAGCATCCTATGAGCCTCTGAGAATATTTACTAGCTATGAAGCTCTCTGAACACGTGCTTGTATGTAATATTTCAACCCGGTCTCCTACAGCAGGTGAGTACGTCTGAATGAGTGCAGTTCACTACAACCAAGGGGGTGTTGCTTTAGATCTGACCTTATATGCACAGTGACCCCGCCTACTTTCCAGCCTACATGATTCTAGGTCATGCTACTTGATCTCTCCAGTTAATGACCTCTTAAAAGGCATTTCTGAAAATTCTTGATTATTTTAATGCATTGAATCTAAACTAAAAAGCTATGAAATGACATGACATGGATCCATTTTAATCCATTGTGTTTCTGCAAAATCTGTGTTTTGCACAAATCACAAAATCTCCAGTGTAAGTGCATTTGTACATCTTTTTTGTTTAGTATATTAGTACATTGTGTGGATTGTATTTTATGTATATAAAGTGTTGATTGTGTGGATTGTGGAGTGTTGATTTTTTAATTAGACTTTCTAATTTAACGCTAGTTCCTGGATTAGCAACTTTAATTAAAAATGCTAGATCTTGGATTAGCCTATTTTACTATAATGCTAGTGTCACGTCCACCATGGACAGACTCCATCCTCACTTCCTGCCTCCATGAAATTAAAGACTGAATCTCCTAAAACTCAATAATCAATACTCAATTTAACTGAACTAAGACCATTTGTTTAAAAAAATCCAAAAATATACAAATTTGTACTCTTTTCTGATGGCTGTGTTGTCTACCCATCCTCAGAATTTAGAAACCTGGTTGACCTATTGGACCCAACCCTGTATTGTTAGCCACACATTAAATTTGTTCAAGTCTGAGGTCTTTTAGCTTTAAGCCATCTGACATATCACATCTCCATCCCTCTAACATTGATTAAATGCCAACTAGGCAATACATTTAAAACTCTGCTGTCAGGATTCTCACTCTCACTAAACCTTGGAAGCGTATAACTTCCACCCTGCGAAAGCTTTACTGGCTCTCTTATAAATAGAGTCATTTTCAAGATTCTCCTCAACCAAAAAATCCTTGAACAAATTGCCCAAACTTGTTTGGCTACTGTCTCATACAATGTACATAACGTTTAGCTTCACTAGTCATTAATGATACACTAAAGGGAAATAACTTGCCGTGTCATCCAGGGTTCAGCACCACTTGGCGAGGTAAAGGGCAAAGGAGTTAAATGGCTTTTGAAGTTCAGATGCATGGCCAGTGGAGGTGCTGCTATCAGGTCATCAAATCTGAAACCATCATATCGAATCATTACTGAAAACGAGAAAAGTTTCTATATAAAATACATTAAAGTCACTAAACTGTATTTTAGTATTTAGTTTTTCCAGTTTTGTTTTCATGTTTCCAATAATTTAAAAGTTAAAATCTAAACTTCATAACTGTAGGTTTAATACTCTTCAGGACTATAAACTAATAAACAAAACTGCATGCTAATAAACCTCAGAACTGTATGCTAACAAACCTCAGACCTATAGACTAATAAACTTCAGGACTGGGACAGTAGACTAATACAGCTCAGAACTCTAGGTTAACAAACAGACTAAATTTCTCTTGAGGTGATAAAATAAAAGAACCACCCTTCAGATGGCAGTGGGGATTTAACCAAAAAGTGATTTGGTTGACCTTAATAAGGTTGGATGGATCTACTGAAGGATAATAACCCACCTTAGGGGAGAGTACTGGTATCCACTTGAGATGTTAGGACGGGAGGGCGCAATGTCACTTCTGAGTCGCTGGTGCATGAGCAGTGGAGATTTCGTACGTGGTTGATTCAATCTGACATCATCATACAGAATTATTAAAGACAATCCCTTGACACATAAGAACGTTATATAACATACAAAATATTTTGGTGTTTACAACATACATAACACAATGTTATTGTTTTTCAGCAGCTGAATGCAAATCATGGCATAGTACCATGTGTTACACTCCATTTCCTGTTAATCTTCTATCAGAGTCAACAGGACCAGAATGTGCCTGTCCCTCCTTTGCATTTGTACTGCTGGCCACATACCTCTCTAACCATTCACTCTTTAACTGTGTTTCCCTTACATGGAGCTGTAAGCACTAACAGGGCTAGAACATGTGCTCTCCATTATCCTTGTGCCAATGTCTGCACCCCAGCTAAGTCACTACTTGGCACTGGCTACCAGTGCTGTCAGTAATGACACACCTGGAACGTGAGTATCCCTCCATTTGCTCTCGCCCTGCCAAATTCTTTGTGTTTTGACCCAGAAACTGCTCACCTGCCAATCTTGGCACATGGGACTGCAGCTAAGCATTGGAGCATAATGCCTCAGAATCAACCTAATCAGGCCACTAGCTGCAAATGTTTAGGCCCAGTGATCAGTTAAAATTGGTCATTTTAGGGCTGAAGCATGTTTTATCAGATTAAGCATCACAATCCATGGGATAGTGCCCCAGTACTGAGTGCAGACATAATAACAACTTGTTGATGAAAGCTTATGATATTACCACACATCTAACAATTCCTTGGTAATTCCTTGGTGACTTTCTAGCTAGCATTGGGATGGCCACTACAAGAGACAGAGACCAGTACCTCTACTCCACTCTCCAGTCTGCCACAAGACTGGTTCATATAAGTGGACCTGTGTGATGCATACTTTACATAGCCACCCTCCAGTCACGGTGTGTGGTAGACTTCACAATGCTCATTAGCAAATGCGAGCCAGTTGCTACATCCAACCCTTACTCAAATCATTGTCAAATGTCGCTCTCCCTAGCAGAGCCAAACAGCACTCTGAGTTGTGGCTCCCCCAGATGGTCTGGGTTTTGTGCCTTAGACTGATGGGCAGCTCAATGACTGCACCATAGCAGCCCACGAAATTATCTTGAAGGCTAGAGTGTCTAGTATGTGGGCCTTGTATGCTTTCAGGAACTGAAAGTGTACCCCATGAACCCGGTGCACTGTCCAATGCCTGAAGTAATAGCCTTCATGCAGTGGCTGCACTACAGTGTCAAGTCCCTCTGTATGCTGAAAGTGTATGTGGTGGCACATTGCTGGGAGCTCACGGATTCAGAAACAGCATTTCTGAAAGGATCGATGCACTTCTTTCCATTGGCATAGTTACCCCAGGAGCCCAGTGTGGGATTTCTCCTTCGTGTTGGAGTCCCTTAGGACCTCCTCATATGAACCCATACAGGATGCTGATCCAAAAGGGGTATCATTTAAGACAACCTTTTGCTAGCAATGGCAAAAGGGTCCAAAAGCTGCATGCCTTGGTGACAAGCTTGCCTTGCATGGGTATCACTGTGTACCTTCTCTAGATTCCCCTTCCAAGTGGTGTATGGGCGATGATCTCCGAACTCCCTCCTAGTTGACCATAGGTGAATCAGTTCCTTATGAGTTTGTGGAAGGGGGTATGCATATGTTAGACACTGCCCCTGATGTTTAGAAGGTGCAAAATAGAATATAATTATGGATTTAACTGTGGATCTATGAACACTGGAAAACCACTGGATTCCCTGTCATTCAGAACCACCACCATCCAGATTACAGGAAGAGAAGTGATGTGATGTGAAGTTATTATCAGTTATCCGGTGTTCCTAGTACCACTCTTCCTTTCACGGTGTGGTATGGTAGCTACAATGGCTCAGACAGGACAGCTCTTTAGTGCGGAGTGAAAACACCAACACCCGCCTCCACACCATGAAAAAGGCAATCAAGGATCAAAGATTCCCAGCCTTCTTGATAGTATAATTTAATTCAAGAGAGAATCTTGAATCTTATGCTGCATCTTATTGCAATTTTCTATCCCTTGATTAAATCAATTGCTTGATTTACAACCTAAAGGAGTGAACAGTTCTCAGTTACTTTTAATAATATAAATGTGCCTTCATGTAGATTGTGCTGTTTACCAGATACATATTTTTGGAATTAAATAAATGATGTAAATATAAATTAAATTAAATAAACCATTATGATGCATTTTTTTCTCTTGATCAGAATATTCAAGAGAACAGCAGCTGATGGAAACAAATGATAGATGAATGGAAACATAGCTTCACTCATTACTTGTGTAAGACATAAATAAGAAGGAATGGGAAATAGCTTACATTCCAGAGTACATTCCATGTTCGCTGAAGTACCTTCTTCTCATTCCAGAATACAAATGTCTGAGTTCAGAAACAATACAGAACCATATTATTATGTTACATAAGTCATGTGATTAGGCATATGATTTAAAAAGTGTTTTAATAAGTCAAAAGGTCAACACATGAAAAGGTTGATAGCACACACTTCTGTGAATGTGCACAAATTATGTCTCAGTGATATCGTATGCAGCTTGTTTGCTAATTGGGAAGACATTGATATTGAACTGTATGCTAATAAACCTTAGAAATGTAGGCAAATGTACCACAGAACTGTAGACTAATAGAACACTCTTTACCTGATAAAATAACAGAACAGTCCTCAAGATGGTGGTGGAAATTTAACCAAAAGGAAGTTGATGAAGGAGAATTTAAAACACTATTGTAAGACAGCCAGTGAGTTCTGTGCTGCTCCCTGATTTATGATTTATTTAATCTAATGATGGAGATAAAAGAACAGTGACTTTCTGAAATACTAAAATAGACATTAATAACTGGAGAAATAACAATGTTACTAATGTTTCTTTAGATTCTCCAGACTTTTCTGGTGTTTTAGTAATCAATAAAACTCAATTAAATGTGTTTTTTAGATAGAGTGCATTGTTTATTCCTGTCTAGCATTGGAATAACATTTAATTCCCTCAGCGTTTCTAATATAAATAGGCTCGTGTAACTCGGGGTTTATGGCAATGAGGATTCATGCTTCGTGACGATGCAGTCTATTCGCAAAATAAACACATTTAATTTTTTTCTTAGGATGTAAACATTGGTATAAAGAAGAGATGTGATACACAGTAAAAGAAGCAGTTTGGAAAACTAGTTTCTTCATGACTGTATTTGTTTAAGTTGTGATGACATCATCCTATTGCTGCTTATTACAAAATTCAGTAGAACCTCAATTAATGGAAAAACATGGTAGATAGATGAACACATGGACACTTGAGTATAAAAACTCACAGTAGCTTTCTGGTCTTAACTTCTCTTGAGAATGTAATGGGTATGGATATGGCCTTCATGAATTTCATTTTTTTCCCAATCTGAAATAATCAGATAGAAACATTAATAAAGACAACAAACATTCATTAAAAAAACCTTAACCTTTTAACTATATATCAGTGTATGAATCAACATCTGATGTTCTTAATCACCATCCTTAATGGTGATGCTGATTTAAAGTTTTTCAATCTAAAATCATCAAAAACATTAATAAAGTGAACAAACTTTCAACAAAAACCTTTACTAAGGTTTTAATGCTGTTTCAAAACCTCTGACTCTGTAAGTTTGAAGTTACTTACAGGTGAAAAAACAACTAACCTCCGGCTCAAGTTGTCAGGAGTTACAGTTGTATGTAAAGTTTATGCACCCCTGGCTAAATCATACATTTTGTTGTTTTTTGAAGTGAAAAAGAGTAAACACAACAACTATTTCAAAAAATAATATCTATTATATGATTATTATAAATAATAATAATTTCTGCAAATGTTAATGTACAGTTACTTTACTTAAAATAGTAATTATGACATGTGCAAAAAATTTGGCCACCCTTGCAGATGTAAAGTCTCAGAAATTAATTAACTCATTAGATCTTAATGGGACTCATTAGTACTCATTACTCAGGTTAAGAATTGTCATTAGGAATTGTCAGCTGATGACAATTCTGGAGTGTAATAAATTCTTTGACTCTTCAAAAAGGCAAATGCCCCCCAAAAAAAATAAAAATCTGCATGGAAGAGTCATCAGAAGGAAACCCTACCTTTGACAACAGATATGCTAAAGGCATTTTGGAAACAAGTGCTCTGGACTTCTTTGGAACTCTTCCAGTAAATGGATTCCAGTAAATAACCAAAAAATATGGAAGCAAATGTGACACAGCCAGTCAACAAACTGAAGCTGAAAAGGGGCCTGTAACTTTAAACCCATGTGTCCTTTATAATATGTGTGAACATTGCACTTTTTTTTTGCACTTGGAACAATTACAGTTTTCTATTATTCTATTTTTAGATCTATTTAAAAACCCTCATGGCTTAATCTGGAACAGTTTCAGCCAGGATTGTAGGGTACTGTATGGATATGTCCTAGTTCATACAGAAAGGCTCATGCAGTATCTGCATAGATAGTCTGGATAAGTTCAAAAACATAGTGGGTCTTATTCAAAATACAGCTACTGTAATAAATAATACTGTAATAATACTGTAACGTTTAGGAGAATGCTTTTGAAATTATATAATTGGTTAAATAAGAAAACTTTTGTTGCTTCCTGTTTATTAATTATTTTAAAATGAGCATGCAGTTTCACCTTATACATACACCAGAGGGCAGCAGTAGGTGGCAAATGGTGTACACACACACACACACACACACACACACACACACACAAATACATGGCAGACTGCGGCAGACTGTGGCACTTTTAAATCATATATTTGGTCATCACTGGTGTACATGGCTATGTTAATGGGCCAAATAAGTTTGGAGTGTCATAGCTACTTACATTTTTATAGCCAACTGCTGCTATACCCATACAAGTAGTTACATAATAATAAAAGAATGCATTTTATTTTGTCCAGTGTTACACACTCACTGAACATTTTACCAGATCATAGTCGGGTTAAATCATCATGTAAATAATCTTTTCAAATTATTTTTTTTACCCAGTATTTTGAACACTTCATGATAGCAGATATGACATACGGTTCAAAGTCCTGCATTGTGTGCTTAGTGTAAGCAAATTTTATACATATTTGAAAAGTGCATCCTAAAGCACAACATTTTTGATACATACCTGAGTTTCCAATGAAACATCCTTCAGTTTTACACTGTATCTGTCAGGGTTTTTCAACTATGAATCGTGTAAGCCATACCTGCCCCTGCTTGCCTAATCCGTACTTGTTTTTTCGTGCTTATCTCTTATTACTTTTACTTTCCTCAAGTTAATTTTCTGTCCTTGCTTCATCATTACCTTTCTTTGCTTCTTTAAATGTAGCAAACAAGCACAGTTAAAGTAATGACAAGCATCTTTGATACCCCCCCTTTTTTTTCACCATTAACCACCTAAAAGGATCAGGATATTATAAACATTGGTTAAGTGTTATTAACTAATCTGAACTAATCTATTTTATCTAAAAAGACTTAAATATTTGTACTTTACCACATAAAGAGCTATTATTCGATATATACATTTATATTGCTGGACTTACCCAGTGACTCACCAGTTTTGTTTTTCTTTATTTGTTTTTTGTTTCACTTTCACTTTTTACATGCAACTCTAATCAGCCAGATCCTCTGAAATCCCATTTACTGAAGATTGACCCACACACACACACACACACACACACACACACACACACACACACACACACAGTGCAAAAAACTATCATTGCTAAATCTGAAAAGGTTTATTCAGGTTTAGATTCATACAATTCATAATAAATCATAATAAAATAGCTTCTTCTGCACAGATATATTTCATAAGCTTTGTCACCAGAGTATGCAGAATAATTCTGGAACGAATCCCAAATAGAAAATTTCTATCCATCTATTATGCGAGCTAATGTAATAACATCATTGAGAAATAAAGAATAACAACAAAGAGAGGTTTTTAAAAAGAGAATTATTTTTTAGAAAAAAAAAAAAATCTACATTTATATTCTATATATACAGTCAGGTCCATAAGTATTTGGACAGTGACACAATTTTTGTAATTTTGCCTCTGTACACCACCACAATGGATTTGAAATGAAGTGGTCAAGACTTGATTGAAGTGTAGACTTTCACCTTTAATTCAAGCAATTTAACAAAAATATTGCACTGACTGTTTAAGAATTACAGCCATTTTTACACAGTCTATACACTTCATCTTGCTACTTCTATTAGCACATCATCAGTAAACACCAGTGACCCAGTTACAAGTTAATCTTGCATCAGAACTGGCCAGGCTTTTTTTTTTTTTTTTTTTTTGCAAAGTCTAATTTGGCCTTTCAGTGGTTTGCATCTTGAGGTAAACCATCTGTATTTACATTCATGACAGCGTCTCTTTGACAATGATACGCCTACCTCCTCCAGAGTGTTCTTGACTCTAAAGTTCTTTTTCTTGTTAAGTGTTTTTTTTTTCCAACAATAAAAGAATTCTGTGATCATCCACTTTAGTTGTGTTCTGTGGTCTTCCAGGCCTTTTATCGTTGCTGAACTCGCCAGTTTTTAAAACCAAATTGTTGATTTGGCCACTAAATTTCTGCTATCTCTCTGATAGGTCTGTTTTGTTTTTCCAGCCTAATGATGGCCTCCTTCACTTGCATCAACACCTCTTTAGACTGCATATTGAGAGCTCCCATGAACATTTACATTTATGGCATTTGGCAGATACCCATATCCAGACTTACATTTATCTCATTTTTACAGCTGAGCAGTCAAAGGTTAAGTTAGGGCCTTGCTCAAGGGCCCAGCAGTGGCAGCTGGGAGATACTGGGATTTGAACTCATGACCTGCAAATTCAATGCTTGGACTCAACTCCAGACCTTTTATCTCTGTAATTTGTCATGAATTAACAAAGAAACAGGCCATCCCTGGCCATGAAACTGCAGTAAATTGTCAAAAATGGCCAATTCCTGTAATTCCTAAACAGTTAATGGTGTTAATTTTCCCTATAAAGTCCTTTCTCTTTTGTACATCCCATTCACATCAAAAGAGAGCGGTTACTTTATCTGTAAAAATTAGATGTGAGCAACTAGATCATAGAAAAAAAAAATAATACCCGCAATGCAGTGGATGTGGCATCAATGCACGAAGCACTATGGAGATAAATGCAAGTCTTGTTAGTTTTGAATTTTGAGACTAGTTTTATAGTGTCTTTGATTATTTGATTGATTGATTGATAAGTAAAATCAGTCATTCAATCAGTTGATCAAAAAAAATCTATAAACAAACTTAAAACTAGTCTTAAAATTCAAATCAAGCAAGTTATGTATTGAATATAATCAAGTTCAATATCTGATCAGTCAGTGCACACACACACACACACACACACACACATTTAGTTTGTAATGTTTATAGAGATATTGCTGCTCCTGTGTTTCTGAATTTCTATGAATATCTAAACAGGCTGGCTGAGAGCCCTGCATATATTAAGTTGAGAATCTAATTCCTGTGTTAAACACTAGAGGCTGCTAAACACCTACAGAATATCAGTGATATGAGTAAATACATTGCACGACATAAATGGGTGTGTGGAGAGAGAGAGAGAGAGAGAGAGAGAGAGAGAGAGAGAATTGATACTGACTGTTCACTCCTAATAAAACCCAGTTATTAATTAAAATGTGATTTTCTCAAAGTGAACACAAAAAACACGGTGCCTCGGCAGCGGTGCGGGAATTAGATGGTCGATTTATGCTGATGACATCATTATTAACAGGAATCAGAACAACAGTGGTCTTGTATGGCCTCAGAAATGAAATTTGAATTGAAAATGATAAGAATGTGTTGAGTTTGTAGCATGAAATTAATACATGTAGTGAAAGCCTGTTCACTGCAGAGCAGAAAAGCACTTTTTACAGAACAGAGAGGAGGAAAAAAGTGAGCAGTGTTAATACTACCTGAGTATACTGAACACATCACGACAAAAATCCTGGACACACACCCAAACTAATCAACGTTTAGAATGCAAAGCTCAATTTCCTATAGAATGTTCAATAGTATAATTAATAATATGTGTTATTGCACAACCCCTGGCTCTGTCCTTCCATTCATCCATCCATCCATCCCTCCATCCAGGCATCCATCCAGACATCCATCTGTTGATCTATACACTAACCAATCCATTCATCTATTCTTCAATCCATCCACCTATACTTTAAAACATCCATCTATAAAACTATTCATCAACCCATCCTGTAATCATCCAATAAGCTATCCATTAAATCATCTGCCCCTCCATCCATCCATCCATTCATCTGCATCAAATTCACTGAATAGCAGCAGGATACATTTTACAGCCTTGGAGGATCATTGTTCAACATTTTTGTGGTTAGCGATTAAGTGCAATGCCTTCATTTGGCAGAAACACTACACTGCTCATCACCCTGAGAAGACCATCCCCACTGTGAAGCATGGTGGTGGTAGCATCGTGTTCAGTGTGGCCTCTTGGGTGCTTATCTTTCTAATGTCCTCGAACATTCGCTGGGCTATCATGTAAAGGCTGACCTTCTCATTGAATATGTACTGATGCACAGCGATGTTCATCCTTAGTCTGAGACTTTAATTATTAATCATTCATCTGTGTACTGTATCTGTATTTAACACACATATTATCATTCCAATTAGTAAAAACTAGTGAATATGGTATTTAACCAGAAACTCAGTACATGTTTTCCTTGTTCCTAATAATTCATAATGGAGTGTATAGATTTATACAGAATTTCATAGATGGGACTTTTCTGGTGTAAATCATAAGCCATTGTGTTGCAAGGAAGGTAAGAAAGCATTAACCAGGATGATATAGAAGGGCTAAAAAGAATGATTCAAGAAGGCAAATAGAAATAAAAGATAATATTAGAACTCGATTGGGAATACGTTTAATTAGTTATAGGAAGGAATGAGGAGCTTTACAGGAAATGGCTTTTAAAGGACACTGATGATAAAGTGGAGAGTGGCTAAAGCAGATTTAATAATGTTGATTTTGTAATGGAAAGGTCAGGTGTGTTCGCTTCCTGAGATGAACAAATGTCGGATCAGTTTGAGGAGAATGAAGCTTTATGAAGTTTAGAGTGTTGACAGTGTGTGTGTGTGTGTGCGACTTTTCAGCGCCTCTGGGTGAAAATCTCAGGTGTCCATGGACACATGGAGCATTTCATTTCTGAAGAGTTTTGAGTGCATGACCTTCTCTGTAGTATATAATTGAATATATATTGATGTAGAATATCCAAGGGATGCATCAATACTGTTTTTTTTTTCAGACAGAGTATGTGTACATATTTTCTTTACTCATCAATACCAATATTGATACTGATATAAAAAAGTGACCTTAATATTATTATTATTATTATTATTATTAACTGATCAGGGGTGTCATGGATCATTTTATTTAGCTCTGGTTATATTGGGTTCTGCTACGTGCTGCTAGTAATGAACTCCTTGTGATGAGTTTTATGTTTAAGATGTTATGATAGTGAAATAGTATCTTTAATAGAGTGTGTGAGGAAGGCCAACCTGAGCATGTAGAGCAATATCAGCAAATGTGATCGATAAAAATGAGCCCACCTTGAACCTAAGGCAATGTGGCAATGAAGTGAATGTGTCTTAGTGCTCGATGCTAGCAGAACTGAAGTGCTCTCAAGCATGACAGTCGCTTTGCACGCTCACTCCGCTGCTCCACTCTCGCAAGTGTGCATAGTGTGCATGCAATTCACAGCACCTTGTGCTCATCTTTAATGACCAGGTCAGATTACTTGTATTGTAGGAAGATGCTGATGCCTCCTTTTGTTATTTCGCAGAGCAAAATTTGCAGTTTGCTTTAGTTTGTCTGCCATCATGAAACCAACATGAACTTGTATGGCAGATGGTCTTCATCACTGGTTTAAAAAAACCTGTATAATGACTGATATAGTGATGTTTCCTGTATAGACTCAAATGGCGCAAGTCACCGAAAAGCTCAAAGACTTCAACTGTAACTTTTCTCACGGGTGCCAAAATTTATGGCCCGTGAAACAAGTTCATAATATATCTAATATGAATGAGCATCTGAAAGGTGAGAAGCATTGTTGGTTTTTAATTTAGACTGTTTAAATAACATTTTTGCGGCGAAAGTGAAAACCTGATTAATAATTAACGAATCATACTTGATTCATTTAAAATCTCATTAATGAAAATTGTAGATTTTTTCCCCCCAAAACAGATTTTTTTAAAACTGTTTAAATGTTTATATATTCATTATATTCTCATAATAATATTTCTACAAAATATTTCTAGGAAAAAAAACGTACACATCATAGCAAACATTCAGCTGCTGCATCAGATTTGTTTTAAAAAGTACACAATAAAAGTGTAATGGTGTGTATGTGTGTGTGTGTGTGTGCGTGTGTGTGTGTGTGTGAGAGAGAGAGATAGAGAGAGATAACTTTAGTTATTTACTTACAATGAAAGGAATTTCTAAAAGAAGAGACGTGTCATTTTTGCACACTTAAAATAGAGGCAGGAAAGGGCATCGCTGATGTAATTAGCTTTATTCTTAGAGCAGCGAATGGTACAGAAGTTTCTAGAACACTGAACCGTTTCCTCTGGCGTTTCTACCTGTCTCACACATGCACTCACACACACACACACACACACACACACAGTACTGAAAAGGACCGAATTAGATTAGCAGAGCAGATTCACTTCAAAGAGAGAATTAATTACAGTCACACATGGCTGTTTCATGATCTCATACACACACACACACACACACACACCGTGGTTAAGCTGTCCTGGATTTAAAGGGAAGCTCTTTGCAGTGGGTTCAAGGTCCATTTGTGGGCAATGAGGAGAGGCGTCACACTGACAGACAATGAGATTTGCCAGAATTCTGAATTACATTACATGATACATTGCCATCAGGACAATACTTAAAAATGCACTTTATAACACAATCCAATTCACAAATCACAGGGTGTGTATTAATTTCCTATTACATTAGATGTGACTGTATGTTACTGTGGTTAAAGGTGTTCAAAAAAACCCATTCTCTCCATTTTCCTTCACACTGTTTACTTAAAATTCACAAGCATTCGAGCCCAAGCATAAACGATAGGTTAGCTTTAATATGCTAGTTCTAATACATTGTGATTTCTATAGTAACAGCTAGTGTTGGGTTCAAGAACACCATAGACTAGACCGAGTCATAGACCGTGTATGACAGATGGGTAGACTAGACCAAGACCATAGACCGTGTATGACAGATGGGTGAGGCCAAGATGAGACCAACACCATACGTGGCTAAGCCCAAGTCTTCCTAACGTGACGTGACATTTCTATTGAATGAACTAAAATAATCCATCTACTTTGGTATTATCATTTTGTACAAATGGACATACATAGGACATGTAAAGCATAGCCCATTCTTCTAGCAAGTGCTGCAGAGTAATCTTATTTTGTATCATTGCTACATAAAGCGCATGTTTTTTTTAAGTAAGCAGTACAGCACATGTAAAGATTTCCCTTGATTTCATTAAAAACTAGCATTACAAACTAGAATTTTAGGCTTTTACAACTTTCTGAGACCAAATACAGCTGTGAATTACATGTACTTTTGCTATATTATTTTGATGATGTATTTTCAAACACTTGAAATTTATTGCCGCTATATAATCCACATGCAAAGACAGACATTTACATTTTGTACTGTAAAGGGAATATTAGTATTTGTTCATGGAAATTATGGTATGGACTCGGGTGGTGTCGAAAAAGATATTTTGAGTCTTCGTAGGTTGAAACCGAGACAAGACCGAGTAAAGTTTCAGAGTTTCAGAGTAAAGTTTCGAGTCCATTGATTTGTGGTCTCAAGATCAGTCTCAAGACTGCGACCAGTCTCAAGTACCACAATACTAGTAACAGCTTATACACAAGGGCTTGTATGGCAGACACTCCTCAGGCTAAGGCTAATAACAAACAGATTGTTGTTTATAAAAAACCTGTGTTGTCAACATATCATTGTCCAGACTTCAGTGTCCTCATAGCTAGTTACAGCTAATTTTTTTAATTATTCACAGGATAGAAATTAGAAAAAAAAAAATCTATGTGTACAAATAGATTGATATCAAACGAGAAAGCCAGCAGAGAAATGGAGCGAACCATCAGCAATTTTCAACAATCAGCCCAGAAGCTGTCATTAAAGAAAACAAAACATCATCCACTTACTAACAACAGCAACACAAATGGGGAATTGCTGCAAGGCAAGAGTCCTGTGTGGAGCATTTCAAAACAAAAAAGCTTAAAGCAAGAATAGCACACATAACAAGGGCAAACAGACGCACACATCCTGTTTAGCGAGAGCTGTCGGCTGTGACTGAAACAGCAGGACTCTCCATCATCCCCTTTCTAACTTACACTACACAGTAGGGTGCCTCTGTTCTCCAAATGAAACACATTCGACTGTGTAAAAATAAATCCCCCCCCCCATGGCAAGATATTCATTCCATATTATCAGCTTTGCTAAAATAAGTTTGATTTAATTTTGAAAGAAGAAAATCAAAATGATGATTATTGAACAACTTTAGCCTCAGTATTTAGGAACCAGTAAATGAATCATAACATTTATTGATTAAACCCTGCAGATCAGGAGTCTGAACATGGCAGCTCACTTTAGGAGTCTGAACACTGTAGATCAGATCAGGAGTCTGATCACTGCAGCTTAGAAGGCTGAACACTGCAGATCAGTAGTCTGAATACTGTATCTTAGGAGTCTAGATCCTGCAACTCAGATCAGGAGTCTGAAAACTGTAACTTGGATCAGGAGTCTGAACACTGAGCTCTGATTAGGACTCTGAACACTGCTCATGCTTAACATCCTCCTTTCTCTGCTTGCTCTTCTGTCTCTCTAAGTTCTTCTTTCTCTTCTTGCTGTTTTTGCATTCCTCACTCTTCTATCTTTTCCCAGCTCTCTTCATTCTTCTCAATCTCCTTGCTCTAATCTTGGTTCTTCTTACACTTCTTGCAGTTTTCCGCATTTTCTTGCTTTTCCTCTAGGCTTACTTTCTTCATTCTTTCCTTTCCCTTTGTTCTCTCACTCTTCTCGCTTTCCTTGCTCAGAATGTTTCTTGTGTTCTCCTTCTTTGTCTCCTTCTCCTCACTTTAACTGGCTCTTCTCCTTCTCCTTGTTCTTCACACTGTTTAGCTGTCTTCCTCTTTCATCTCACCTTGCTCTTTCTCCCTGCTCTCCCTTTCCTTTCTCCTCTTGCTCTTCTCTTTCTTTGCTTTTCTTGACCTTCTAGTTCTTGCTTTTACTCACCTTGCTGTATTTGCTACTCCAGACTGCTTCTCTCAAGCTTTTCATTCTTGCTCTTCCCACTCCCTCATTCCTCATTCTTGCTTTTTATGCTCGTCTTACTCTTCTGACCATTCTTGCTCTTCTTGAAGTCCTTCCTTTTTTAGGTTTTTTCACTGTTCTCACTCTCCTTATTAGTGCTCTCCTTGATCTCAGCTCTCCCCTTGCTCTTCTTGCTCTCATCATTTTGCTCTTCTCTCTCCCTGTGGTCTTCTTACTCTCACCATCCTTCTTGTTCTCCTTGCTTTTCACACTCCCCTCATTCATCTTGCTCTTTATGCTCTTCTTATTTTTCTCACTGTCTTTCCTGTCCTAAAGGTTCTTGCTCTCTTAGGCTTCCTCACTCTTCTTGCTCTCCTAGTTCCTATAGCTCTTCTTTCTTTTCTCAAGCTCTTCTCATCCTCCTCTCTTTGCGTGCTCAAAGTTCTTGCTCTTTAAAGCTTTTTCACTCTTCTCGTTCCTGTTACTTATATGTCTTTTCTCCTCTCTTCACTTCCATTTCTTTCACGTCTTGATCTTCCAAATTCCATTGCTCTTCTTGCTCTAAGTACTCCACTCATTCCTCTATCTTTATTTGCTCTTCATTTTGTTCTTCTCTCACTTCTCATCCCCCTCATTATTCATGGCGCCCTTGCGCTCTTAGGTCTTCTGACCATCTTCATATTCTCCTCACTTCCCTTGCTCCTCACTGTTTCTTCACTCTTCCTGCTATGATGCTTCATCACTCTTCAGGATGAGTGAAGTGTTCGTCCTCGCACTCGTCCTGATAGACAGATCTCTTTTATTTCTGCAGCAGATTAGAGATGGTCTGACATTCAGAAGGTCAGACGTCAAAGTTCGTCCACCGCCTGTGATATCAGTCATACTCCAGCTCAATTTATCAGACTCATCTGTCACATCGATCATCACTCACTCAGTCAGAGGAGAAAGAGCGAGCGAGTGAGAGAGAAGAAAGAGAACAGAGGTGCAGAGACCGAGAGAGGCAGAAGAGGTGGGCAGAGCCGTGTGATTACGATACAGCCAGTTAACATAAAACATCTGCAGACAGTGCTGATGTCACAATCAGGTAACATGAACATACAATAAAATGATTTATGGTGATTACATGATTAACTGCTGCTTCTGTGTGTGTGTGAGTGAGAGAGTGAAAGAGAGAGAGAGAGAGAGAGAAAGGGAGAGAGAGAAGTTTGTGCCATACAAGCCGGCAGCTATTTTCATTTTCATTAAAATATCGTTTTTAGTTTTCATTAAGTAAAGAGAATGTGGAGCCTCGAGGGGTTTCCCCAGTTCCACTTATCAAACAGAAGTGCATGATGGGATATGCAGAACCTCCGGCACAGATTTATGTTCTTGCTTTTATATTTAAATGTCACTTGTTCTCAGACTGTGGAGAATTTAAATGTGAGTGACTGAATCGCAAAGTTTATACATTTGCATGATGCAAACATGGCAGTAATGCCAAATGCCAAAAACGAAATGGCACAGTAGGCCAGAAGAGAGTGTTAAGTGGTAAGTATGAGACGTCAGTAAGAGAGTGTGGGCCAGAAGAGAGTTAAGTGTGGGGCAGGAGAAAGTGTTATAGGACATTATTGATGATAAGAGTGTTATATAGTGGACATAAAACGGTGTCCAGTGATACATGTGGGGCGGAGAAGAGTGTTAAGTAAGAGGTGTAGAATAGACATAGACAGTATTAGATGTTAAGTGAGAGATATAAGAGGGTTCTATGTGTGAGATAAAAGAGGGGGTTAAGTGTCGGACAGGAAGTGTGAGATCAAAGAGAATGTTAATTGTGAGATAATGAAGAGTATTGATTCGGAGATAAAAGAAAGTGTTAAGTGTTGGACAGAAAAGTGTGTTAAGTGTGAGATCAAAGAGAGCGTTAACTGTGAGATAATAAAGAGTATCGATTCGTAGATAAAAGAGAGTGTTAAGTGTAGGACAGATGTGTTCGGTGTTAAGTGTGAGATAAAAGAGCATGTCAAAGAGAGTGTTAAGTGTGACATAAGAGAGACTGTTAGATGTAGATTGTAGGGCAGATGAGAGTTTTGGTGTTAACTGTAAGATAACATAAAGGGTTAAGTGTGCGATGTTAATAAGCCAGGCTTTACACTGATGATCCTTCATTATTATTGTCTTTACCTCAATTATATGTGTGTGTGTGTGTGTGTGTTTTATCATCAGTGCTTTGTGTTTGTGTAAGTTTTGTGTTCTTTTAAACAGTTCTATACTGCGTCCTCATTTTGGGATAGTAATCATAAAAATATATAATAGCCACCACATGAGGCATGCACACACACACACACACACACACACACACACACCTTACTATCCTTACGAGGACCTTCCATTAACACTTTTATTAATGGAGATAATTAATGCTATGATATATCTAAATCTAACCCTAAGCTTAACCACAGTTAAACCTTTTGATTTTTGTAGTTTTTTAAATAAATAAAAAACAGTTTTTGTAATAAAAAAAGCAGTTTCCCAAGTGGCGACCAGCTAGATGTCCCCATAACGCGATATTCCTATCCTTGTGTGGAAATTTGGTACCTACCAAGATATAAAAACACACACACACACACACACACACACACACACAGACACACAGCAGAGTTTGTTTGTCCTTGAACACTGAAGGCCACTCAGAAATGACTCTGAAACTAAAATTAATGCTGTAAAATTAACGGGGTGTGAAAAACACAAACAGAGGTGTAATAAATTAGCGACAGTGTCGTCGAGCCGATGAGGCATTTAAAGATGTTTAAAATACACTGAGGTGGATGAGAACACCTCGAGACAAAGCGGTTACTGTACAAAACGCCGACGCTTTATTAAAGACAACACGTCTCGAAACTCACTCTGAGAAATGACAAGTGTGTGTGTGTGTGTGTATATGCGCGGTATATACATGTATTTATAGAAATGTCAGAATATTGTCTGTCAGATATACCACAAAAACATTCTCTCATCCAAACCGCACTGAGTCACACTCTGGTGTGTTAAAGAGCTGTGTGCGGCGAGAAAACTGATGGATAAACAACAGTGAACAAAAACCTAGTAAACAGCCAAAGAGTCAAACTAACATGTACACTGTAAACTTTTATTTTTTTCTAGATAAAGTTTATAAAAAATGTTCGACACAAATCTTATCCTAATACATTACAGGAAAACTCCATCGGTGGTTGGTGCTGATATGGTACAAAGACCAACAACAACCAGGAACATCATTGGACGTTGGTGGTTTAAGCTAATGAGCTCATTTGCATATTAATTGCATATTAAGATAATGCTAGTCATCAACTCCTTTCCTCTCAGAACACCTTTTAGTTTCTAAGCAGCACCTTTTTTTTTTTCCATTTACACCGTGTTGTCAGACTTCACCTTAACTGTCAGGTTCTCTTTTTCTCTCTCTCTTACAGGCCAGGAGTTCTCGACTCCACTGCCATGCACAGTGGGAATTGTTTTTCATACCGTTGAGACACTTGATCCTTTTTGGAAGTGCTGGAGAAATGAGCTGAACAGCAGGGAATACATCAAAACCATGGAAGGCCTGCATATTGCAGGCCATACTTGCCCTGACAGAAAATAACACATATTTCACGTGATTGTGTGAATAACGTGTTAATATGCATTTCAGTGCATATCAATATGTTACGTGACATCATGCGAACAATATGTGGTCGCATGTGAAGATCAATTTATCATTAGAATATCATTGTCTCCACCAGCGAATGGAGGGAGGAGTCTTGGAGAAAGAGTGGGTAGTTTAATGAATGTATACACCGTGTGTCGTGCAGTGAGCTGCTACACATGAAGAAGAGAGAGCCGGTGTTGCCAAGCGGAACAACATAATACGACAGCATCCTGCTGATCTTTTGTGTGGGAAGTTTTTTAATTAAATTACCGGTACTTTTTTGTTGAGAAGACTACTGTGCTGAAAAGTGAGAAGAAACTAAAGAAGCCCAAAATAAATATAGCACTGGTCTCTCTAACACCTGCCTCCCATGTCCTCGTTTCTAATCACATCAACCATGGTGTCACAGTGGTGCCGAAACCCGGGTGACTTTGAGATGGCTATGCTGTAATGTCCTTGCCCCTAGCCGAGATTGTAAAGTCTCTCACCAACCTACACCATCAGCGGTCCATCCTGGACCATGCTTCAACAAGAACAATGCTTCAGGCCTTGGTGGCGGTGCAGGTAGGTAGGTGACAGATAGGTACTGCAAAGTCAGGTGTAGCCTACCAGCACTGCAGCTGCCCCTTCACATCAATCCACTCCCCAGGATAATCCATTTGGCCTTTGTAGAGCTCTTTACGTGTGCTTGGCCCAAGTCGCAATGGTCTTTTCAACTACTCCTCCTGCTTCCATTGGCCAGTGGAAAATCTGCTCGAGTACAAATATCTGAAAAAGGCAACAGGTCGGCCAAATAACGGAACAAAAGCGACAATAGCAACAGAAGAAGGATGACCCTTTGTGTTTACAAGCATCTTCAGGATGACTATCACAGGTGGCTGCTTACCGAAGGGCATGACATCAACAGCATCATGGACTTGGTAGTGCTGATACAGTTCGGTTCGATTGCTGGCAGGAACAGCAGAGTGGGAACAGAGACATTGGATGAGGTGATTCACCTGGCAGAGGACCATCTGGTGGCATGTTCCAGGCCAGGCATTCCCTCCTCTCTTTCTCTCTCTCTCTCTCTCGGGCTCCTCCCATTGCCCATAGGAAAATAGAAGTTTTCCTAAACCTAGGTTTTCCTAAACCTCTTCACGGTCTCCACGCTCCAGTCCCACCCTCTTCTTCCCCAGCCCCTCCCCTCCTCCCCCTCCTACTTTTTCTCTCTCACGGGTGTACACTCGTTCATTTAATTACAAGACTCCTTGCTCAATTCACAGCTGAAGCTCGACCAGGCTCTCGCTTTCACAGTCACATGTTAAAATGAGAGCACATGCCCTACATGCAAAAAAGAAACATGTGAATATAAACGAATCGTGTAAAAACCATTTGCAAAAGTAAACTAATCATGTGTAAAAAAAAAAAAGTTATGTGTGGAAATCAATGACTCAGATATGAAAAATGAATCATGTGTAAAAATCATATGAGAACGTAAATTTCTAGAGCATGAGAAATGAAAGTATAGCGGTATGAGTTAAGGTCCCTGAGGCACTCCAGACACTGACAGGAAATTGGGACATTTCTGGCTATGGAGGACCACCTGCTCTGCTCTCCTTTATTTTAATCATCACCACAGCTTTCCTCCATTTGTGTGTGTGTGTGTGTGTGTGTGTGCTGGATATTAACAAACAGGTCACACATACACACCATATGAATATTTACTGTATATTTCATTGTGGCTCGATCGTGTGTCCTGTGTCCTCAGTGTGAGGGTCGTGTTTATGCTAGTTTGTGCAACAGATATGTCTGCCTGAACTGATTCACACACACACACACACACACACACACACACACACACACACACACACAGAGTTATTTTGAACTTCATCAGTCAGACCAAGTTTCATGTTGGTGTCCATACACACCTTCTGTACAAGTCTATATCAAATCCACAGGGACTCTTGAGAGTGACTGACACACACACACACACACACACACACACACACACACACACACAGTTTTGATGTGTTTGCACTTCTGACCCACTGTCAGATTTTTTATTGTATTTTTCTCACCTTTACCCCGTCTTCATCCTGCTTATCCCATCCTACTGATTCTGTTTATCAGCTCACACACACACACACACACACACACACACACACAGCAGGTGCTCATGTATTCAGCCTGAAACACTCAGACAGGATCGTGACCTGTACCTCGAGAGCCATCAGGTCACTGCCACAGTATTTCTTCTTTAATAGCAAAACTGCTCATAATTACAGATACATTTACATTTTTATATTTCTTATTGTACTAATTATTATAATTATTCCCACACTTTTCAGCAAATTTGAAATGTGACCAATGTGCAAACTGACTCTGAAGCAGCAATGCTGATTTAAAGCCACTCATGTCTAGACATGCTGTCATGGCAACCGATTCACAGACGCAGCAGTTTAATGTTAAGCATGCTGTAGTTTATATGTTACACTTTCAATAATTCATGAGTATGTTGTTTGCAATGAGTTTAATTCTGTTTATTATAGCTGAATACCACAGATTATGCCATAATATAACTTATTACTCTTTATTATAGTCTACTGCAGTTTAATGTAGCTTATTACTGTTTATTACTGTCTATTGCAGTTTAATGCAGCTTATTACACTTTATTACTGTCTATTGCAGTTTAATTTAGTTTATTACTGTTTATTAGTGTCTATTGTAGTTTAATGTAGTTTATTACTGTCTACTGCAATTTAATGTAGCTTATTACTCTTTATTCCACTGTATTTCAGATTAATATAGCTTATGGCTGTTTATTACACTGTATTACAGCTTAATATGGCTTATTACTGTTTATTACACTGTATTACAGCTTAATATAGCTTATTACTGTTTATTACACTGTATTACAGCTTAATATGGCTTATTACTGTTTATTACACTGTATTACAGCTTAATATAGCTTATAACTGTTTATTACACTGTATTACAGCTTAATATGGCTTATTACTGTTTATTACACTGTATTACAGCTTAATATAGCTTATTACTGTTTATTACACTGTATTACAGCTTAATATAGCTTATAACTGTTTATTACACTGTATTACAGCTTAATATGGCTTATTACTGTTTATTACACTGTATTACAGCTTAATATAGCTTATAACTGTTATAACTGTAGAGTGTATTACTTTTAATTATGGCTTATTCAAGTTTATTACTTGAGTGTGTGTTATAGTTTAATATATATCATTACTGTTTATTACTGTTTAAATATATCATATTCCTGTTTATTATAGCTTATTACAGTTTAATATAGCTTATTACTGTTTATTGCTGTTTAATATAGCTTATTCCCCTTTATTGCAGTGCATTGCAGTTTAATATAGCTTTTTTATTACAGTTAATAAGTGTATATAAGTGTATATTACAGTCTATGAATTATTACAGGTTATTACAGTCCATAACACAGTAGTTGATTCTAATTTATTCAAGAAATCACACTTCAATATAGTTTAGTATACTGTATTGCAGTTCATTACAGTATGGTGTGCTTTAGTTTTACAGCTTATTATATTTTATTAAAATCATTCATGTTTATGTTTACAGTCCAGTGTAATACAGCTTATTACAATGTATTACAGTTTAGTAGCACAGGTTATAATGGCTTATTACAGTGTAATGCACTTTATTACTACAGAGTGTAAGGTTTAGTGTGTTTGGTGTGTTATTTTATAGTTAGTTATTGATGCAGAACAGATGTGTTAATTGTGAGCCAGGTCAGTAAAACAGACACTGCGTTAGGCGTGTAGTGTGTATTGTTAAATAGGGTTTTGTGAAATTGTTGGCAGATATTCTTTTTCTGGCTGTGTGTGTGTGTGTGTGTGTGTGTGTGTGTGTCATAAGAGAATAGCTGGCATTTTTCCCAGACTTTTTCAGGATGTGACAAAACATCATTACAGCACAAACATTATCCTAAAAATTATAATTTAAAATTATTTGGTTTGACACCCAGGTCAGGCGTGACACATTGCAGCTCTACAAAATACACACACACACCCACAGTCACAAGATACGTGTTCAAGATTTAATTAAGAATTATAACAAATATTTTTATTTCCATTTACACCATGAGTGCAGTGTAATACATATGTATGTATAGTAATAGCTTGGTCCTGCTTACATCTGATGCCATAAATTCCAGACGTAAGTGAACTATACTGTGTACCAGGAGACATCATTGGCTAAATACTATTACATTGAGTTGTTTGACAGAGCAACTTATACATTGTTCATCTGAAAGTGCAGTGAATTACTTTGAATCTGTGAGGATTCATAACCTAAAAGACTCATTACTAAAGATGGCCAGTCAGTAAATGGAAACTAATTGCAGGTAGGAACTAAAGTTGTGAATGGGGAACTAAAGAAACGTCGGACCACGTGTGCCATAGGATTGGCCCTAGGAAATGTTTGAGCCAATTGTTTGGATTTGTTGGTTTACTCCATCATAGAATTGAGAAAAATGTCGCCTGTTTCATGTGAATCATGTGAAAGTCATGTGACTCATTTGAACCAGACAGAGAGAAGACCAGCAAGCAGTCTAGACATCTAGAAATAACCAGAGCTTGTCTAAGAATATACGCAAATTCCGTAGTCAGAAAAGTTAGATTCATATGATTTTGTGAAGAAGAAGCTGGCCAGATCTGACGGTTGATGTGATCGAAGAAGCTGAGCTTGTCATCTAGAATCACACCAAAATTCTTTGCAGTGTGTCAGCACAGGCAAGTTCTTAAGTCTGTTTTTTCAAGGTATGATGGATTTTTTTTGGGAAAAAAAAAAATGACAGAGTGCCAGTCCGAGATCTTCTGTGACACTTGTGTATGGATGTAGAGAGAAAAAACAAACAGTGGCAAGGTGAGTAGTTTTATCTGATTGCAGAGCTCTCTGATTTAATGTATAAGCAGAATAAAAGTGGACCAAAAACTGACCCCTTTGGACTTCCTGTAGTTGAAACAAAAACTCCATGGTACATAGAAAAATTACTCTGGTGAATATGATAAAATGCATTACTAACATCTCCCTTGGACACTCTTGGAACATCTCATATTAGGAAAAAAAACTATTCTATGGTACAGTGAATAACCAAATCTCTCAACGGTGTGGCCAAAGATCAGTGTAATGATGCATGCTGGTCATAGAAATATGGAAATATAACACGTATACTCATACATATACACATATATATTATTGGAGAACTGGTGGAGAACATGATATTGCACATAATTTACTGCATGTGTGTGTCTCACTTTGAATTCCTCTACACACTCGAGCATTCCTCCTTAACATAATGATACATTTCTCAAACCCATGCTGCAGGTGAGAATTTCTGTGTTCCTGTCTGATCCTGAGCCATACAGGAATGCAGGAATTTTAATTGGTTTAGTCTGTTATGTTGAAAATCACACTTCTCATATACACACACATACACACGCACACACACAGAGCGCAAGTGTAATTGTTTACTACACTTGCAGTTGGAGTGCGATGAAGAGAATTTAAACAATGAAACAATTTCTCAGATGCTTCAGCTGCTCAGAAGGGTGTCAGATTTATAATCTGTTTATAGGAACAGAAGAAGTTCATAGCGTTGTTGAATTCTCAAATCTGATTGGTCAGAAGTTGTTGATTAATTTTCTACAACAGCAGCAATGCTCCTCTTTATCAAATACGAATAACAAACCGATTTATAATATGTTGTTATTTAATAAAGCAAAATGAACAATCTTTGCTATGGTGAAGTTTTCTGTTTATGGAACATTTATGGAAGGAGTCTCCAGTCTCAGCACTTTGTAACAGTCAGAGGAAAAGCTGTAACTTTAGGTTTTCCAACCCATCTACAGGACAGAAGAGTTTATGCTTTGGGGTTACTCACGAACATGACAAGCTGCATTTTTGTTTTCATTTTTTTATCCTTCAAGAGAGAGAAACCAGAGAGGCTGGTGAGGGAACAACTGTTTATAGCTGCTATAACATAACTGATAAAAGGAACTATTGCTGTGGAATAAGAGAAATTTGTGTTGTTATAGGAAAATAATCAACTTCAGAGTGGTAACTGTAACTCTGCTTCATCAGACCACCATGCTGTGGATTACTTTACTATAACGGTACATCCATAACTGTTTTATTCCTCTTCTACCAACAACTAAAATATTTATTTATTAAAGAATGACATATATTTATATCTGTTTATTTATTCAATATTATGGAATGTCCATGAAACAGGTTAGTAACAATACAGTGCTTTTCTTTATCTGTGTCTGTGGAGCAATTTTTTTTTTGTAACTATAGAAACAATAATGTGTTAGAACAAGTGCATTAATATAAACCTGTGATTTGTGGCTGCAATAGTGTCAGAGATGCTGTTATAGAAAAATTAATCAACAAAAGTTTTGCCTTGCATCAGACAATAGGAGATAGTCTGAGACAAGGCTTCAATCAATCACATTGATGTTAAACATGTTTGCTAGTCCACTTCCAGAGCCATACTGCTAAAAATCTATGAGCTCACAGCGAGATGTGTGCAGACCTACTGTTTATAGCACAAAATACATACATTTCACCTATAATCAAGTTCTGCCTACATACACACCTACGGCGAACCAGCATCAAGGACATTTAAGCTGTAATGTTAGATGCAGTGCTGTGCTTAGATTGCATTAACCTTAATAAACACTAGTAAACACATACCTCTGTTCTTCCCATTTTCCCTGCAGCTGTGTGACTGTGTGAGTGTCTAATGGTGTGTAAATCCAGCAGCTGGTGTATGAAATTTCATGTTCAGGGTGATGATATACTTTTGTTATGTATTTATAACCGTCACAAATGTGAAGCTCGCACTAAAAAAAGGAGAGAACGTTCACGGTAATAAATTCTCTGCTGGAGAAATGAGAAACTATTTTGTATGTGAAACAATGTGTGAGCTTTGAGTGTAGCTGTTATGGTGTTGAAAGTTGTGTATTTATTACAATGAAATGACTTCAAATCTGTTTTTATCTCCAGCAGCCTGTGAAAAACAGATGTATTAGTGAAACATAATAATATAACAGCGTAACCATGCATTTGAAATCTCGTTATCAGTGCCGTGATCTGTCTGTGCGAGACAACTGAGCGTGCTCCGAAACCCAGAGCTTTGACACCACACACTAATAAATCTACTACAAAGAGGTGATGAAGAACGACTGAACGATGGTAGAAGACGTCAATGGATGGCAGACTAAACGATTTCATGTTGTTATGGGAGATGGATGCAATTTTTACCAGACGCTGTGGGTTCATTTATCTTTTGCCACAATAACACAAAAAAACAAAACACTTTTCAATTAGAAATCAATAAAGCAGAAATCAACACAGTGCTGTGGGACTGAAGACTGAAAACAACAATACATCTGTAATTGCTCTTCTGCTTTTTATGCCTCCATCACCACATACTACAGCCCAACCTAATGAGTCCCTTCGTTAATTGGCCCACCAAAGTTTCTCCAGTTTTCTGGGATGTCTGTCATAACTGTGGATTTTATACTGGTCAGTGTAATCCATGTCTCAACTATGTCCACTAAACTCTAATTGTACTCTCAACCTTCCTTTCTTTCTGAATCATAAACAATGCAAAACAATGTGCATTTTTGTCTTTATGAAGCTAAATAAATTAAAAATTGCTATGAAGAAAATGTGATTGAATAAACAAATGCGTCTTTCTGCCTGAGGCTGGAAATAGAGCTCCAAAGTCGGCTAAAATGTTCGAGTTCCGTGACCTCGTTCTTGGGTACCAAAGATCACAACGATGCAGGGCTGGTGTTGTTTGAAAGCTTATAATCTGGTTGTGTAACCATATCACCTATAATGCGTGTCAGTCATTGTGCTCCAGAGCTATCGGGCCCAGAGTGCTTTCTATATAATTTAATGCTACGGGACGTGCATAGGGACCTCTGTGTGAATGGGACCTCTGGTGTTCAAACAGTGCAACTAAATGTACTCCCAGTCCTCACTGCTAAACCAGTAACCTTATCCTAATACTAACCCTGACCCCTAAACCCTAATTACAATCTGGACTTCAGTCCCCAGACTCCAGATTCTTAAACATGACCCAGAAAACCTAATTCTTATCCTAACCTTGACCCCCTAAACCATAATCAAAACTTAATCCTAATCTGTGCCCTAAATCTTATTCAAATGCCATTCCTGACTCCTAATCTATAATTCTAATCCCAACCCTGACCACTAAACTTTATCCAAATCACAATCCTGACCCTAAACCTTATTCTAATCTTAATCTTATCTCACTGACTTCCCCACTGTCCCAAACTCTCTCATCACCTGTCTGTTTTTTTCACTCTCCTCTGTGTCTGTACAGATGTAAATGTTTATGCATTAGATGTAAATTTCTTTGTTTAATGACGGGGTAATAAAGTGTTGATCTGCCACTAACCCTTTTATTATTTGTTAATAAAAGTGAAGACAGATTCTGTGACATTTCTCTTTTCTGCTCTTGGTTTAATAATAATGAATGAGCCGCTTGAATGGCGAAGCAATATTTCAACACACTCCTGTTGTCTGATTTAACACCTGAATGTGTTCATCTTACTTTTTCTATGCAAGGATTTAGAATAAGCAGTAATTTAGTGTGGCAGGTTTTTTTAAACCTGATTTGCTAATTAGCCAGGAGCACACAGCAGTACAATTAGGAAGCCACCAATGTGTCAATGAAAGTTCCAGCCTTGTGATGATTTTCCTGCTGTAAGTTTACCTTTGCAAGACCACTTGGCAAGTCAACAACTGCACCTCGTATCTAAGTAACCGCCATTTTCTGCAAAGCTTTTAGCACATCACTGTTATTCAAAGACATTGCAATCCTTGTTTTATTTACAGGTGCAAACACATCTATGCCACTCAACACAGATTGCATCACTCCTATGTTCTCTGGACTCTGAAAGTACCAGTAGGCTGTGAAGAAATCAGACATATTCCACACCTTTGCCACTCAATTTTTACTTCAAGTCCTAGCACTCACAAAACATGGATCCAAAAATAAAACACGGCAACTCTGGCTGCTCTGACTTATGGTAATTTTTTCCTTCTTTCTCACACCTTACTCAACCAGGCAAGAAGGGGGGGGACAAGGTTTGCTGAAATTCGCACCTCTCTGTACATTATGCAGCAGCAATTCATTTAAATAGCATACAATTACCAACACTGATACGAATTGTATTGATATGGGCAGTGGTGGCTCAGTGGCTTAGGTTTTGGCTACTAGTCAGAAGATCGTGAGTTCAAATCTCAACATTGCCAAGCTGCCGCTGACCAAGGCATTAAACCTTCAACTGCTTAGTATAAAAGCAAAAGTCAAATATATATTGTCATTACATGGGAAACTTTGTTATGGACATCGGCATGCTGCTGTCTTCCATCACAGAAGACAACAATCCACTTATCCTTACCAGCCTGAACGTCCACTGACCTAATGCTTCTTTGCAGAAGAGGAAACCAGCTGGACCACCTCACATTATCACTCCTCTCACAGATCAGATCAACTTTTATTACAACTTCCCCTTCCTGCATTTCTATTTGTCCAGCTCATGTGTCTAGCCTAATTTCCTATCTCTCCACCATGCTGGCTCCTGATCCTTTCTACTTTCCTGATTTACATGAAGGCACAGACACCCTTAGTTTCACATTTTCAACTTACCTTGATAACCTCTGTCCTCTGTTTTCCAGATCAACTTGTGCAGCACCCTCCAATCCCTGGTACTCACTCTGGTGCCTCCGCCTTAGTCCCTGTTTATCTCAGCCTGGATGAAAGATTGCCATGTTCAGTAGAGCAACTCATTAACCCGGCATGTCCTGCAATCCAACAAAACATCACCGTCAAGCTTTATATAGTGGATCTTAAGGGGAAAGCTACCATTAAGGATCTACCTGGAAACATGGGGTAACAATCAACAGCCGGTTTGCCTTCCCAAAAGATTTTATGGAAATCTCCCAATCTTGCTCTGTATAACATTTGGAAGGTCAGCCCATACCTGCTGGATGAGTCAAAACGCAGCAGTGTATCTGGTCTTTAGTCATCCAAAACTCTACTCCCCGAGGCTGAAATTCACCCAATTAAATGAAGTCAATTGGATCCTGGGAATTTTTTTTTTATATCTTTTATTGCAGAAAGAACTGAAAAATGTACCTTATACAATATGTGTTGATAAACAATATTCCTCTTTTGGTTTAACAATTTTCTTTCCCCCACCCACCCCCAGAACAAAAAGATTTCCTGAAAATATCAGTAATATAGACAGTGAGGAAGTAACTAGCAATATTTTTAGCCCAGCCTGTCTGATTGTGATATCCATGCCCAAAGGTCTTCTGATTCTACTTATAATTTTAGATTGAGGGGAGAGTTATGCACTTTTCAAAGTATAAATTCATGAGATTCCATACCGAATAAAAATGTTTAGTGGATCCTCTAAGTGAATATTTTATTTACTCCAAATTCAAAAACACCATCACGTCGCCAAGCCAGAGTGAATTCCAATTCGATTTCGATTTCCAATCATGTAGTAGTCTTCTCCGGGCCAGGAGACCAGCAAAAGCATAAGCATCCTGACACTTTTTGGACATGACAACTCCTTCCTCTGGCACTCCAAAAACAGCCAATTCAAAACAAGGCCTGATTTCCTTACTAAATGCCTCAGACAAAATTTTGAAGATAGTTGTCCAGAAGTCAGACAGTCTAGGGCAAGCCAAAAACATATGATCCAAGTCCGCTTTTGCAGAGTGACATCGGTCACATGTGTCATCCAAATGTAAATATATCTTGGACAGCCTTGCCTTGCTGTAGTAGAGTCTGTGAAGGACCTTAAACTGAATTATATCTAGGCAAGTACAAGAGGTTGTTCCATTTCCTCAAGCTAGTGCACCATTCCAGGTTTCCTCTGATATGTCCACTCCTGGCTCCTTTATCCAGTCTGCTTGGATTTTTCCAGTTTCATATTTTGTATTGACAGTAAAGTATTATATGCATTAGCAATTACTCCCTCCGAATGTAAGGGAATATTTACAATGACATCCAATACTGAGCTGGGAAGAATGGAGGGATAGGTGTGACATTGGGTCTGGATTAAATGACAAACTGAATATATCTAAATAAATGTGACCTTGGAAGGTTATATTTTGAAGTGAGAGTAGAAAATGGAGCAAGAGATTCATCAATGAATGGGTCACTAAATTTAACAAGACCTACTCGGCTCCACCGAATAAAAGCTGGGTCTAACTGAGCTAGTCCAAGGAATAGATGATTCTTGCATATAGGGCTGCTTAAGGAGAGGTCAAGGAAACCAAAACATTTTCTAATTTGAAACCAAATCTTGAGGATGTTTGCTAAAACTGGACAATGCATATATGTTGAAATAGATAGGAGCAATTTGGGTAAAGCAAGAGCTGGATGGGATGATGATGGACAAGAATTTGCCTCTGGAATACACCAGACATCCTTTGGGTTCTGAAGCCAATAAGGTACTTTTGAAATGTTTGCAGCCCTGAAGTTGAAACCTGAAGTTGGGAAGCGCTAGTCCACCTTGAGTTCTCTGTCTCTGGAGAAATTCCTCCAGTATCCAAGGCATTTTTCCACCCCATATAAATGACAAGATCAGATATTTCTACCTGTAAGAGAAAGAAAAAGCAAATTCCATTTCCTAAGATCTAGTTTTAGCTTATCAACCAAAGGTACATCGTTCTCTTTGTAAAGCTTAGGGACCCCTTGTGTGTTGTTGATCCCTAAATATGTGAAACCCAATGTGGACAATTGGAAGGGTAGATCAGTATCCATAATCTGAAGGGCCTTAGCGTTTATGGGAAAACATATACTTTTCAAAAAATTCAGTTTGTAGCCTGAAAAAGTTCCAAATTGCTTCAATAACTTAACTACCTGGGGGATGTCATCAGCATATAGGGACACTCTGTGTTCTATGCCCCCACTGTTGATGCCAGTAAAATACTGTGAGTGTCTTAACATAATTGACAGGGGCTCAATAGCTAAAGTAGAAAGTAATGGGCTGAGAGGGCAGCCTTGTCTTGTGCCCCTTAATAAGGGAAAAGACTTTGAGCATGTTCTATTTATGATTACAGTCACGTGGGGGGAAGAGTATAATAACTTGATCAAGGAACTAAAATTGGAACCAATTTTGGCCAAAATTTTATCAGTATTTAGAAAGGAAATTGGCCTATAGGAGCTACATTCCAAGGGCTCTTTTCCAGGCTTTAACAGAAGTATGATAGATGCTTCATTTGTAGCAAGGCACCTTTTCTCAAAGAGTCCTCAAAGATATCAAGAAGAATAGAAGAAGAATTTTTTTTATAAACCATTGGGATCCAAAGACTTTCCACCCTGCATTGTTGTGATCGCATTTAATAGTTCTTCTATTTGTATGTGCTTATCCAAATGATTTTTTTGTGCAGAATTAAGAATAGGGAGGTCTATTTTATTTACAATGTCCAACATTCAGGACTTTCAGAAGAATTCAAATCTGAAAAGTGGTTCTTAAAGATACTATTGATTTCCACTGGATTGACTATTAATTCACTAGAGCGATTACGAGGTAATATGAGGTATAAGTTGAGAAGCAGCCTTAGATTTTAACTGATGAGCTAACAGTCATCCTGCTTTTTTTTTTTTTTTTACCATGTTAAGATACATAGGCTCTAGAAGGTTATAAATACTGTTCTGTTTTATTGGTTGATATCATTATAGTGAACCTGAAGATACAACCTCTCCTTATATAGCCCAGGTGAGGGAGTCATAGAGTACTGGCTATCTAACCTTCTGATAGAATTGATTAAATCATCCTGTTTCTGTTTCTGTAGCTTATTAAGAGTTGAAGTATATGGATAAAGATTTGAGATTAGAACAATCAAGGGCTGGATCCATAACACAATTTAGGTCGCCACCAAAAATCAGGAGATGTTTATTTAGGTCTGGTAATAAAGAAACAAGCTTATTAATAAAACTCACATCAGCCCAGTTAGAGGCATATACATTAACTAATAAGACAGGGACAGGATATAACATCCTAGAGATGACAATATATCTTCCTTGAGGATCTGAGATGGATGTAGAGGCAGTAAAGTGAATCTTTTTGTGTATTAGTATAGCAGTACCCTTTGTCCCACCCATGATTTCCTAAGTCTGAGATGGTCAATTATACATAGGTGTGTTTACTGTGGGTGTACTATTTAAGATTTTATTTTATTTAAATATGCAAATATTCTACCTCTTTTGGTTGGACTGTTTAGGTCTTTAGCATTCCAGCTGATAAAATGAACCTTTGACACCCATGGGATCCTGGGAATTGTGACATTACTGTGCAGTTTTGAGTCTAGAACAAGATTTTTCTCATGAATGGTTCCAGGATGGTGGAACTTGGAGAGTCGCACAAATCCTACCAGAAACTGAACACTTATCCAAACCACAACATGTAGGACTGTGTGTGTGTGTGTGTGTGTGTGTGAATTAGTGTGTGTATGTCTATCCAAGAATGTTTTTTCTCTTTAACATATGTACTTTAATGTATTAGGTATAATGACTGCCATAGTCTAACATATACACACAGTGCCATCATTTTTATGTACACACATTGCTTCTGTTTCAGTACACACACAGTTGTTCTAAAAAAACAGTTGTTGTTTTAATCCACAAACTGCTGTCTGTTCTCGCTCCACACACACACACACACACACACACACACACACACACACACACACACTACTGCTATTTCAATACACGCATACCACTGTTGTTTCCTTGGCGACAAGCTTGACAGTAAGTGATGTGTGAGCAGATGTGTGTATTTTCTCTCGTGTCAGTGGTGTTTAGTTTCATCATTACACTCTGTCAGTGCAGAAGTGCAGAATCTCACACGCTCTGCTCACATGGAAATAACTAGCTGTATACACACACACACACACATTTATACAATACTTGAGACTTTGCAGTGTCTCACTTTAGATTAACTCTTCAGTAAAGGACGCTGTTTAATTGAATATGTATTTATAACTACATGCACAATACCCCACCCCAAAACTAACCACACCCTTACAACAGCCCTGCGCCCTCTCTGCCCTGCCCCTTTCCTAACCTCAACCCCTTATGATAACCCCACCGTCATTCTAACTTCGCTCCTTACTCCATACCCTCAGTCTAATCTCTCTAAATCTGCCCTCATTCTATCTCTCAAAGCCTGCCCTCATTCTAATCTCTCTAAATCTGCCCTCATTCTAATCTCTCAAAGCCTGCCCTCATTCTAATCTCTCTAAATCTGCCCTCATTCTATCTCTCTAACCCCACCGTCATTCTAATCTCTCTAAATCTGCCCTCATTCTATCTCTCAAAGCCTGCCCTCATTCTAATCTCTCAAAGCCTGTCCTCATTCTAATCTCTCTAACCCCACCGTCATTCTAATCTCTCAAAGCCTGCACTCATTCTATCTCTCAAAGCCTGTTCTCATTCTAATCTCTCAAAGCCTGCCCTCATTCTAATCTCTCAAAGCCTGCCCTCATTCTAATCTCTCAAAGCCTGCCCTCATTCTAATCTCTCAAAGCCTGCCCTCATTCTAATCTCACTAACCCCACCGTCATTCTAATCTCTCAAAGCCTGCCCTCATTCTAATCTCACTAACCCCACCGTCATTCTAATCTCTCAAAGCCTGCCCTCATTCTGATCTCTCTAACCCCACCGTCATTCTAATCTCTCAAAGCCTGTCCTCATTCTGATCTCTCTAACCCCACCGTCATTCTAATCTCTCTAAACCTGCCTTCAGTCTAATCTCTCTAACCCCACCGTCACTCTAATCTCTCAAAGCCTGCCCTCATTCTAATCTCTCAAAGCCTGTCCTCATTCTAATCTCTCTAAACCTGCCCTCATTCTAATCTCTCAAAGCCTGTCCTCATTCTAATCTCTCTAAACCTGCCCTCATTCTAATCTCTCAAAGCCTGTCCTCATTCTAATCTCTCTAAACCTGCCTTCAGTCTAATCTCTCAAAGCCTGTCCTCATTCTAATCTCTCTAATCCCACACCAGTCTAATCTCTCTAATCCCACTGTCATTCTAATCTATCTACCCCCACCATTATAATCTATAATCATTTATAAGTCATTATAATCTCTTTAACCCCACCCCAGTCTAATCTAATCTCTCTAACCCGGCCTCCTCTCTTTAACTTCACACACATGTTGAAGCAGCAACAGTTTTTACTCTCTATTTCTCTATGATCTTTTTCTTTTTTCTCATTATGATTCAGAGACAGCTGTGTGTGTGTGTGTGTGCGCGTGTGTGTGTGTGTGTGTGTGTGTATATGTTCTCCATTAGGCCTCAGTGCTGTGATTAATGGCTCTGTGTGTTAGGGGTTTTTCATCATCTGCCTCTTTTCCTTGCAGCACTGTGTGTGTCTGTGTGTATGTCTGTGTGTGTGTGTGCTGTGTTTGTATGGATGGGTGGGTGGGTGTGCTTGGTGTTTCTGTTTTTTTTCTCACATTATGAAATATTAGTGTAACTTTTACAGCCTGTCTTGCATAAAGGCGCAACTGCACAGACAGACCAATCAGAGGCCAGACACACACACACACACACACACACACACACACAAATATCGACTGGCACACTACAACGCCCACAGTATTGGGAAGTCTTCATAATGTCAGTTATAGCAGCTTAAAAGTCTGTACAAGTTTCCTATACTTTAAAACATTTCAGATTGAAGATTTGGGATGCGTACTAATTCTCAGAGGATCTTCTCTCGAGGTTGTGGGATGGCGAGCAGAAAAATCCTACACAAAACTCAAAAATATCTCATTTGATATTGAAATATATGTTTCACAGCTGCTGGTCTGCCTCACAGTGTGAACCATTGATCTCAGTACACAGTGAGTTTATTTTAACAAAGGAGCCAATACTTCACTCTTTAGGGATAATACAGAGAAATTCGTGTGCAAACTTTATTAGACAATTTCTGGGATTGAATGTCAAATGGTGTTCTACTGTATATCTGTTAGACCCTATAAAAGGCACAAACGCTGGATTGTATTCAGAGTTAAGTGTGAACAGTGATGATTTAATACCTAAATCATCCACATCAGTATTCAGAGCTCAGATGTGGAGTCAGGGTGGAGTCTGAGTAAAACAGAGGCGTGTCAGTTGCGCACGATTCAGACCTTGACCTTAAGTCGTTTTTTTCTTGTGCAATACCAGGATTCTATTAATTAATTAATTAATTAATAGTCCCTCGGGCACCTTTTTCCTTCGAAACATGGTCAAGTTTTCTTTCCAGAAGAGCACGTTGTAGTAACAAAAACATCGGCATTATTTTACTAAGTAAAAAAACTCAAAATAGCAAATTAAAAGCGTGACAAAATATCCTACATGCTGCATACACTTAACAATTTCATGACCTCAGCTGAATATTTCATGGCTTCATTAAGTTCTGTGCACAATTATCTGTCACCATACGATATAAAATGCAGAATATTATCATATGCTGGATCAAGCGCTATGTTATAAGCCTCTGAATAATGAGAGTGGAAGCCATATTGTTAAATTAAACCAAATTTGCAGTGATTAATGTGATTATGTACAACTAGGACTATTAATGCAGCAATACTCTGGCAATACACTAGACTCCTATTAGATTGATTCCAATGCTCACCATCTTCTCATTCATATATCATGGTATTAGTATTTGTATTTTTGTATTAGTGACTGTATTAGGCTTCATTTTTAAAGTGTCTTTTGCTTTTATGTTACATATATGACAGCAAAGAAAAAAGCTATTTCCTCCTTCAGTTCGCATTTTCTGTCCCTTGACTTTTTTTTTCAGGCTTAAAGGCAAGTGTTTAAAGGCAGTGGTTTAACCTAATAAAAAAAAAAAAGAAAACAATTCTTGAGCTCTTCTACTCTGGCAAAATCTGGCAACCCCAGAGATGTGAACTACACACAGGTGATTTTAATAATCTGAGTAGAGATCAATCAATAGGTGCCTGCAGAACCCAATCCTGAACACAAGCAACTTTCCCCATGTAAATATTGACGTAACTTGAATTTACCTCACTGACTATGAATAAGTCTGGTGTGAACTGGAGGGCTGGTGTCCTCGGTGTCCTCGGTGTCCTTGTCATGTTGTAGAGAGATAAACATTCATTGGTGCTGGGCTGCAGATGAAAGTAACACATTCGTCTTCTTCTTCACCATTTCCCCCCGGCGAGCAGCTCTTTTGTCTGCCACTGATTGAGCTGCCAACCTTCGGCTGTTACTGTTTAATTATCGCCCTCCTTCCTTAAACAAGTTCCTGCTTAATACTGCATCTAAAATTGACTCCAAATCAGTCAGACACTGACCTCCCAGATCTCCTTAAGCTCTAGTAATGATTTTATGAATTTCTTTCCTAACTGAATTGATGTAATTAGGAAAAAAAAAAAAGATTCAAGGCTTTTCATCACTTACCCCACTACCTGTGGTAGCTGTAAAGGAAAGGCAGAGAGAGAGAGAGGGGGAGAGAGAGGGAGAGAGAGATCCTTTAATCTACTCAGTATGAAAGCATTCACCTCTATTAAACTCAGCTTGTGTTCTCAATGCCTTTTCAATGCCCTTATATTCAAGAAAATAACTGCTTAGCTTTAGCATTTGTTTGAATCTTAAAGAAGGTAGAAATTAGAATAATATTTTTTTGCAATCTGTCTTTATTCTTTTTATTTTTTTTATTTCTTTATCAGTTGTTTTTCTTTTATGTTTTTGTTTTATTTCATTGGTTTTTCACGCTTTTACTGCACATCCTTGTTTTATCATTTTATCTACATATACTTGCTTTTTGTTTAAAAAAAACACTCTTTTAGACATTTTTTAATGTGAAAAGTGCAATTCTGGTGGTAGTCTATTGGCTGTATCATCATTAGTGGTTGTTTAACACTAACATTGCTTGTCCAGTTACAATAGCGTTAACATGGGAAACAGTTTTGCATGTGAAAATGTTTTTAAATGTGTGAAAATAAATAGTGTAAAAATCACTTTAAATTAAATTTAAATCACAAATAAATTAAAAGTGTGTAAAACAAATTGTATGTGAAAATAAATTAATCATGTCTAAAAATCAGATGGATAAATAACATTAATTTTTATTTGAAGAAAATCACATATGAAAATAAATGATTCGTGTGTAAAATCACATGTGAAAAATGAATCGTGTAAAAATCACCTGGGAAAAATTAAGGATGTGGAAAAAATCATGTTTAAAATGAATCATGTCAGACAAAAATGTGTGTAAATAAAAACATGCACTACAGGTTTACCTGTGAAAATAAAAAATATTTATGTGAAGGACATCACATGTGAAAAATGAATCACGTAACAAAAATCACGTTAAAAATAAAGTGTGAAAAAATCACATGTGAAAAGCAATGAATCATGTGTGAAAAATAACGTGAAAATACACGAATCATGAAAAAAATGAATCATTTGGGGGAAATGGGGGAAAATCACATGAAATGAATGAAATGAATCATCTGAGAAAATTATATGTGAAAAATAGATCATGTGAAAAAAATCAGCTGTGAAAAATGAATTGTGAAAAACTAAACGTGGAAATAAATGAATCATGAGAAACTTACATGTGAAAATCAATTAATCATATGAATAAAATCACGTGCAAATAATTCAATCATGTGAAATAATTACAAAAATAAATGAATCATGTGAAAGAATCACGTGGGGAAATAAGTGAATCATACTGTATGTATGAAATCACAAACGGAAAAAGAAAAGCACGTGCGCTATATATACAAAATGTATGAAAACATGTGAAATGTCTATAAATCACACGCAAATTTCTCATCTGAATCACGTGATTATTCACAAGTGATGTTCATGTGACAGTTACAGTATATAAGAAGTATAATATGGACATGTGCTTTCTTGGGAAAGCATTTTGTCAGGCGTGTACCTCAGTCTGGCGAAAGAAGAGAAGAGTAACTTCACTGCAAAGGAAGAAGAAGAAAAGAAGAAGGGCATCGTTTCGATGTCTTCCCGTAACACGGTGTAAATTTTGTACAGAAAATAAGCGCGCACATCGGCGACATCATTATCGTCAGCGGTGAGAGTAAATTAGTTCGGCTGCGTGAAGATTACTGAGGATAACACACAGACGAGAAACACGATCAGAGCTCTGATCATATAAACTCAGAGCGAGCGGGAATGTGGGTGTATGCGTTTGCACTTTTCAGGCTCGGCTGTTTTTTTTTTTTTTTCTTTCTTTTCTTTTTTTTTTTGTTGCATTCATTCCGTTGAGTCTTTGACAGCGGCTTCATTTTCTCCCCCTGATGGAAATCACGAGCCAGAATAATCCCAGCGTTGCATTGCTACACGTTCAGCGCTGAGCCTCCGTTTCTGAGCTTCGGTATCAAACACTGTGATAATGCAGAAATATTCTAATCATACAGTACGAGCAAGTTTTCCTTCAGATCAACACAGATTTAGTGAGGCATCGTAATGCTGCTGGTGATCTTTGCCGAATATTTGAGTAACAGTACGTGAAACTAAACCTGCAGGAAATTAAGCGATAATTAAACAGAATATTATATGATGTTCACGATTTTTGAGCGCACCCCGAATTTGTATTCGTTTATGGAGCTGGTGAAGAACATACAGAAAACAAACGTTTCTCAAGAGGTCTGTGGATAGCTGGGTCCATAACTTGCAGAAAAATCACATCCATTTCACGTGTGTTAATGTGAACAATATGTGAAGGTGCATTTCAATGTGTGAGGCTCTGAAATTGTACACGTGAACTAAAGTAAACATTTTTTGACATCATGCGAATAGTAGGTGATCAGTAAAACCACAGGTCCTACGTGGAAAAAAAAATGAACAATGAAAATAAATAAATAAATAAATAGTAAATAAACTAATCATAATGTGAAAAATTCACAGGTGAAAATAAACTAACTTTAAAAATCCAGTTTTAGAAAAATTTTAAATTTAAAAACGTGAAACATAACATGTGAAATCTAAAAAAAAAAATATTCCTTCACATCGTCATGTGACTTTTCATTTGCATGTGTTTTTTTTTTCATATGTAGGGGAAAAAAAAAAAAGAAAAAAAAAAAATTCAGAATTTCTCCTATGAATAATTTTCTGTCAAGTGATCACAATTCATGGCCTAACATGATAAAATGCACTTTCATAATCACATGTAGAAAAACTTTCAAACAAGTGGGTGGGTCAGTGAGCAGGAAGTGGAAAATTGGACAATGGGTTACTGATACGATTGAGTGATGATGTCACTCCTCATACTCAGAGTTAAGGAGGTCACGATGATCAGAATTAAGAGTGAAATGAAGTGACCAATCAGAGTCAAGAGTTTAAGTCTCTATTAAAATAAAAATAATTGATTGGCTGCCCTTTGGATTTGCATATAAATTAAATTTCTTTATCAGTCCGTCCACTCGTTTCCCTTCTGAGAGATTTCACTCATCCGTCACACACACTGGAGAATGACAGAGACAGAGAGACAATTCACTTCCTCTTTGATTAAACGTTTTTAAAATTAATGTCAATCTTTTCTTACAACAATGACAGAGAAATTTATCAGTATTTATAGATAAAGCCATGAAATTTACAACACAAGTCTGATTATTAATGTCCGATCGTTAATCCTGTGCCTGTTTACCATTCATATCCTGTACATCATACCCTGTCTGTCCATTTTGCCCTCCACTTTTCTTTTATGGTCAATGTTTCCTGTCCTCTGTCTGTTAATTGGGTCCCTTGCTGATTATTAACACCTGTTGCTTGTTTCCCCCTCTTTAGTATGGGTTGATATTGATAAATGAAATTTTCAGTTTCAAAACTAATGAATGGTTTATTTATGAGATCTAAATCACATATTATTCAAATCAGGAGAATTTGCACTAGATGTTTTTGTGAGATAGCCAGTAATCCGGGTTTGGAAAAAAAAAAAAGTTTAGAAATATCTCCAAAATGTAGCACTTCCTATGTTGGGTCACATTCATGCCAAATGGGAATATTGTACATAAATATTATTAAACTTCTCAAGTGTATTTTCTTAAGTCATAGTTTATCACAGCATTAAAATTTTGACATCATGGACTGTGCACACTCTAATCATTCCTGAACCATTCCTTTCTGGTAAATCTGGATGATTCTAATATACAGTATATGCAAACTATGCACAGATTTTAAGACATTCCAAAGCAAACTCTTCACCCTCTTGCCGTCTGGCAAAAGGTACTGAAGCATTCACACCCCCACAGTCAGACTGTGTAACAGTTTCTTCCCCCAAGCCATCAGACTCCTCAATACCCAGACAGTGGCCTGACACCAACCCACATGCATATACATACACACACACACACACACACACACACACACACACACACACTCTCATATTCAAATGAACATCATTCCACTCCCTTTGCAATTTTTGCACATTTCTTTCTTAAATTGCTGCTAAAACACCATAAACAAAATAAATTATTGACCACCTGCACTTTTGCTGCTAACTAGTATGTTATGTTTAAATTTACAGCATTTATTATTATACTGTAATATCTTTTTGCACTTTATTCCACACTGGAACTGTGTACTGGTTGGCGCTGCACCGTCCTTTACTGTGTCTATTGTCTGTCCTTTACTGTGTCTATTGTTTTAGTAATTATTGTACTGTCTTGCACTGTTTGCACGTTTGCACACGTGCACTTTATGTAGTTCTGTGTAATCTCATGTAGTTCTCTGTTGTTTTATGTAGCACCATGGTCCTGGAGGAACATTGTTTTGTTTCACTGTGTACTGTACCAGCTGTATATAGTTGAAATGACAAGAAAGCCACTTGACTTGAAAATAATGAATTATTCAGGTCTACACCTTACTCTCACATCAGCATGTAACAGTAATGCTAATGGATGTTTCATATCCCTCACTCCCTTTAAACACTCCAGATTCTACAGATTGTGTGTGAGTGCGTGTGAGAGAGAGAGAGAGAATCACTGTTCGCTCAGCATTGTAACGCTAACTAACTTCCATAATGACCTCATAATCACCTCTATAGTGACACTAATATTCATCATAATGATCTCAATGACCTCCAGCATGGCCTTGATGAGATTCCTAAGAAACTCACTGACCTCCACCATGACCTCCATGAATTTAATAATAACCTCCATAATGATCACTCAGTGATCTTCACAACGACCTCCATGAACTTTATAATCACGTCCATAGTGACCTCAATGACCTCCATTATGACCTCATAGTGACCTCCACAATGACCTCCATGACCTTTATAATTACCTCCATAATGACCTCCCATAGTTCACAATATTAACTTCAATGTGCTCTATAATTAACTCAATGAGCTTTATAATGACATCATAATCACTTCCATAATCAGCTCCTTATTGACCTCAGTGACCACCATAATGACTTTGTCATGACCTCAGATAACTCCATAATGACCTCCATAATGACCTCCATAGTGACCTCCATAGTGACCTCCATAGTGACCTGACAATGACTTCCTTAATGACTTCAATGATCCCGTGATCTCTAGTGATCTTCATAGTGACCTCAGTCATCCCCATAATGATCTTATAGTGACCCCCATAGTTGCCATTAATGAGCATTATTTTAACTCATAGTGACTTTCACAATGACCACCATGATCTTCATCAACTCCTTAATCAACTTAATCAACAATAATCAACTCCTTAATGATCTCCATAAAGGACCTCATAGTTTAATTCAATTCACTTTTATTTGTATAGCGCTTTTAACAATGGACATTAAATCAATGAATTTATCCATAATAAGCAAGCTAGAGGCAAGAGTGGCAAGGAAAAACTTCCTTAGCTGATATGAGAAAGAAAACTTGAAAGGAACCAGATTCAAAAGGGAACCCATCCTCATCTGGGTGACAACGGATAGTGCAATTATAAATAAATCCCTTCTATAACTGTGTACTACATGGACACAATGCAAATGTGCAATTATGTAACCAGGAAATTCATTACAGTTTTCACATGAAATCTGCTTTGTTGAACTTATCCACTGTCCACTGATGGAGACCTGAGTGCAAAATTGCTCGCGGCAACCGCAGCCCCAAAGTCACCACAGCAATCGCAGTCCCAAGCCATCACAGTACAACAGATCCCCAAGCCATCTCCACAGCCCATAAGTGGCACCATCCCCAGCAATCCCAATGATCTTCAGGCCATCCATGTGGAGCCACCCCCAGCAGCAGCCAGTGATCTCGACTGATGATACTCCAACCAGAAGTAGGGTATCAGGATGGATCAGGGAGGTCAGCAGAAGGGGTCAGGATCACTGGTATCTCAGGAGTAGCATGTGTAGCTCGACAAAGAGAGAGAGAGAGAGAGAGAGAGAGAGAGAAAGAGAGAGAGGGCGCGGTTGTTAGGTAAGCTTTTGTCCTGTAATGGTTAAGGACAATGTACTTTGCATGCAGAGTGCAAGCAGGGACTCTGGGAAGACTAGCTGTGACAGCATAACTAAAAGGGAGAGCCAGAAGGTAACACAGACATTAGGGCACCCTGGGACAGAAAGCGGCCAGCCACTCCACCTTCAACAAACCTGAGTGAATGCATGAGAGTGTGAGTGTTGTGGTGAACATCCCAGTTCACCACAACACTCTATGCCTGTGAATCCTCCAAATCTCCTCCTTTACCTAAGAAAAAAGGCTTGACGAAACAAACATGTTTTCAGTCTAGACTTAAACACCGAGACTGTGTCTGAGCCCCGAACACTAGTTGGGAGGCTGTTCCATAATTGTGGGGCTTTGTAAGAGAAAGCTCTACCCCCTGCTGTAGCCTTCACTATTTGAGGTACCAACAAATAGCCTGCACCTTTTGATCGAAGTAGGCATGCTGGATCATAAAAGACCAAATATGAAATCCATTAACACCACCTTAATAACAACAATGACCTCTATAATGATTGGCCTCTATAATTAGCTCAGTGAGCTCCATATTGAGCTCAATGACCACCATAATCACTTTCTGAAAGACCTTCATAATCACATCCGTAATGACTTATATAATAACCTCAATAGTGACCTCAATGACCTCCTTAATAACCTCCATGATGACCTCTAAATTGGCTTGACTCTGCACTAATAAGTTTCATTAATCTGAATCACATTTGTTCATTCTTCTTCTTCTTGTTACTATTATAACTTACTTTCTTTAACCCATGATCAAAGGGAAGTGTGTGTGTGTGTGTGTGTGATACAGAGGTTAATGGCACACTGTGTGCTTCTTCTGCTGCAGTGGCACCTTCCAGATGGTGTGAGTCAGACAGCAGAGCCAAGACACACACATACACACACACAGTTTTACCCATACATACACATCTACATTGGAGTAACAGTGTAGACCATCTGGCTGACACGCATACACACATTCTCATGAGCACACACACAAACCGGGCAATAGTGACATTTAGGTTGATGCTCGGCATGCTGGGAGTTTTCAGAATTCCAGCATGTTCCCTCTGCTCTCAGCCAATAATAACACAGCTTACTGCACTCCTAGTGAGAAGTGATGCAGTGAGGTGTCATGCAGATTGTGTATCTTCAAATACAATATGCAATACGTAATGCAATAAACACATAATAATAATAATATTTAAATAAATAAATAAATATTTATCTTAAATAAATCTCTCATACCCAAATTCACTTTACAACAGAAAATGAATATAGAAATGTATAAAAAAAACAAATCCACAGAGGGAAAAAAAAGAACACAAAGAGCAGACAGGTTTCTTTCAAAAACTGTTTCTGTGATTGAACTGCACAGAGTGACCTGATCACAGCCCACACCATCCTCGCAGCCACAATGCCACCTCTCTGAACACCTCACCTTCGAACCCACAGAATTGCACAAAGCAGCACACAAAATAAGCTCACGCGCGTGCTGGCACAAAGAGCCGAGTGGCCTCGAGTTGCCTCAAACAAGCACAAATAGAGTCAAAGGAGCAGCGCAGAACAAACTTCCTCACCAGCAGTGAAAGAGATCAGACGCTGCACTCAATCCACACCCGGGGAACACGCACCAGAGCGAGGAAGATCAGGGTCAGACGTATAATGCAACTCAAGCTCCCGACAGAAAAACAAGAACACAACGAAAAGTCAGAAGCAATGAAATAAATAAATAAATGCATACATACATACATACATACATACATATATAAAAGCTTTTGTGAGACGTTGCAGCAAAACCACACACACACAAATTACAGCTTAATGACTAAGCAGCCTAATGGAAATCTATAAACAGTGAATACAGACCATACAAATGTTAGCATTGATGGCTGGTCATGATATTACATAGGAGTGGGGCAAAAATCTAACTTATTATTAACCAAGGATGGAAAATAAATGAGTAATTGTACATTGTTACAATTGTAAGTATTATTTGGGGGTATTTATACTTTACATGTTAATGGAATTGAATGATTGAATAACAATAATACTTGTACGCTTACTTAATTACGTTTTCACGAAAAGAAACATTTTTTTACTCTGAGATAAAAATAAAAATGTATGAAGTCATTACAAATCTCCAAGGTCTTTGACTATATGCATCAAGGGGGGGAAAAAAAAATCGAAAACTGTACCAATTCATCATCTGTAATGATCTAATCATGCTTCACAATGCAGTTAGTTAGCGCTATAGCTATCCATATGTGTTTCATGATAATCCACCAGACTACAGTGTGGAACTTGAGGATGAGTAACCTCACTAAAATATTTCAATATGCTGGAAATTTTTTATAAGACTTATAAAATTAGGGCTCCCCTTTTCCTCACTAGAAGACATGAACTCCATCTAACAGGCAAAACCATGGTGAGATAAGTTTTGATAATTTGCTAACATTTAACTAAAGTTTTCTTTCCTAATAATCAGGTTAGACTAGCATCAATTCAATTCACTAACATAACTGACTAGGCAGCAATTTGAATTTTAGCTAATGGGAAATATCAGTTATTTGTATGATATTTTATTTCTGATTAATTCATTTGCAAACTATGTAGCGTTATGCTTACAACAAGAAAACCTACAGAGATTGAATGATGTTTTCAGGCAAATCGGTGTGGTTGATTATAATAAAAGTTTTAACATGAAAACCTGGATAATTCCACTTTTAATTAAGATTTTGACACATGAAGTGGGTACACACACACACACACACACACACACACACACACACACTAGGGCAGATCATGTGGTTACTCCAAATTCAAGAAGCATGCGAAACAAGGCTGCACAAAAGTTTTTTTAATAAGAAATATCTATTAACAAAAGAACTAGAGATTGAGAAACAAGAGCATGAGAGAAGCAAGGACACCCAATGGCTATCTATATCTATATCTATATCTCTATATATACACACACCATTAGTGTGACGTGAATAACATTGATTATCTCGTTACAGTGGAACCTGCCATGGGGTGGGATATATGGTGTATTGGAAGCAGGAAAAATGGGATTTGAGCAACTTTGACAAGGGCCAAATCGCGATGGCCCTGGATGTAGATGACTGGACCAGAGCATCTCCAAAATGGCAGGTCTTGTGGGGTGTTCCCAGTATGCAGTGGTTAGTACTTACCAAAAGTGGTCCAAGGAAGGACAACCGTTGAACCGGCGATAGGGTCATGGGCGCCCAAGGCTCAGTGATGCGTGTGGGGAGCAAAGGGTAGCCCATCCAGTGCCAGGTACCACAGCACACCTTCAGAGGTCTCGTGGAGTCCATGCCTCAATGGGTCAGAGCTGTTCTGGTGGCACAAGGGGGACGTACACAATATTAGGCAGGCGGTTTTAATGCTATGGCTGATTTTATATTATATATATATATATATATATATATATATATATATATATATATATTGTGACAATGTCATAAGTTATCCTAAGTGTTTATATGTTCTGTGTTTGTTTGGTTTATATTATTTGTATAACTGTTTGTTTGCTTGAAAATGATTATGATTATTTTTTCTAGTCTAAGGTGCACATTAGACTGAAGAAAAGACACCAAGGGTTTTCTTTCTTTGTTTTATTCAGAGTTTATATCAATTCCCTTTTCTTACCTTTTGTCTCTGGCTGCAGCATGGTTCTGGGGGTGGGGTTTAAGAGGATGTGCGGCCTTCCTGTTCCCCATTTTATGCTATCCTGAAGAATTATGGGTAGTGTAGGCCTAGTCTATCAAGTCTATGTGAGCAGGGGGGTCATTGTTTTACTTTGTGTTTATTTTGAATATAGTTTATGAAGATGTATTGTTTTATTATTTCTGGTATTTGTCTTTTTGGTAATATTGATGTTAAAATTAATTGTGTTTAGTCTATCAACTTTTAGTTTCTGTTCACCTCCAAAGGCATTTTGGAGTTTGTGTTCATTACACGTCTGACTATATTTTTATCACTGCTGATGATGCGTTACCGATGTGTCTGAAAATTTTCAGCCAAAATGGAGGGGCGTGTCACTCCGTCTAATCACCTGACATGACTGTCACTGATAGGCTGCAGGAATCTACAGTCTGGGAGGGAAAGAAATCAGCTCCAACCTCACGCCTTTATTTATTCATACTTCTTCCTGAGTGTTTTTTTTTTATTACCACCATTGCTGTTGTGCTTGTTTCCAGAAAAAAAAAAATCTACCTGAAGACATTGGTTAACAAAATAACGTTAAAGTTAAAGCAAATAAAGTTAAAGTTAACAGTGCGGTTCTGACTGAACATGACCTTCAGTGTGTGACTTTAATAATAACTCAAAAGCAAGTTTAGTCTGGCTGAGTTTTAACACACACACACACACACACACACTTTCTTTCTCTCTGTCTCTGCTCTGCTGTCTCTTTTCTCTTCAGAGGGCAGAAAAACACAATTTTGTCATGTAACCTTCCTGCAGGATCACACAAAGCTGTACCGTCTCTGCTTTATACTACACACACACACACACACACACACACACACACACACACACACACTTGGTCTGAGTTGAGCAGTGTCAGTATCCTAATGAAATGTTATTAAGCTGCACAATCACATTGACAATGAGCAGATGGGCTTAATGACAGGTTCGGTGTGTGTGTGTTACACTCCTGGAATACTGAATATTGAGATGCTCATACAGGAATGTTGGAATTATGGATTTAGAGATTATGATTATGAAATTATTTGTTATTAGGAAAATGATTAGCAACAGGTGTGGTGAGGCAGAGTTACTGTAATCACCCTGAAGTTGATTATTTTCCTATAACAGCACTTCCTGAAACAAGTTATCTCATTTTAACACTTAACAGCTATAAACACTCTTACTTTTTTCTCTCTCTTGAAGTTAATCACAAAAAGAAACACTGATTATCACATTACCAAGAAACTGTAACGCTGTAAACGCCTCTGTCCTGAAGATGTCAGAAAACTCAAAGTTAAAGCGTTAACTCTGTCTGTTACAAAGTGCTGACGCTTCCATAAATCTTGCATATCATACATGTCCCTGTTTAATTCGTTACTATGTAAATTAATGAATATTGTAATGAGAGCTTAATTTAAAATTTAATCACCGTTAACGTGGTCAAAACACAAGCAGGCAAAGTTATCTTAGGAAAATCCATAATAAACAAGCAAAATACAAGCATGAGAAATCGAAAGACCAATGCTCAGAATTCCATGGCAAGACTTCGCGAAGATACTAGGACGACACCAGGTATAAATAGACAACCTAATCAAGGACTTAACACAGAACAGGTGAACACAGTAGGATAACAAACCAAAGACAGGACAGGGATGGAGACAGGACTAGTAACAAAAAAGTGCCACACGTTGCACAATTATCAGATCTGCTGTTATAGAGAATTAATCAACTCTTTCTGACTAATCACATTCGAGTATTCAGCATTGTATAAGCCTAAATAAAAGACTTTTCACACATGCACACACACCTGCCACTGACTCCTGACTGTGATACCATAAGGGAGCAGTTATTAATTTTCAATCTTGTCAGTTTTAGTGTTACTGTTCACTGTAACGCTTATATTCAAGAATAAATAATTTATATGAAATAAGACTTAGGATATATGTGACGTAGGAAAATCTCCTGCGTTTTAGCTGATGATTCATTTTAATACTGAAGCAGAGAGCTTCGCTTCACACCTCAGATCAAAATCCATTATTAATAAGCCTGCGTTCACAGTAAGAACAAAGCGACGGGCAACTGGTCATCTTCACTTGCGAGTTTGAACGCAGGATAAGACCCTTCACGCATCATTGCTCTTTGTGAATGTAAATTATGTTTAAATTTAAAGTTGGGGATGGCATTCCTCAGGCCTCTGCTTGTCTTATACACGCAATTTCTCTGTGTCAGCATTCATCAGCAAGTTACACAGCAACAATTACACACAGTTCTATGCTTAGCAGGACTTCTTTCTTTTGCTGTAAATATATTTTAAAAAAACACACTTTCCAATCAGCTTTACTGCACCTTGGGGACGTTATGTTTTGACAGCGTTCTCAGACATTAGCATACCGAGAAACTAATTAGTGCTTTTATGACTAACACTGGACTAACATAACACCTTCTTTAGTGGAAATAAAAGCAACTCTTTTCAGATTGTGCTACTTGCCTGCTCATGTACAAAGCTATAAATTTCATATAGATGTCAGCAAATCACAGGAGTACAAAATAAGCCAAATTAATTATAAATTGACCAAAAAATAAAAAAGTTAAATCTGAAACATATCCAAAATGAACAATTGTTCTCTCTATACCATCCAATTTACCATCAATTCAAGTGTCAATTAATCAATATCAATATATAATCAATATAAGAAATAAAACATCATAGGATGTGCTGTTATAGAAAAATAATCAACAACGGGGAAGTGTGAAGAATTGGAGTTGTTCTTACCATCCCAATTATTTTCCCATAATAGCACACTCTGAAGTTTTTATTTTTTATTCCATTAATACAACAGCAGTTTGCCAGCTATGACTTTTTTTTTTGTTTGTTAAAGAACAACATGTGATACTTTTTATCTGTTTATAGTCACATAGTTATGCTTACATTGTCCATGAAACAAGTTAGTTCCTGTTATCAGTTACGTTATAGCAGCTATAACCAATCATTCTCTCACCAGACTCTTTTTTTCCCTGCTTTTTTTCTCTCAGCTTGTTGTGTTACAGAAGATATCAGACAACTTAAAGTCACAGCTTTACTTCTGATCATTACAAAGCACTTACACTGGCGACTCCTTCCAAAAAATGCTAAATAAACGTCTTTTCAACCAGATCTCAATCAATCAAATCTTTGTGTACTGTACGTTGTTACTATAGAAACAAAATGTATTAGATTGAAGGCATTAATATAAACAAATCTGTGATTTGCAGCTGCATTACTGTCAGAGCTGCTGTTACAGAAAATGAATCAACACCTTCTGACCAATCAGGATCCAGAATTCAACAGAAATGGATCACACTGGAAGGCAACAGTGTTATAGAGGGAATAGAATCTGCATTTTGTTCATTTGGGAAACAAGTAACAGTGAAAGCTAATAAACAGAGAGAGAGACAGAGAGACAGAGAGAGAGAGAGAGAGAGAGAGAGAGAGAGAGAGGAAACAGGAAGAACAGGAAACTGTGGCTAGATATGAAAATTAGGGACCCAGGAACAAGAGTTAAGACATACAGGAAACAATAACCAAAAGAAAATGAGAGACAAAATGGCCAGAGACAATTTCAGTTTGAGGTCAATTTTGTTCAAATACAGCAGAAAGTGCTTCTCCATCATCATCATCATCATCATCATCATCATCATAATGCAGCAGCAGCAGCAGCAGCTATCTATCAATATTGTTTATGAATAGTATGTCTTCATAATTATTTAGGAATCTTATTTAATTTCTAAAGCTGCTGGTTCTCCCTTGTGTGAGCTAATCATTAAGAGCAACCAGCTGTGAGCAGGAACATGTCAAACCCGTGTCCCTAACATCCATGTAATCATGACAACAGCCACAGCACATCACACCCTTTATTTAACTTCCTGAGTTTTTATTTTTAGTTAAAAGCACCATTTTTTTTGCCACAGTCACAGACAGACGAGAAACTGTCTTTCGCTTGTAAAGAATCATGGATAGTGTTCCCCAGGGTTCCACACTAGGTGCTGTTGATTTTAATGTGGACTTTACGCAAGTGCAGCTTCAATGAGTGGAAAAAATGTGTCATTTTGTTGCTTGGCTGCTTCATGCAGCTACGTATAAAATGTTAGAATCTGATTTCATAATTAACAATATTTAATCTTATCTTAGTTACCGTCTAAAGTGAGTTTTTTTTTTAGAAGTAACCCCAAACGAAAAAGTTTTGTCATAATTATGCTTGAAAAAATGTGATATTATACCACAATGTGAACTGTTAGAAGGTGTTTTTTCAATACCTTATCGTTTCTATAGTAACAGCTCATTCACACACACACACACACACGAAAAAACCCTGTAATCGTTGATACGGTGAAGTTTTCTCTAAAGAGACATTTATTTAACATTAATGGAAGGAGTCTCCAGTGTCAGAAGTAAAGCTGTAAGTTTTCTGACTTCAGGACAGAGAAGTTTATGCTTTCCGGCTTCCCCGTAATATGAAAATCTGTGTTTTTTAACTTAATATCTTCAAAAGAACGCAAAAAACGAGGCTGGTGAGGAACTTTTTATTATAAATATAAATGAGAATACAAACTTTTTTTTTTTTTTTTTTTTTTGTAGATGTTCCACAACATTAAATACAGGTATAAACATTTAAACCTCTGATATATTGTGATGTTTTTCACTTGTGGATATATAAAAAATGTAATTGTTGATACATTATTGTGGTATTAGAGGAATAAAACATTTAAGGATGTGCTGTTCTGGGAAAAGAATCAACTTCGGGGTAGTATCGGTATTTTCTTTTAACAACTTATTTTTTAAAATCTTATTTTCTTTCAAATGTGTTCTAATCAGTGTGTTAAACTGATCAGTGTGTGAGTCGTGTTTAGCTGGCGAGTGTGTAAAAGGTGTGTGCGAGTCCTAAATGGCGTCGGCAGGTCATTAGCGGTGGCGTAAGCATTGATCAGAGAAAATGGACACGGCTTCATTTACCAGCGGTGGCGTTAATTAAAGCTTTTGTGTGTGTGTATATGTGTGTATGTGTGTGTGTGTGTGATAAAGAGATCACCTTCAGCCCTCATTACATTCTCTCCTGATGGACTGTGAGGAGTCACATTTCCTGACATGCACTACATCACACTGCATAATGTTGTTTAAGAAACAAAGATGAACCATCTAAGAAATTCAGCAACAATTATTAATAAATCATTAATGTTGTTATGAAGTCTTAATTATGCCCATCGAATGATTAATAAATTGAGAACATGAAGCTATGTTTTCTTCTCATACTGTATGTGCATTTCAATTCAATTTCATTTGGCTTATTAGGAGGCTTATAACTATGTTTTCTTCTCATATGTGCATTTCAATTCAATTTCATTCGGCTTATTAGGAGGCTTATACCTATGTTTTCGAAAACATCCATATCCGTCCATGTGTGGGAGGATGTCTCATATGAGCAGATCATGAATAAGAGTTCTGGGATGAGCGCATGATTACATCTCCAGTAACCAGCTGAGATTATCCACTGAAGTATTCAACACTCAGTTAAAAGCTGTCTGGAAATGTGAGGGACGGCAATCAGACCTCCTGACCCTCTTGTGTATTTCGCTCGGACTGTTAATTAACATGGAGAACTTGTGTCCATCTGTTACAGAAGACCTCGCCACCACACGAGCGCCAAACCTCTATACAAGGTTACACATCAAGGGCATTGGCTTGTCGAGAAATAGAACAAACTCCCTCCCCCAGGATCCACCAGGAATGAGATGAATCTACTACAACGTCTTTCGAGTTCTGCAAAGATGCCCAAACTACTGCACCTACAAGCCTTGTGACCACATCAATTACCCAAAACTATTCCCACGAGACTTGATTAGCCATGAAAGGTAGGCTTGATAGCTCTTGAAACAAATGGCTTCATATTTCCTATTTCAGGCTACGTTTACACGAGTAGTTGGCCAGTAGTTGGCGCTGTCACCTTGTTAGTTGGTTGTAATATTGGTCAAGTAAATCCACACTTTGCTGAAGAAGCGTTAGCAAACTCTTGAGCAGCAACAACACTACCATGTACTCCGTCATTGTTGTGTACGTTTGTTTGCGCTTGCCTTTACAATAGACACGTACTGCGCATGTCTACATACCTAACACGTACTACGCACGCGCGTGATGTCACCGTTTTCAAAGATTCCCGTATTGGGTGTTTACATGGAGACGATAACGGCGGCGTTTTCAAAAACTTGCACTTTGAAACCTGTTTTCAAAAATATGCGTTTTCAGTCCCCAAAATGCCATTGTCGTGTAAACGAACAGGCAAAACGCATAAAAAGTTTCCCATTTTTGGCTGAAAACGTTGTCTCGTAAATGGCCCCTCAGTTCTCCTCCAAAATAGAGAAAATCTAATCAGACTACCCAGAAGAACAGGTTTCCCTATTCAGAGCAGCATGTGATAATCCTTCTGATGGCAAGGATAGTGGAAGGAATTAAAGCCTAACTGGTGTATAGAGACAAGAACCTTATATTTGATGGACTCATTGATCTCTTCAACTCCATGACCTAATTCATGAAAGAGAACGAACCACTTATATACCTGCTTCTTGGTTTTAAATTGTTGGCTCAGAGTCAGTGCTCATGCCGGGGGACCTGGTTACCCTTGTGCGAATTTGTTGGTTGGTGCTGTATTTTTGTTATTCCCATGAGTTCTATGGAAAATTAGCACTTTTGTGCCAACGCTACACTATGTGTTTAGGATTTCCCAGAGGAGAACCAGATCTGACATGGGAATTGGTAGATCGGGAATAACGCCATAGGACGTCATTTGAAGAATATCAAATGGTGGCGTGTTTGAGGATTTGATAGATCTGGACCATTTTTTATTTTTTTTTTGCAAAGAATGGCCAAATCAAGATGTGCTAATTTGGTAGACTCTTACCCAAAAAGACTGAGTGCTGTATTACACGCGAAAGGTGCATTAGTTAATGGGGTGTGCAAACTTATGCACCCAACTTATTATTATTATTATTATTTTGTTCTTTTTTTCCCCCCTTAAAACATTTCTGTTTGTTTTTCACTTGAATTTTGTCGGTTGCTATATCACATTTAAAGGTGGAAAAAGATATGACATTATTTGTCTTCATTTCTTTCTTTTTTTAATGTTTTTTAATAAAAACCTGCAGTTTTAACTGGGCTGGGTAGACTTTTTTATATCCGCTATATATGCCAGTTCTTGAATTTTGTATCCTGCAGCTTTATGCTATGCTAACCTAATAAGGTTAATGAGTGTTAATTAGCATTAGAGCATAATATTAAAGGTGATATCACACACACACACACAGAGTGAGTAAATCTGACTGATTTCTAGCATGACTTTAACACCACAGGGCTTTCAGGAAGGTTAGAGATGTTAATGCTCTTCAGAAGCACACCCACTTGATCTGCTGAGGTTAAACCCATTTATTTAGCTTGTTCCAAAGTGAATAAGGTAAAAGCTGGATGGATTATAAAACAAGAAAGAAACAGGGTGAAGGCAGGAGTTAGAGTAACAGTGGGGGCAAAGTTAAGGTTAGGAAGTAAATAAATTCTTTACTAAACTTTTAACATTTGAGCTCAAGAAGCACACCATCAGTGCACTGTGTGTGGTTTAACGCCGAGTTTATTAAGAACTGTTCTCTAAACAGAGACGCCTGTTGGACTGTTTATATGACATGCAACTGTATACAACAAAAAATGGTCAATTTCAGATGTTAAAATAAACTGTTAATATGGAAAATACACAAGTGAAAGTAAATGAATCATGTATAACACAAATCACGTATGAAAAGAAATGCATGTGAAATGGTACACAAGTGAAAGTGAATTAAAAGTGAATAATGTACATTATCTCATACAGATCATTATCTCAACCCCTGTTAAACTTGTAGGTTTTTATGATTAAAAAAAAAGAAACCAAGATATATCATGTCAGAGCTTTTACCACCTTTATGTGATACAGCATCCAGTACAATTCAAGTGAAAAAAACAAAACAAATAGAAACGTTTTAGAATAAAAAGAAAGCAAAAAAAACTCTTCTGGTAAAAGTCAACCAACTTAACACATCTTGATTGGCAATTTTTTTTTTCGTCTTTCTTCCAAAGTTGCTCCAGATCTATTAAATTGTGAAGGGATCTCCTGTGCACAGCCCTCTTCAAGTCACTCCACAGGTTTTTGATAGGATTTAGAGCTGGGCTCTGACTGGGCCATTCCGAAACATTCATCTTCTTCTTCTGAAGCTGTTCCTTTGTCGATATGGATTTGTGCTTTTTTTGTGCTTGGTATTTGGAGTGGTCCATGATTCCCTCTATCTTGACTACGGCCCTAGCCCCAGCCGAAGAGAAGCTGCCCCACAGCATGATGCTGCCACCACCACGCTTCACTGTGCGTATAGTGTTCTTTGGGTGATAAGCAGTCTTGTTTTTGCGCCAAACGTATCTTTTAGAATAATGCCCAAAATTTTATACCATGGTCTTATCAGACTATAGCACATTTTGCCACATGGTTTGAGGTGATTTAGGTGGATTTGAATGGTTTTTCTTCCCTCTAGCCACTCTACCACATAGCCCAGACATGAAGAATATGAGAGATTGTTGTCACATGCAAGGAGTGAGCAGAATTTGCCAGATTTTCCTACAGCTTCTTTAATGTTTAACGTCCTTTAAGGTCTCTTGTCAACCTCCCTGAAAAGTGTTTTTCAATCTTGTCTTTTTTGTCTATTTTTGAGGGACATCCTTTTCTTGGTAATGTCACTGAGGTGGACCATTTTCTCTTTCTTGATGATGGCCTTCACCTTGTTCCATGGTACATCTTATGTTCTGGAAATTCTTTTGTATCCCTCTCCTGATCGATACCCTTCAGCAAATCCTGTACATGCTTCGTAAGCTGTTTGTGGACCATGGCTTTAGCAGTCAGATGAAACCAAGAAGATATCAAGAAAACCCTAAAGAAAAAAAATGATATTTATTTGGGGTTAATCAGAATCACTTCACTGATGACAAGTATATGATATTCAAGACCTACATTTGTTTCTGAGCAACACAACAGTAATCCAGTGATCAGTCTGCTTAGCAGGAGTCCTTTGCCTTAAGCAGAGATGAAATTTCAGCAGAGTGTTGTTCTTTCACAGCTCCCGGGTACAAGCTTTGATCCTGAGCTCTGGTTACTGTCTGTACAAGTTTTCCAATGTTCTCCCTCTGTCTGTGTGGGTTTCGTCAAGGTTCTCCAGTTTCTTCCCACCTTTTAAAAAATGGTGATGGATGGGCCACTTGTCCAGAGTGTACTCCCACTTTACGCCCAATAGAATAGGATCTGGATCCATTATATTTAAAAAAAATTCCCCCAACTATCTTTTACTGGATATAATTAGACCCATTAAATTGTATCTTATTGGGGATTTAACCTGGGTTCACCCTAGCAAGCACCAGGTGATGATTAATTTTGTACGTACGTATGCGACACGGAATTGCGATTTCAGTGACAAGCAAATTTATCGCAGTAAAGCGCCAAAATTCGAATGACTGCCTTGAATGATTCCTTGTACCAAATCGTATGGCATGTCTGGTTAGATGTTTCTTCAGTCCCAAATGACCTGAAACTTACGGACAAACTTATCTTCCATCTTATCTCTTATCTCAACCTCTCATTAAATGTGTATAGGGAAAATATGAAAGAAAATAAAGCTTGGAATGAAGTAGTAGAGATTGTCGTTGCCTCTGTTGAGTCAACAGAGGCAAATACAGTTAGTTTGCTTTTCTAATTGGACAACGAAGCTTATCATGAGTCGCTTAAAAGGACTGAGCTGAGGCAGCCCTGTAGATCTCCACCACGACGCTAGTTTTGGCCCGTGTTCCCTTTTCAAAGCTGATACTTCAAAACATTTTTCTTCAGTAGCAGCGTTAAAAAGTGTAGCAGCAAAACATGACAGAGTGCAAATGGTTCCATCGCCTACTCACGCTTTTCTGTCAGGTTATAATCATAATCATCTAAGGCCACCTCAGAATCCCTCGCATCGTCTCTCTCCGAGCGTTCTGTTAGCACCACAATATCAGGGGCTATTAGAGATGCTAATAAGTTCAAACCGAATCAATTTTTCATGCTGAAGCAAGCATCGTGTATTTAAATAACTTAGTCCTGGACTTTTCTTGTTTTCTGTAATAGTGTTATAACGAGAATTTAGGCTTGGCATCGAGTGTAGCACCTGTAAGACGAGATTAGATTGGGGGGATAGACTTCGTGAAAAAGTGCAGCACATTTTCTTTATTTCCTTATTAGTGTCCCCAGTACAGTTTATGGTATTTGTAATCATCTGGCTAAAACAGTTAAAAGGTTTTGCATGTTAAATGTAATGCAGTTTAGCTAAAAAAATAAATAAATTAAATTTTAAAACACTGATCATTATTTTTCAAAGGAAAAATAATGATCATTGTTTATAGCTTGTTTATAGCACGTCCAACCTGTTACGTCTATCATTCAGTGAGGATCTGTTTTCTGCAGTGACATCATGTCCCGGAACTGACATCATATTTTCAAATGGATGAGTTTTTTTTAAATGTCTGCTTTTTACAAATTTTATCCTGGTAAAATTTTACAATAATCATTTAATGTTATTGAAAAAAAAAATTACTAAAAAAAAATTTTTGTAAAAATGCAACAATACAGAGAAATTTGTTGTATATTTCAACGTTTCCAATAATAATAATAATAATAATAATAATAATAATAATAATAATAAAAACATCTTCAGTGCTGTCTGCGATTGTTTCTGATAAGCCTGGACAACCTACCAGGTAGTTTCCAAAAAAAAGAAAAAAAAAAAGAAAAAACACGACAATGTATATAAGTCTATTTTGTGTTTTTAAACACAAATACAAATTTGATCAAATTTTGTATTTGTTGTTTACTGTTGACTGCTTACTTTTTGAAAGGATTAATTTCATTATATTTGAAGGCATCTTTGCTTTATAGAATTTCTTTCAAAGAAGAATAACAACACACAATTTTTAATCACAACCAACTTGATTTTGTCCACACAAAAAATGTGTGTCCAGCCTGTTATGCAAATGTAAATAAGATTTATATTAAAATATGAAATAATATTTTTTGTGAACTTATGAATATAAAAAATACATATAAAATGAAATACATAAAACAAACCAATAAAAATAAAATAAAAAAATAAATATATACATAGACTTTTTAGTCATAGACAAGTTTCTAAGAATCAAACTGATTACAATGTTGATCAGTAACTAGGAAACCAACATCCGTAATTTTTTTTTTTTTGCCTGGTACATTGTGAGAGGATTCTTCTGCCTATGAAGGTGAAAAGGAAAACATGTTTTCCTTCTTTCTGTTATTTATGTTCATCAAACACTTCAAGGATGAACGCCTCAGAGCCACAGTCACCTCTATTAAACAGTGCAGGGTCAAAAACTTTACTTTATTTTTTTTTTCTTTACCACTGCAGTTCAACCGAGCCACTGACCTCAAAGAAACAAAGAAAAGATTTATGATAGAAATGTTCAGGTTTAAGTACTAAATGTAAAGCGTTATTCTGACTGTTTCTTTTATTTAAATTATCTCGTTGTCCATCGGTGTGGTGAAGTAGGACATTACATGAGCGTTTAATACAAAAAAAATGTATAGTTAATGAATAGTTCCGTTAAACACTGGAGAGTTTGTTAAAAAAAAAAGTTCAGTGAAGAAAAACAGGCAGTTCAGCAAAAAAAAATTGACAAGTGAAAATTTGAATAAAATGAAAAATGGATTATTCATTGAAAAAACAAACAATTCAGTAAAAAAAAATGGACAGTTCAATAAACAAATGGACAGTTGGTTTAACAAAAGAGAGAGAGAAAAAAAGAGAGTAAAGTACTTGTCAGATATTCCTACAGCTCCTTTAATGTTGCTGTAGGTCTCTTGGCAGCCTCCCTGGTAAGTTTTTGCCTTGTCCTTTTGTAAATTTTGGAGAGATGTCCTGTTCTTGGTGATGTCACTGTGGCGCTCCATTTTCTCCACTTGTTCCTCTCTCCTGACTGATACCTTTCAACAATGAGATCCTGTACAGGCTTTGTAAGCTCTTTGCAGACCACGGCTTCAGCAGTCAGATGAAACCAAGAAGATCTCAAGAAAATCCTACAGAAACAGCTTTTTTTGGGGGTTCATCAGAATAATTTCAATGAAGACAGCTGTATGATAATTACTTTTGAACATTGGATTGAATGTGATTGGTTCATTCTGAAAACCCCAATTATAAAAGGGTGTGCATACTTATGCAACAAGGTTATTATTATATCGTTTTTATTTTTCCTATTTTTCACAAAAATGTTTCTGATTGTTTTTCACTCAATTTTTATATGCTTTATGTCATTTCACATTGAGGGTGGGAAAAGTTCTGACATGATTCTTGGTTTAATTTTTTCATCACAAAAACTAAAAAAAGACGGAAATTCGAAATAAAGAAGCAGAAGCGATTCATCGAGTGTTCAAGGCCACTCGATTGTTAAGCTCTTTTTACGGCGATATTAAAGACATGAGATGCGGGAAGGTAGTTAACGGGGACCAGGATTCACTGCTTCCTTCACTGACACTCTGAATACTCACATATCTCTTGGTTTGATTAAAGTGCCCTCAGTGACACAGGATAAACGATCTCACACACACTTTCGCTTCCACCTACCTGTCTTTATGTGAATGTTGAATTTGTGTATGAGAAAACCTGACAAAATGTGCTGCGAAAACCATTTCCTCCTTCGACCTCATATGACCAGCATTAGCATTTTATTTTTCTCTCCAAAACCAGCAGCCCAAACTTCACTACTCTTAACATTTCAATTCAATATGACGATATTGTGATATTGTGATTTGTACCACAGCGCAGTTGAATTCTCGAATCTGATTGGTCAGGAGGTGTGTATTATATTTGTATAACTGTACAGCTTGGACAGTTGTTCCAGCTGTACCATGAACAATAAGTTTACATTAATATGCTCATTCTAATACATTATTATTTCTATAGTAACAGCTCATACACATGGACTTATAAAGCAGATGCTGCGCATAATCTAAGACTAATAATAAACATATAAAAATGTGTTGTATGTTTAACAAAGCAAAATGTATAATCATTGATGTGGTGATGCTTTTGATAGGAGACATTTATTTTAACATTTATGGAAAGAGTCTTTGTTGTAAGTCATGTGCTTTGCAAAGTTTCCCAGCATGGGAAAGTCTTCAGGACTTTATGCTTTCTGGTTTATGAGTAAAATGACAGACTGCATATTTTGAGAGAGAGAGAGAGAGAGCGAGAGGATGCTGAGAGAATGACTATATATTGCGATGAGAAACTCGCTCTAGGATGTTCAACAACATTAAATCCAACTATATCCTGGTTTTTAGCTTTAGGTTAAACCATAAACAAGACAAAAAATAATAAGTTTCACTCTGGGTTCACGACTGTCACTGATCGGATGCATGAATCTACAGTCTGGGCTAGAAAGAAATCAGCCTCCAGCCTTACCTCTTCATATTATTCTGTTTTACATGCATTTATACCAGCTGTCCATGGTTACCATAGGAACAGCCAAATGTTTTTTAGTGGCATTAATGGTATATTATAGGAATATACTCAGGTTCAAGTTGCTAACAGTAATTCCACTTCATCACACATGAAGTCTTTTATTCTTTACTCACTTTCTTTCAAAGTTAATGAAATAACACATTATTTAGAAGAAAGTGGCATCAGACTTTGTGTCATTCTCGCATATCTTACTAGTTTTTCCTCGAGCCGTGTCACACAATTAAACGTTCAGTTTATCTTTTCGCATGTGTTTCCAAAAAAAAAAAAACAAGAAAAATTTTTAAAAAGCATTAGTGCTGCTCCATAGCCTACAGTAAACTTTCTGCTTTCCTTGATATACTTTTGGTAATACATATATATATATATAATAAGCACTTTTCTGACTTTGAGTAAATCTTTGGACAAGATGTTTCCTAAAGTCTTCATCTTCTCAGACCCCCAGAACCCTGCCGATTGGCGGCAACTAATTAAAGGCAGTTGCCTTATTTATAAGGCAAGTGAGGACTCAGCATGTGGTCTGCAGTTAGGAATTCTCTTTTCACACTCTAAACTCAGCTTCTGCTTCAGTGCTTGCAAAGGGTTCGAATAAAGCATGAATAAAAGATGCAAAGACACACAGATGATGGTGCGACTGTGCTTTCAAAGCACAGTCTAAGTAAAACGCTCTCATGCTGCTGTCATCGACTTTCACATACAATAATAAAATCAAGCTTTTTCCTTGTAGGTTACATCAAAAGAGTGTGTGTGTGTGCTGTTATCTGTGCTGATTAATATTAATAAGATGCCAATATCAAAATAATAGAAAGTGTTAGCTAGAAAAATCGCCAGGGTTACTATATACTCATGTGTGCTTGAACAGAAGATAAATGTTTGCTTAAACTTGGTGTCGCTATAATGCGCATTTCATGCTAGCATGCTAATCATGCCAAGCTGACGTGAAACATATTCAGTAATTGGTATTTAATTTTAGAGTGGATACACCATATATTGTCATGTTACCTAGAACTGCAAAGTGCAAACGCCTGGAGACTCCTTCCATAAATGTTAAACAAATGTCTCCTTACAGAAACCTTCACCATATCAATAATTACGTGTTTTTCTTTGTTGAATAACAGAAACAATAATGAATTAGAACAAGTGCATGAAAATAAACCTGAGACTGTCAGAGCTGCTGTTTTATAAAATGAAAAAAAAAAAAAAAATTCTTGTAATGAAGGGCGCAGAACATAAATGAACATAACTCTAAACACTTCAATGGTTAGAAGTGGCATTAATTAGATTCTTCAATTTTGTAAGTCAAAATATTTCTTCATTCATGTGTTTTGGTTTTTTGTTTCATTTTCCATCAAATATGTATTTTTTTTTAATTAAAATACTAATATCTGTGATTATAGTATATGAGTGTTTACTATCTGAGTCAAATAACTCAGTTCAGATTTTAGAATATAGGGATATAGAATATAGGATGAAAAAAACAATTAAATTCAGTGGTTTAAGATCTCAAAAATTGAAAAAAAAAATGTCTTAGAGCATGTTACACTACAGTTATCTAGACTACTATTTATATTTTCTTTTCTGTAACTAAATCCAATAAATACAGGGTTTGTTGTTTTTTTTTTTTAAAGGATCCTAATTTCCTGCTTTGCTATTGCTGCTGCTACAGCAAATAAAGCCTGAGATTGATATTTATGATCCACGATGACAGTAATAAAACCGTTTCTTTCTCCTGTTATAGAGAGAGAGCACCGAGAGGAATGCTTAAACTGAACCTTTTCACAAACACTTACCTTAAAAGATCAAAACGTGACAGATCACTGGGGTTTTACATGAGGCTCATATTCTTTAACAAGGAAAAGTTCAAGTTGCTGTCAGTTTTATTTACAGTACTGGATAAACAACAAATGTATTGAGTGCAATGTTTATGTGCTGTACTTTATAAATAACTAAGAATCCTTTGAATATGACTCACTAAAATATTCTTTGGAACTAAACCTGCTTTTGTTGGGGTTAGTATAAAAACATTGAGTCGTGGGGGCTTTTTTGTTTATTTGTTTTTTATTTTTAGAAATCTATTTTTTCGCATTTGCAGTAACCTTGATTTTTAAAATATCCTGCTGTGATGTGGGTCTATGTTCTTGGCACTCAAATTGTCATAAAGAGCCAGTCTGAGCAAGAATAACTGCAGAGATGAAGTAAGGGGTAAAAAATGGAGATGATTTTATTGAACAAAATGCTCTGTCTGGGGAGAGGAATACAAAATACAAAACAAAACACGGGAAAAAAGCCTATAACAGTGACAACGTGATGCAAATCGTTCTGACAGGGAGAAGACAGACTTTTAGTATTCTGGGTTATAATGGTAGATATACTGTAGATATTGAGCTTGAGATTTTTCTCTTGCTTATTTGAACCCAACATGCCCACTGGCAGGCATGAGTCGTATCACAGAACACCCCCCTTAGGGAGTGTTACTCGGACTTGAGTAACTCCAGATAGCCCAAGATGATCAAGGTGCTTATGGTGTAAATGCTGTATCCAAAAAGTTTACAGAATATGGCTGGACTCATTTACGATCTTCCTCAGTACCTCATTCTGGTCAACCAGGTACTGGAATCCCCTGCTGGCTCAGTGGGAGCTTTCAAACTTTGACTCTAGCATCTAGTGAAGGCAATAGGAAGGTGAAACGTCCCAGAGAGACTATTGCAGCGCCAGACAAAAGCCATCAGATTAAGTGGTCTGAAGAATTCAGGGGGTTCCACCAGGCCAGAAGTCGTCACAGTAGTTCCTTTAAGCACTTGCCTCCAGGCATTCTTGAACCTGACAAATAGTGCCTCCACCAAAGTACATTCATTACAGGTTGCTGGATGGACAAAATGGGTTAGGTCACCAAAATTCAGTCTCCAATTTGGAGAAATTGGTCAAAGAGTTCATTGCACAACCAATCCCAGACCACCTACCTAAGGATTATAATGGTGTAAGGTTGCCCTATTGGAATCTGGTTGGATTGATTGGTTGTTTTGGAACATTATCTATCTTTAGATATGAGGATAGACAGCCTTGGTCAATAGCAGTGTCATTCTAGGAATCTAGACCCACTGAGAAATTGTTTCACCTGAAAGCTCAGTCAGTGAGGAAGGGGACGGCACAGACAACCAGAAGTACTCAGCAGGGAATTGTTGAGCAAGCACACCATCCCGATCCATCTACGTTGGTCGGTGTTTGGTATTCCAGTCTTGAGTTTCTGCCAGTTGCAATGTTTTCTCTGTTAGTGCCTGGCTAGTGTGATATGACTGCACCAACTACATAGCTACTTACAGAATTACTGCAAATCTACAAGTCAGATTTCTGCTCATTAATGCCCATTTTGACCACATATAAGATGCATTCCCACTAACACTAAAATATGGGCATTGTGTATATATAGTATATTTGTAATCCATCACTGTCTACTAGTGGCAGAATGAGGTGAAAACATTTGCTTTTTGTGATCAGCATCTTCTGTAGCATATTTCTATTTGGGCAAATCAACTTCTTCACGCATGGAGCCAGAACTGTGAGTATCCCCCATACTGTGTATATGCTTCAGGAGCTGTGACTAAAAACAAAGCTGTTTTACATTACAGGACAAAAGAAGTGTATCATCATCCCTCACTCCCGTCGATAGTTGCTGTGCTGCATTGCTTCTCTTTTGCATAAATGTTATACCAACAATTGGCAGCCAAATTGATCCACTGTTGTGATGGCAGATCTCAAGGTAGGTTCCATCTCATCCCTTGCAACACAATGCTGAATAGCCGTTGTAGTTTGTGTGTTGTTTGCTGAGGGTTGATTGGCTTCTCTCACACTCTACTGTGGCTCAATTTTGCTATCATGAGGTGGGCTGAGCAAGCACAATTGCAGGGAGAGACTCTAGAGTAAAAATTAAATGAATTTCTATAGTAAGTCATCTCCCACATGGGCAGGCAAATATTAGACAAAAGTCTAATATAGAGGAACTCAAACCTGCACAGGGGCACATAATCTTGAGAGGCACCATGAATTAGACCATTAATTGCTGATAAATTTCTGATTTGACCAGCACTGATAGCACTTTATCTACATGTACTTTGGGAAGGAAAAAAAATTAAGCCTTATTATCTCTAAAAAGGCATTATGGTGTGACTAAAAGATGTTGGCTTGGGATTTTTTTTTTTTTAAAGAAGAAAGATAGTAACCAAACACTGCTCAACTGAGCCAAGGGATGGACATAATAGAGATAATTAGTCTTTTCCATAAATGAGGAAACCTACATATTTTTTTGGAACTTTTTTGGAATAAGGTCATTACATGAGTACAGCCTAAACTGGAGAGGGATTACTTAAAATGCTGCCATCTCTCTTTGTCTGTCTGAGAATAAATGCCATACCTGAGGTTATGGAGGTTATAAGACAAGCTAGTGTAGATGTCAGTGAGTTCCAGTAAGAAGTCCATATTCACATCCATAGAAATGTGAGCTTCATTTCCTGAAAGAGGGGCACGCAGGAAACTGTGGCTTCGCTCTGTCTGTGAGATAAAAGCTTTCAGGACCACCAGAAAGAGATAAAAACCAAGAGACAGAAACAAACAGAGAGTTTCTTTATGGGAGAATCAGTTTGCCATCTCTCAGTCTCTCTCCCTCCAGCTGTGTCTCTTTGCAATAATGTGTATTCTCTCTCTCTCTCCCTCTCTCTCTCTCTCTCTCTCTCTCTCTCTCTCTGTGTCTGTGAAAGTGATGGATATGCTTTCCAAAAATTCAGAGGTGGCTTAACTTAAAAAAATGTGTGTGTATGTGTGTGTGTCATAGAAACCAGGACGAGAATTTGAAGATTGATCTGCTACAGCTTTAGCGACACACAGTCTGTGTTTTATTCCCAGTGGAGGCAGATACAGTGAGGCAGGTAAAAATAAAAAGACAAAAAAAAAAGAAAAATATTGGCAACTCAAATATTGGTTTGTAATGCATATTTAACAATGATTCTCTACAATTTTGTCAAATTCCAATTATTATTTCACACTGGCTGAATTTATTCTGAAATTTTATGTCTGGTGTCTTATGAATTTTACATTTTTTTTTGCATTTATTCCACTCATCATAATGCCGATATGAATACTCCGTCCATAACTGCAGCTCAATGTTCTTGGGCTCCTCTCCAAACTGCTTTATATATTTGTCGGTACCTCATCCTATCTTAGAGATCCTGGACATTCTGTATTCTGGTCCACAAGCTTGATGCTCACTATATCGCCTCTCAAAAACTGCATTTCCATGTCAGTAGTGGAAGGATACTTTATAAATGAAGGTTACTATCTTACAAGTTAGCCTACTACAACTGTAGATGCTATTAATGATTGCGACCACCTCTTGAAGTTATTACAAGTAATGAGCAAAATATATATATATTGCCTAAGAACTTTTTATTTCTTTTATTCATTTTTATTCTTTTAGTCATTTTTACTACAGAAAAAAAGTGCTCTGCACTGTGGAGCTCCTCTATCAGAAACATCTCACTGCCATACATATGTGATAAATGTTGGAGTACCTTCATTTCAAATAGTGATGCTCTCACTTCACTATGTGAAAATGTTGGTAAACCAATAGCTTCATTACTTTTAGTGACACTTCAGCCCAGCATTGATAATAATATCGTAAATCTGTGACCAGAAGCGCTGCACTATTATATTTGAAGAAATGTGTTTACCAGGGAAGCAATCATATGTTCCCAAGGCCTGCTTTTCCCAGAGCTCAATGGCCCCAGGGTTATATGTTCTCAGAGTTCCATATTCCAAGGGTTCCTATAACTCCAGGGGCTTATATTCCTAGAGTCCTGGGTAACCAGGGTCCTAGAATAACATGACCAGGATCCTATACTCCCAGGGTCCGAAATATCCCAGGTTCCCATAATACTAAACTCATATATTCTCAGGGTTGTATTGTGTACCTTAGTATTATAATGATCTATCTTCCATTCTTATCCCAGACAGAACTAAACACTAATGCCAAAATATATTCCCAGGGTCCTATATTCCCAGAGCCCCAGATTTCCAGGTTTCCATAATTCCAGGCTCATATGTTCATAGGGTCTTTTATTGCCAAGATCCTAAAATCCCAAGCACAGGGCCATATCTTCCCTCTTACACAGTATTACACTGTCCCAGGAGTATTGCACAATCCCAGCATTACACAGCCCCAGAAGAATATCATGTGTTGCCATGTGTTCTTGGTGTCTGGTGTATATTCCCAGGGTCCTAGATTTCCAGGGGTAGCACCCTATGTTCTTATGGTGTTATATTGCCAGGGTACTAAATTTCCTATTCTCCCATAATCCTAGGATTAATATCCTATATTTCCTATATTTCTTATGTTCCTTTTATCATATAATTCCATGGCCTTTTGTTCCTGGGGTCATATATTCCTATATTCCCAGAATCCCAAATTTCCAGGGTTCTGGGGTCATGTGTTCATAGGGTTTTATATCCCCCCAATCCAAGGCCCTGTGTTTCCAAGAAGATATATTTCTGGTGTCCTATATTCCCAGGACTCTACCTTTCAAGGGTCCTATGTTCCCAGGCTTTATATTCCCAGGGTCTTATGTTTCCAGAGCTCTACATTTCCAGGGTTCCATGTTTCCAGAGACATATCTTCTTGTTTTTTTAATGAGAAGTTCATTTTTTAATTTCATTTATTTATTTTTATTTTTTCAAATGTTAACACACCAAATTGTTAGTTGCCAACCTACCTGAGTAAACATAGAGCTAAGGGGACATAAGATGTGTTCAAATGGAACTCATCAATTAGTGCTTTTCAGAAGGGAAGGCAAGCACATGATATTCTCGGTCACTGCTCAAGCAGTTAATACTGAGTGATCACTGTTGCTAGGCAACCTTGAAATATGGACACAACATTACTCTAGCTAATGATTGATGCTAATGATTTATCTTGCTAGCATGTGGCCATTAAATTGTTTATATGGACTGTAAAGATAATACAGAACCATCTGTTTCAGAAAAGCCGGAACCATCAGGAACATCAACATTTTCTTCAGATGTGTTGGTAAAGTACTAAGGAAAACATTGTACGACTAAAATTATACTCTAAGTACATTTTACGTCAACTTCCAACCAAAGTTCCATGGGCTGTACCAGATTGAGAAACATCAACATTATGTCAAACACTTTTTGGTGCCACAAACCGGGTTTGTGTTAGTTAGTGAGGGAAAATCCTTGATCATCTCCAACAGTCTTCAGTGTGTATGTGTGTGTGTGTGTGTGTGAAAATGTGAAATAACTGTGTATTGATCCACTGCATTGAAGATCCACAGGAAGGCTGACCTTTTTCTGACCCCACAATCACAACTCTCTCTCTCTCTCTCTCTCTCATACACACACAAACACACACACACACACCTGTTACACATCTCCTCACACACCCATTTATCAAATAACACACTCTATGCAATAAGAGCACTTTACCAATAATAACTGTATTAGACAGCTTATAGGTCACATGAATTGGCTCTGTTAGCAACGACTAGTTTGATGCTAACATTTATCTAATTTCCTAATTTTTTTATACCTTTTATGTCTCCTGTTCATCACATACTCATGCCAACAAAAATAAATGCCCCCACCCTCCTAACACTAAATGCCCCACATTTTTTCCCTTTAATTTAGATTTTATGAATTTATTTATACTTCAGTTAGCTCTGCCATACAGAATCTGACTAAGGGGGGTAGCAGACCGTACTACCTAGGGCCCTTAGGTAGTGTGGACATGGACTAAAAAGATGGCAAGGAGGAACCTTCGATCGCACATAATAATGCTAAATCCCGAAATAACCCATACTAACTTCTTTTTCTACAGAACTGAAGTTGATCTCAGCTAGTTCGCATTATTCTTTCATTAGCATTTGACTTTCATCTTTTGACTGCATTTTAAAGTAAAACAGAATATTTCAGATGAATTTCAGCTCTGATTATTATTGCACTCCTCCACCCTGCAGCTCCATTAAATTCCAAAACAGAGTTGTGAATTATCTTTTTATTTCACATTATACATACATTTCTTAACGACACATACATGGCGCATCTGTGGAAAAATAATCTCGTGTCCATGCTTTGCAACAGCTCAAGATAACTCTTCAGGACAGAAGAGTTTACGTTTATATATAGTATAAAGGGATAAACTTACTGTATGATGTGTCCTTCTATAATTCATAAAAATATTGTAGTCATTATATTTTTATTAATATAAAAATTGTAGTCATTGGCAAATTGCTGTGGTGTAAGAGGAATAAAGCTCTTTGGGATGTGTTGTTATAGGAAAATAATCAATTTTTGGGATAGTACCAGTAATTCCACTTCACCATCCTGTTGAGGATTATTGTGTTCAGAGTGTAGCAGGTGCTGTCGTTAGGATAATATATTTAACACACACACACACACACACACACATACATACAAATGTGTACCATGTTTAACTGTGTAGAACATCAGGCACGGCTACACTGTGACATTAACACACACTTCTGTATAACTGCACCTCCGAGTCTCATTCACACTTAATGAGCGGTACATTATTCAGCTGCAGGTTTAACATTCGACACCGTCAATAACGTCTCTCTCTCTCACTCTCTCTCTCTCTCACACACACACACACACACACAGTAAATCAAAATCCCTCTCACTATATATTAGGCTCGGCATTTCTTCAACATTTGGCGCTTTTCCAAAAAAATGTGTTTAATTGGCAGTTACACTTGAATAAACACCCTTAGTGTCAGTTCTAACTGCTGCAGTGTTCAATTAGCGCAGAACACGAGTCGTCATACAGGCTATGTGTAGAACTCTTCACCAGAGGGTTTTCTTTTTCAGAGAACTCTGTTAGGAAGCAGAGACCCCTTAATCTAGCAAAGAACACTTGAGAAACCTCTTTGTATAAATGCCAAAAACCACTAACTATCCAAAGAACCTCTGTGGAGCCCATTTGTATCAGAGCCAAGAACCCTTAACTGTTGATAGAACTCCATGTGGAACCATTATTAAGAGCAAAGGAACATTAGCTGTCTAAAGAACCGTTATGGAATCCATTTGTCCTCAGTGCCAAGAACCCTTAACAATCCTAATAACCCTTGAAGAACCCTTAATTATCCCATTTTTCTCTATTGAACTACCCTTGACTATTCAATGAACCTTTCTTGGAGCCAAGAATGCTTAACTGTTCAAAGAACCGTTGAAGAACCCCCTTTCTCTGAACCAGTGATGAACCAAGGGCCAAGAACTCATGTGTACCCCCTTCCCCCCTTTTTTTAGAGCCAAAAACCCTTATCTGTCTAGAAAACCCTTTAAAAATCCAATTTCTCTAATTGTAAAGAACCCTTAACTATCTAAACCTCTGAGGAACCTTTTTTCTAAGACCCAAGAACCTTCCAAAGAACACTTGAGAAACACTCTTTGGTGAGAGATAAAAAGCCAAGAGCCCTTGTGGAAGCATAAAGGAATCTTAGCTGTCCAAGGAATTTCTGTGAAACCCTTTTTTCTTAAAATCAAGAACCAATAATCATTCAAAAATCCCTTGAGGAGCCCTTTTTTCTAAAAAGGTAATCTCCCTTAACCATTAAATTCCAACAACCACTGTGGAACCACTTATTCTTAGTGCCTAGAACCCTTAACTACACAAAGAACTCTCCCAGAGTTCCCATAGTTTCCAAACTATCTCTAATAGTGAAGAGCCCTTAACTATTCAAAGAACCATTGCAGTACTGTTTTTCTATAATAGTGAAGAACTGTTGAGGAACCCTTTTTTCTGAGAGCCAAGAGCCCAAGAACCCCTGTATAACAATTTTTATAAGAAAAGTCTTCAGAATTGAAGGCGAAAAGTCTAAGACAGAGCGAAGCTTCTGAACTCAGGTTAATGAGCTGAGACTGGTACACTTACTTAATTAGTTGCTGCTTTACGCTCGAGCTGCGCAGACATGACGTTCATTTGCATGCAGTGCATTAATTCTATGCCAAAACAAATGTTGAATGTCAGTTCCACTGTCAGTATCCCAGCAAAATGGGTGAAAGCATTATCCAACAAATGTGCTGCCAAAAAAGACCCACTAACTCTTAACTGCCCAAAGAACCCATGTGGAACCTTCTCCCAGAAGGAAGTTTAGCTGTCCTAGAGCCAGGAACCCTTAAGTACCCAAAGAACCCTTGATGATATTTTAGTGCCAACAACTGGCTATATAAAGAACCCTTGAAGAACCATTTAATTAACCATTAAAAAGAGTCAAAAATACTACTAAACAACCCCTGACAACTATTAAATATTCAAAGAACCCTAAATAAACCCCTTGTTTTCTACAGCAAATGCAGAAAATACATGCAAAATCAGAAAACACATGCAAATACAGAAAACACGTGCAAATACAGAAAACACGTGCAAATACAGAAAACACATGCAAATACAGAAAACACGTGCAAATGCAGAAAACATGCAAATGCAGAAAACATTTGCAAATGCAGAAAACACAAGCAAAATCAGATAACGTGCAAGTACAGAAAGAGTGCTAGTGCAGAAAACAAATGCAAAAAAAAAAAAGAATTTTCTGTATTTGCATTTGGTTTCTATATTAGCAGCACTCTGGCACCCTGTCGGTACTGTGCGTTTTGCCAGTTTAATGCATCTGTTTTGTGTATTTGCATGTGTTTTCTTCATTCGCATGTGTTCTCTTCATTTGCATGTGTTTTCTTCATTTGCATGTGTTTTCTGTATTTGCATGTTTTCAGTACTTGCACTTGTTTTCTGCATTTGCACGTTTTCTGTATTTGCAAAGTTTTCTGTATTTGCATGCATTTTCTTCATTTGCATGTGTTTTCTGCATTTGCACATTTTCTGTATTTGAACATGTTTTCTTCTTTTGCACGTTTTCTGCGTTTGCACATGTTTTCTGTATTTGCACATTTTCTGCTTTTGCACGTTTTCTGCGTTTGCACATGTTTTCTGTATTTGCAGGTGTTTTCTGCATTTGCACGTGTTTTCTGCGTTTGCTCATGTTTTCTGTATTTGCATGTATTTTCTGCTTTTGCATGTGTTTTCTGTATTTGCAGGTGTTTTCTGTATTTGCATGTATTTTCTGTATTTGCATGTATTTTCTGTATTTGCGCGTATTTTCTGCATTTGCATGTGTTTTCTGCATTTGCATGTATTTTCTGTATTTGCATGTATTTTCTGTATTTGCATGTATTTTCTGCTTTTGCATGTATTTTCTGCTTTTGCATGTATTTTCTGCATTTGCATGTGTTTTCTGCATTTGCATGTATTTTCTGTATTTGCATGTATTTTCTGTATTTGCATGTATTTTCTGCTTTTGCATGTATTTTCTGCTTTTGCATGTATTTTCTGTATTTGCATGTGTTTTCTGCATTTGCATGTATTTTCTGTATTTGCATGTATTTTCTGCTTTTGCATGTATTTTCTGTATTTGCATGTGTTTTCTGTATTTGCATGTATTTTCTGCATTTACATGTATTTTCTGTATTTGCAGGTGTTTTCTGTATTTGCATGTATTTTCTGCATTTGCATGTATTTTCTGTATTTGAAGGTGTTTTCTGTATTTGAAGGTGTTTTCTGTATTTGCATGTATTTTCTGCATTTGCATGTATTTTCTGTATTTGCAGGTGTTTTCTGTATTTGCAGGTGTTTTCTGTATTTGCATGTATTTTCTGTATTTGCATGTATTTTCTGTATTTGCATGTATTTTCTGTATTTGCATGTGTTGGCAGCCACCATACTCAACACTCAGAAAAAAGGGAACATTTTATAGTTGCAGGAATGTTGCACTAATGTGTCCCCTTTCCAACTGGGAACGCTGTGTGAGGAACATTCTAATCATATTGGGAAGCAGAGAATTATTACAGCAGAGGTTTTAGAACATTGCTGGAGCATTATTTTTGGAACATTCCAGTCCGACCTTCTTAGAACATTCTAACAATGTTCTCTGGCAGCTGGAGCCGTAGCGATTACCTCAGAGAGGAGGAGCTCGAGTGATTTGTCCGTGTTGAGAAGCATGTAGTGACGTTCTGATAAACAGAACCTAAAAGGAACTGAGTCATGTTTAACGTCTGCACTGATTATTTGTGAGTTTTTATTTTCATTCAGTGAACATTACACACAGAATTATTCATTACAAATCTTCGTTTCTGTTTGTACAATTATTTATGTGTGCGAATTAAATGTGAGCAGCTGCGGGGTGAACAAGGTACAACACACACACACACACACACACGTTCTGATATAAATTTGGTCATTTCTGTTTCACATGGAATTAAAAAGATGAAAGAAGTTGTGTGTGTGTGTGTGTGTGTTTGCGTGTGTGAGTCCCCTTACTGATTACTAAAGTGGCTCTCAGTGAGAAGTGTGTGTGCGAGTGTGTGTGTGTGTGTGTGTGTGTGTGTGTACAGCTAATCTCAGAAATCTTCACGCTAATGAGTGTGAAATTTATTCCTTATGAATTTCTTTTGCTTTCCAAAGTACCGAAATGCTTATCTGGAGTATTAATCGTGTGTGTGTGTGTGTGTGTGTGTGTGTGTGTGAGTGTGTATGTTACAAACTGACAAGCCTGTCTAATTAAAGCAGATCCATTCTTACAGTTGAGTACAAAAGTTTGTGCCAAGTTTCTTTTTTGAACAGAGAAACAGGAAAATATACATGGATTTTAGAATTGATATACAAATAAAAGAATTTCAGGAAGTTATAAATGAAAATTGTGTGTTGTTTTGTGGTGTGTCCTGCCACAAAACTACAATCTAAATGATAAGAAGAAAAATCAACAAAAAATTCATGGATAAAGAATCAATCCATTCGAAGAACGTGTATAAAGGTAAACAGTAGATATACAAGTTCGAGAATATTTATATCGGTTTCGGAAATAGGAGGGGGTACAAACTTTTGAACTGATATCATTTTGTGTGTTTTTTTTTTCATTATGTAAGGAGTAAACCACTTTTTTTGTGGTACTATTATTTTCCTATAACAGCACATCATCAAGTGTTTTATTTCTCTTATACCACAGCAATTTGCCACCAGTTACATTTTTAATTTACTAAAGCACATATATTATACTTTTTATCTGTTTATAGTTACATTATACATATAGTTATAGTTACATTACAGGAAAGTGTAAACCCCTCTGTCCTGAAGAGGTCATAAAACTGTTACGAAGCGCTGACACAGGAGACTCCTTCCATAAATGTTAACTGTGAATAAGCTGTTACTATAGAAATGAAAATATTCGAATTAGTGCATTATTATACACCACTGTCCGAGATGCTGTTGTATAAAATGAATCAACACCTTCTGACCAAGCAGAATCCACACTTCAGCAGCAATGAGGTAATTATTATTTATTAACTGTAGTCAGATATTACAGTAATTATGTATTTTTTTTCTCCTCCTGTGTGTTTGTGTGCTTTTTTCCCACATGCAGTGATTTTATCATCAGCGGATAAAAATGTTCAGAATAAAAATCATGTAATATTCAGTTTTGTGTCCCTGCTGTGCTCGTAAACGGAAAAAGAAAAGCATTATAATGGAGGAGACACGCTTTCCATACACACTCCCCATAACACACACTGCGCATGTGAAATGAGCTCAATATGCACAAGCACAGAATTCTCATTCATGATAATGTCTGTCTGTCTCTGTAACACACATACACACGCACACACACTCATCTAATAATAGATGAGAATCTCCCTGATCTGAGCTGATCATTTCCTCTGGATGTCATGTGTGTGATGAAACGTCTCCACTTGAATAATAATCAGTGTGTACGTGTGTGTGTGTGTGTGTGTGTGTGTTCTGATCTGAGCTCCTGACCCGAACCCTCCTCACAATTCCAACTCAAGTGACATCTTATTCGGATCACTTCCTGAAACGGAGCTCTGGAATTACAGTTAATCTCAGTGTGAGTCCACCCACACACACACTATTAATAAATCAGACAGGAAGTGATGTCACATCACTTGTCTGGAATCATGGTAACCCAAGATTCGCCTCCTGCTGAAATAAATGAACGGACCCCCGTGTGGTGTCTTTTATTCCCACTCATATTATGTTTCAAACATAACATATTCCGAAATTATGCAGAAATTATTATAAAAATCATGATATAATGTCATTTCTAGGCATCTTAATTTATGAAGCACATAATATTAATGTCACTTTATACGTTACATAGTTGTGAGTTGTGTTCAAACTAGCTAGCTTAAGCTAGCTAGACATTGGCATTCAGATGGGGCAGCCTCACCTCAGCTAACTGCTACCATTTTCGGTCCAAAAATATTGACGAAATGGTGTCCGTTCAGAGCGGAAAAAAGAAATAGATGAAGGCAAGAAGAAGAAAAATAAGCTCGAGGTTTGTTAAGGTTGGTTATTTTATTAGTGCTGCTATCTCTACGAAAGCTTGCTAGCTAGAGAACGGCTAAACCAGTCATTGGGGTAAGCCCTTAAAAGCTAGCTCGCGTTACTCAAACAGATCATATTAACCAATGTAACATTAATATTAGTCATATTTACTTGATTAACTCTAGCTAGGGTTAGCTAGTATTAGCTAGCTACATTGTTCAAAATCGTTTCAAAAAGTAGCTAGCATATTAGCTATGTGGATAAAATTTATAATATTTTGCTAGTTGGCTAGGTTCGTTGATTGTGGTGGGCTGTGTCATAGTTTATAGTGTATTATGTAGTTTTCGTTAGCTTGCGTCAGCTAGATAGTTTGTGTGTTCCTTGTTTAGGCAGAGTGAGATATTTGTCGAGGAAAAAACATATAATATTGAATGATAAGTAAACACATCCCTATATGCAAGTTTATCTGTTTAATTAATATGACAACAGACGACAAGTTTTCAGCAACCAACTAATATGTTTACATCATTTACATACATCTGTTGCAAAAGATAAACATTTCAAGATACATAAGTCTGTGACTGTAATAAAAGAAAGAATTCATTTGTGCTGTGTGCATTGGTTCAGTGTATGTCATGGTCATTATCATGCCACGGGCCTCACACACCCATGACCCTGGCTATGATCATGTACAGTATATGATTTTTTTTTTACTGTAAGGACTTGCCAGGGTTATGAGAGGAGGTTGTGAGAGTTTCAGCATGAATTCCTTCATTGTTCCGTTCCAGTCCTGGAAATCAGTCGTTGTGTAAAACATTGTCAGCAGTTCAAACAGCTCTCAGTGGCATGTATCCCGCACTCTAGAGTCTGGAACTGTGATCACGTATGCAGCTCGGAGGATTCCTCAGGGAACCGAGAGGGATGCAGTTAAAAGGAGAGAGTTATAAAAACCTCGACATTGTGTTGTAACGGTACGGGGGCGAAGCTCCTCTCCTGAGGGAGAACCAGAGGAAGAACTCCGCTTGATCTAATCTCCACTTTGATGTGAGCACTAATTCATCCCGCTGAGATTCCGGCCATTGCTTTACACGTTTAATGATTTAATCTGCGGGGCAGAACATGTCACACACTTTACACCAGCTAGCGTGAAAAATAGCCAAGGAGAAGAAAGGAAAATGAACAGTTTCACCTCGGGCAATCTGATTGGCTGGAGGCTTCTGAACCTCTCCGAATGCACATTGCGTAGGTGTGTGTTTGTGTGTGTGTGTGTGCCACGGTTTGCCTAGTGGCTCCTCCACATGCCAAGAAATATCGATTGTTCACACCAGAACAGGTTTTGTAAACACGTTTGATTTTTAATTGTAGCTCAGAGCGTGTCGTGTGTGTCACCTCGGGGCATGATGGGAATTAAACCCACCTCCCAAAAAGACAGCAGAAACAATTCAAATGACAAAACGAAAGGTTAAAGCACTTGCTGCAGGGTAAGACTAACTGAGGTCAAAGTGTGTGTGTGTGTGTGGAGTGAGTGAGAGTATAATTAAAAGTGTGTCTAAGGATTCAGCTCAATCCTCCACAAAGTTCTTCAGACTTTTTCCAAATTAAAATGAGCGATTTAATATGTCAAACAATGCATTATTATTTACATACAACTAATAACACAACTAAAATGATAATTAAATAGTTTAATTTAGTTTTAGACATTTTAGTCGAGCAATCTTACTAAAACAGATCCTATGATTGATTTGATTTTTAAAAATATTTTATTTTAGAAGTATTTTCTAGAATCATTTCAATACTTAAACATGTTCCATAGCTTTTGCTTGATGATTACACATACTGAAGTCATTAACAGGTTAAGGATTTAAGAGTATGTCTTATTTTTATGGTTAAAAATAGCTGCAGTTTCACTTATGGTCTTAAGAGGCACTGTGGAGTCCGACAGAAACTCGGTCACATTAATAATTCTCACACACTTCCCGCTAAAACTGTCTGGGAACTGAAGTGTAAAACCACGCGCGCTGCCATTAATCTGAGCAATGCATTTTTAATCAGCTGTTCAGTGCTTAATTCATCGCTCTTTTTTCCACACACACTCCAAGCAAACAAAGGCTAATGAGGACGATTTAACTCACCGAGTGCAAATGCATCAGCGGAAATTCATTAAGGAAATTACGTTGATGAAAATGTGAAAAAAGAAAAAAAAGGAATTCATTTTTTAAAAAATTGAAGCAGTGAAAAATGCATTAATGAACATGCAAAAGAACAACAAAAAAAAGCAATAATTCAAAAAATGAAGCTGTGAAAATGCATTACTGAACATGCAAAATAATTATTTAAAAAAATGCAATAATAAAAAAATGTGTTAGTGAAAATATGTTGAGCAAAATGGATCAAAATGAATCCGTTTATTTAATAAAACAATGAAAATGCACTAAAGGAAAATTCCACCATTGCTGAAAAACAGTGATAAAAATGAATCTGTGAAAACGCACAAATGAAAATCACTGAAAATGTAGTATTTATAGTTTTAATGTAGCAAAATAATTACAAATTAGGATGTCGATGATCACACTCTCACTGGTGGCTCGAGCGTCTCCCGCATTCCTTTAGTAGCTCATGTTCCTGTCGTGTTCAAAATCTGGCTTTTACTGATTCTTGAATTTTTCAGCAGTTTAATATTTAATTGTTTCTGGAGATGTAATGCTGAATTATCTCTAACAGCCACCTCATTTGCATATTCATGAGCTTCTTTTCCCCCCAGAAATTGAACACTGAAGGGAACACAGTCCCAAACTCATTCGGGTGGAAGAGCAAACAAGAAAAAAAGGATGAGACGTAGATTCATTCTGACCCTACCGTCTGCATGTCGCAGCACAAATTCGAGATTCTTTGGCCCAGGTGAGTTTGTAGCCTATCTTCTGAGATGCTTTTCTGCTCAGCACGTTGGTAAAGAGTGGTTATTTGAGCCTCCTGTAGCCTTCCGTCTGGATATGTCAAAGTCACTGAGAGCTTTATTACTATTATCACCACTATAATAAATAACAGCAATAACATGCTTTCTGTAAAGGTCAAAGATCATCCGAATGTTGATGCTTTGCCAATAATCTCTCTCTGATTTTTTTTCCCCCGGCGTGCTCCGATCTGTTTTTATTTTTATTTCTTTCCAGATCTTTGTTTGCAACTTATTGAACTTTTTGATTGTCTTTTTGTTTTTAAATAATAAATGAGACACATTTCTTCACTTTACCTCAAATAGCTTGAGTTGAGTGCTAAAACACTTACAAATGCCTTTATTCAAAGCGAATGACGCAGTTAAGGGCCTTAATAATAAACATTTTATAGTAATAATAAAGGATCTCGCTAACACTGGCACAAAACCCTCCATTGAGTAGCTGTCATGCCATGAGAAATGATTTTATTATCCTTTTTTTTTTTCCCCCAGAATAATTTCTGCCCATTTCTGTGCATTAAAAGCCTCCAATTCCCCTCAGATGTAAAGGCAGCCGTGTTTCCAGCAGTAATGTCTCTCCTCCATCTCGCTCTCGTTCTCCGTCTCCATTAGAGACAGAAAACACATGGCACTCGGCGGCTGCGTAATTATGATCCGCCCTTCTATTCTCACAGGTTTACAATAATTGCCCATATTTGTCTATACGATTCATAAATTATGAGAAGCTCGTTAATAATTCAGAGGCTCAGTTTCGGCGTTAATGTGAGTTTCCATCACTCTCCGCATCACACACACACACACACACACCCCCAGACCAGCGCTGTGGGAGGAAACAGGCACTTTCTGTAGTCTGTAATAAGCGCATGCTGGAAACAACATGAGTAGGGAATCAAGCTCAAGTGCACACTTACGAAGAAGATAAAAGAAGGAAATATACAGAACCACAAAAAAAATGTCTAAATGCACAACCGAGAACTTAGATATTAAACAGTAATTTATTTTTTATCCCATCTTCTTTGTTAATAATAAGGTCAGGGTGGTGTCTTCTGATTGGCTGAGAGCAGCAGCACTTAATATCAATGAATACTCTGTGTGAGGAGAATTTATAGCTTTATTATAGAGTCTCTCAGTAGGGGAGAAGCTACTGTGGTGCAATGTGTGACCACAATACGATGAATCACATCTGACAAATGAAACCGCAAGTGAGAAACGAATAAGTATTCACTGGTCGCCATTGCTACCAACCCAAAAAGTGGAAATGTTTTTTTTAAGTAAATGTACGCCCCTCCAATATGCCTCCGGAAACACTGGGAAACGCTGACAAAAAAAAAAAAAAACACCAGGGCTGATAGAAAAAGTTTTCTAAGTATTCACTTCCTGAATTTCAACAGTTCCTCAACCTCAGCTACATCACTCGAGTTTAGAAACCGGACACCTGGTGGAATTTTCCGGAAAACTTTCTATCTATATGTGAAAACAATGAAAAAAAAACCAATGTCTTCCCCAAGTCAAAGAACTATTGATCATAATACGCAATGAAAAGCCACTCAGATTTTACGTTAGTCTTCGTTTTTTGTTTTTTTTCAGAATCTATTACGAAGCTAGGATGCTAGACAGCTGAAGATAAAGAAAAATAATCACCGGGTCTTTTTTCCAGTCTTCAGCTGTCCAGTTTGGGTGAGTCTGTGCCCATGATAGCCTCAGATTCATGTTCTTGGCTGACAGGCATGGAACCTGATGAGTTCTTCTGCTGTTGTAGCTCATCCACCTCAAGGATTGATGTGTTGTGCATTCTGAGATGCTTTTCTGCTCACCACGGTTGCAAAGAGTGATTATTCGAGTTACTATAGACTATATCAACAAGGCTTTTCCACCCATAGAACTGTTGCTCACTCAATGTTTTTTGCACAGATAAGCAGGTATACAGGTGTTCTGCATAAATGAGCAGGTATACAGGTGTTCCTATTAAATGGATGGTGAGTGTATATCGTTATCGTCGTTATGTGTGCATGCTGAAGCTGCGAGACGAGTCCTGTTGTGCTTCTGTGCTGGTTTATTATCTCATCGCACTGCATTTCCTACAGAAAGGAAAGAAAATGTGTGTGTTTATTAGCTGAAAAGAACAGAGCAGTGTATATCAGCCACCACTCCTCCAGCAAATAGCTGCTAAGTGCACTTCAGCGTAGGGGATTGTGATGTTTCCGTGTGTCTCCGTGTCTCTGGGCGCTTTTCCCCGGAATATTGGTGAATATATACTGATGAGTGTGTGTTTGTGCTTGAGGCCAGTGGGCAAAGAATCCGTATCCACTGATTTGTCTCACTGAAGAAGAAAGAGTGCTTTCTCCTCCGCCTTCAGGGCACGGTGTTTCCTTCAGTAATGCTGACGGTGTGTGTGTGCACGTGCATGTGTGTGTTTGTGCGTGTGTTTGTGTGTGTGTGTGTGTGCTTATCAGCTTTGTAACCGATGAAGGTAGCATTGCTACGTCAGGATAAAGTGAAAGAATAACACATTGTCTAATGTATGTGAGGATGATATCGAGTGTGTGTGTGTGTGTGTGTGTGTGTGTCAGAGAGACCGATTTTATCTCACAGGATTTAAAGTGTCTCACTTCATCTTACTCAGTGGATAAAACATGAAGGAAAACCATTTGTGTGGAGTGGATCCATGGAGAGAGACAAAGAGAGTGAGACAAAGAAATAAAGACAGACAGAACACACACACACACACATACACACACACAGACACACACAGAAAGGTGTGACTGTACCTGACCAGGCCATAATCACACAACATATCCCATAATCTTTTGCATTTTAACATGTTCACTCATTAGAATGTGCTGATTAGAGTGTTAATGACTGATTCATTAGTATATTACAGTCTCACGCTGTTCACGCCGTTGCACGGAGGTGTGTGTATGTGTGTGCATCTGTGCGTGTGCATGTAATGTAATGCCTTATGCCCAGGTGGTGAGATGTATGCCTCTGTCGGTCAGCAGAAAGCGTCCAGGAGAAAGAGCTGATGAGTAATGAGTTCAGGAGAATGTCACGCTTCTGAGTCTTTCACACACACACACACACACACACACACACACAGTTGAATGACTATGAGCTGAATATAAAAATGAAAATAGTGCATTATGGGATTTTTACAGGAGCCTTATGAACAATAAAGTGTAATAAATCTGCCAAGGAAATTCCTACTCTCTTATTGGCTGGTGGGTGTGTGCTATTTTGTTATATTGTGCACCTCTAACATTGGTCTGGTCATAAATTGAATCTTCAATCTTGTGAAACTATGTTGGGATGTCTCCATGACAACAAACATAAATAATGTTTTAAGTCTAGACATTAGTGTTTGCATTGCCAAATAATTTATGTGCCGTCCTGGGAAAACCTTTCATGTGGTCACACTGTGATGTTTTCAACTCGATTTCTGAAAAACTGCACTTCCCTTTGAGCTGAAATATGTTTCTCTTTTGCATGAGTCTTAATGAGACATGAGATTCTAGCATTTTAAAACATTTAAAGATTTCATTCGAATACCACTGAAAGTCTGCCTCCATATTTGTATTTTAAAAATTATACTTAATCAACATGACTTCTAAACCATTGAAACAGTCCCATCGTCGTCTCTTCAGTCAATTGAACTCTGTTCGTGTTAACACTAGTACTGAAATAATCGCTGGTTCATTCAGTCACTTCTGTTCTGTGTCTGGTGTTAATGCAGCACCTGATATTAATTGCAGCTCCTGGTGTTAATGCAGGGCCTGGTGTTAACTCAACTTCCGGTGTTAACGCAGCTCCCAGTGTTAATGCGGCTCTCAGAATTAATGCAGTGTCTGGTGTTAAATCAGCTCTCAGTGCTAGTGTTTGGGATTGATGCAGCTCAATGCTTAGTGTTAATGCAATTCTTTGTGTTAATGCAGGTCCCACTGTTAATGCAGCTACTGGTGTTAATGCAATGCTTGGTGTTAATGCAATTCTTTGTGTTAATGCAGGTCCCACTGTTAATGCAGCTACTGGTGTTAATGCAGCTCTAAGTGTTAAAGAAGCTCCTGCTGTTAATAAAGCATTTGGTGTTAATGCAGCACCTGATATTAATTGCAGCTCCTGGTGTTAATGCAGGGCCTGGTGTTAACTCAACTTCCGGTGTTAATGCAGCTCCCAGTGTTAATGCGGCTCTCAGAATTAATGCAGTGTCTGGTGTTAAATGAGCTCTCAGTGCTAGTGTTTGGGATTGATGCAGCTCACTGGTTTTAATGCAATGCTTGGTGTTAATGCAACTCTTTGTGTTAATCCAGGTCCCAGGGTTAATGCAGGTCCCGCTGTTAATACAGCTACTGGTGTTAATGCAGCTCTAAGTGTTAAAGAAGCTCCTGCTGTTAATACAGCATTTGGTGTTAATGCAGCTCTTAGTGTTAATGCTATGTCTAGTGTTAATGTAGCTCATAGTGTTAATACAGTGCTTGGTGTTAATGCAGCACTTAGTGTTAATGCAGTCCAGGTGTTAATGCAGTTTTTAGTGTTAATGCAGCTCCCAGTGTTAATGGGGAATCTGGTGTTATTGCAGCTTTCAGTAGAAATACAGTACTTAGTGTTAATGCAGTTACCGGTATTAATGCAGCTCTTAGTAATAATGCAGCATCTAGTTTTAATGCAGATTCTAGTGTTAATGCAGCTCCTAGTGTCAACACAGCTCTTGATGTTAATGCAGTTTTTGGTGTTAATGCCAAACCTGGTGTTAATGCAGTTTTTCCTGTTAATGCAGTGCCTATTGTTAATGCAGGTTTTTTTTGTGTTCTCACTTTCCAGTGTTAATGCAGAGCCTGGTGATAATGCAGTGCTTACTATTAATGCAGCTACCAGTGGTAATACAATGCCCGGTGTTAATGCTGATCCAGAAGTTTACACAGCTCACAGTTTGTAGTTCAGTGTTGGATGTTAATACAGCTTTTGGTGTTAGTGTAGCTCCTGATGTTAATGCAGGTACTAATGTTAATGCAGCTCTCAGTGTTATTGCAATTTCTGGTGTTAATGCAGGTCTTAATGCTAATGCAGCTCTCAGTTTTAATGCAGTGTCTGGTGTTAATGCAGCTCTTAATGTTAGTGCAGTGCTTGGCGACAATGTCGCTCTTGCTGTTAATGTATTGCCTGGTGTTAATGCAGCTCTCTGTATTAATGTGAAGTTCAGCGTTAATGCAGCGCTTGGTGTTAATGCAGCGCTTAGTGTAATGCAGCTCCTAATATTAATGCAGCCCCTGGTATTAATGCAGCTTCTAGTGTTAATGCAGTATCTGGTGTTAATGCAGGTCCTTGCGTTAATACAGTGCCTGGTGTTAATGTGGTGCCTGATATAAATGCAGTACCTGGTTTCAATGCAGCTCCTGATGTAAATACATTGTCTGGTGTCAATGCAGCTCTCAGCTCCTGATGTTAATGCAACCCGTGGTGTTAATGCAGTGCTTGGTGTTAATGCAGCTCCTGGTGTTAATAGTGTCTGATACTAATGCAGTTACCAGGGTTAATGCAGTTCCTGGTGTTTATGCAGTGCCCAGAGTTACTTCAGAGCTTAGTATTAATGCAGTACTTTCTGTTAATGCAGCTCCTTGTGTTAATGCAGTGCTTGGTATTAATGCAGATTCTGGTGTTAATGCAGTGTCTGATGTCAGTGTATTGCTTGATGTTAATGAAGCCAGCAGTGTTAATGCAGCACTAAGTAATAGTAAAGAGGTGTGTTAATGTAATGGTATGTCTGGTGTGAATGATTTGCAGACAGTTGTGGGTTATTTATTCTGCATTAATTACCACATATTCTGTGTTAAGTATGGTAGATGGTGTGTAAAGTATGATGAAGGTTGTGTTAATTATTGTAATGGTGTATTAATTAGATGGTGAGGTTTGATCCAGGGGAAGTGGAGCATGTCTTTCCCTTCGGCTGAAGGAGATTCCCGGCCAGCGAGATCATTTTACACCAAATTCACAAGGCTTTGATCTTGGAGGAATGCAGGCGTGTATGGCTCGGCAGGTTAATGATTTCACACCTCTGATTCAGATCGAAACACACACACACATACACACACACACACACACACACATACGCACACACACACACACACACACACACACTGTTTTGTAACTGATACTGAATTAATTCCACTGTCTCTAAAATGATATCAAAATTCCAGCCTGGAGGATCTGCAGGTGTCCCGCCGTTTCTGTACCTGGAGGAGCTTTAGGTGTCTCTCTGTCTCTGCACTCAGAAGAGCTACACATGTCCCTCCATCTCTGTACCTAGAACATCTACAGGTGTCCCTCTGCCTCTGTACCTGGAGGATCTGCAAGTATGCCTCCATTTCTGTACCTGGATGATCTACAGTTGTCCCTCTGTCTCTGTACTTGGAGGATCAGCAGGTATCCTCTGTCTCTGTACCTGGAGGAGCTTTAGGTGTCCCTCTGTCTCTGCACTTAGAAGAGCTGCTGGTGTCCCTCCATCTCTGTACCTGGATGATCTACAGGTATTCCTCTGTCTCTACCTGGAGGATCTACAGGTTTCTTTAAATTAGGGTTTATAATGAATGAGATGCATTGAAACCTCCATCTACTGCCTCAGTACTAACATTTAAATGTTTAGGGTGTAGTGGTTTAGCTTTTATGTCTGAATGAGACGTGTTGAAATCTTCATCTTCTGCTCCAGTACCACCATTTGAGAGTGTAGAGATTAGGGATTAGGGTTCATGGCTGAATGAGATGTGTTGAACTCTTCATCTACCACTTCAATACTATCATTTAAGGGTTTAGTGAGTAGTGGTTAGAGTTTACACCTGAATGAGGCTTGAAAACCTCTTGAAACCTTCATCTGCTGCTCCAGTACCACTTGATAATGGTGTAGGGATTATGGTTTAGGGGGTTTAAACCTTCATCTACGGCCTCAATACCACTATTTAAGGCTTTAGCGTGTAGGGTTTAGGGTCCATGGCTGAATGAGACATGTTGAAACCTTCATCTACTGCTCCAATACCACTTGATAAGGGTGTAGGGATTAGGATTTAAGGTTTATGGCTGACTGGGACTTGTTGAAACCTTATCCTACTGCCTCAATACCACTCGATAAGGGTGTAGGGATAAGGAGTTAGAGTTTTGCTTGAACAAGACGTGTTGACCTTCATCTACTGCCTCAGTACTACCATTTACGGGGTACTACTCGGTAAGAGTGTAGGGATTATGGTTTAGGGGGTTGAAACCTTCAGCTACAGCCTCAATACCCCCATTTAAGGCTTTAGCGTGTAGGGGTTAGGGTTCATGGCTGAATGAGACATGTTGAAACCTTCATCTACTGCTCCAATAGAACTCGATAAGGGTGTAGGGATTAGGATTTAAGGTTTATGGCTGACTGGGACTTGTTGAAACCTTCATCTACTGCCTCAATACCACCATTTAGGGGTTTACGGTTTATGGGCTACCACTCGATAAGCATGTAGGGATTAGGAATGAAGGTTTATGGCTGACTGGGATGTGTTCAAACCTTCATCTAGAAGGTTGCTCTAATACCACTCGATAAGGGTGTAGGGATAAGGAGTTAGGGTTTGGCTTGAACAAGATGTGTTGACTTTCAACTACTGCCTCAGTACTACCATTTAGGGGTTTACTGTTTACGGGCTACCACTTGGTACAGGTGTAGGCATTAGAATTTAGAGTTCATGGCTGAACGAGACACGTTGAATCCTACGTCTGTTGCCTCAATACCACTAAACAGTGAAGGAGTGAGTATGTTGGACAAATGAAAGTTTAATTTGGTTCTATATACACGTCTCATATATCTAGCTTCAATTCAATATATATATATATATATATATATATATATATATATATATATATGATATTTTAATGATCTTCTCTGCACTAATTTAACTCCACATTAGGCAAGCTATCAGCACTTTCCCATTTGGTACTTGAGCGACCATATTAATCATCATGTAGGCTAAATAAAAATATCCTCCTCACGCGCTCCGGTGACTCCACTCCGGGATTTTCTCGGCGCACGAACTCTCTCTCTCTTTCTCTCTCTCTCTCTCTCTCTCTCTCTCTGTGTGTGTGTGTGTGTGTGTGTGTGTGTTGCACTGTGTGCTGTCTCTGTCTCGCTGTGTCTCTCTCTCTCTCACACACACACACACAGACACGCGCGCGCGCAGCAGCAGCAGCTCGGTATACAGCGGAGAAGTTATTGAGCTGCTGTTGGTCGGTGCGGATTTTTTTTTTTTTTTTTTTTTGGTTTTCTTTTTTTTTTTTTTTTTTTAATTCTAGCGTGCTGCTGCTTTAGCACGCGCTGCGCTATGAAGAGCGCGAGGAGGAAACTCTGATCAGAGCGCGAGGCGGACGGACCTAAGGGAGAACTGGGCTTTGATTTGGAGTGCGCGCGCGTGTGTGTGTGTGTGTGTGTATGCGTGTGTGTTTTGAGGTGTTTTAGCGGCTTGGTGAGCATGGTGAGGCTGCAGGTGTGTGTGCTGGCTCTGTCCGCGGCGCTCTGCTTCTGCTCGGGAGGACGAGGAGCCGAGCGCGAGCGCGAGCGCGTGGAGGATGAGGAGGAGGGTGATGATGGAGTCTCGCGGAGCTGCAGGGATGTCAAGCAGGCGCTCGTGGACAGAGGATTCACTGCCATCAGGATTAACCAGCACCAGACCGCAGGTAAATCCCTGGGTCTGGTCTCATTCTGAGTTTGCAGGGCTTCTGAGGGACCTGTTAGAGTGCTCTCTAATACACTTCAGGGTGGAGGGGTTAGGGATGGAAAAAGAAGGGTCTGTGGGAGAGATACCAGAACTAAAATCCAGCTCTGTTGGCTTGAGAAACATCTCTTCAGGTGTCTGGTGACCATCCTTCTGTCTGCCTGTCTGTCTATCTGTCTGTGTCTTCTCCCTCTCTCTCTCTCTCTCTCTCTCTCTCTCTCAAACCAGTCAGGGGTCAGAATTAGACTTTAGGGTTTGGTATATTAGGCTACGAGCAAAATCTGTCTAAGAACATCTGCTTCTTCTTCTCCAAAGTAGGATTAAACGAGAAGTTGAGCAGCTCTAAAAGACTGACTTGTCAGGGTTTAGATCTTTAGAAGTTCTGTTAAGAGTGTTAAAACCTTGGGTCTCGACATTTATGACACTAAATGAGACCTGGATACAGATACTTCTCTGACGATTCCCAGTTCCCGCCTCTGCCCAGTGTGTACGGAGCTTGCTTTGGGGGTTTCCTCCGGGTGCTCCGGTTTCCTCGCCCGGTCCAAAGACATGCGCTGTAGGCTGATTGCCATCTCTAAATTGTCCATAGTGAGTGAATGGATGTGTGTGTGTGTGTGTGATGAGTTTGCACCCTGTCCAGGGTGTCCCCCGCCTTGTGCCACGAGTCCCCTGGGATAGGCTCCAGGTTACCCCGCAACCCTGTATAGGATAAGCAGTACAGAAAATGGATGGATGTTGTGTTATTATAGCAAAATAATCCATGATGGCGTGGTCTAATGACGCAACCATTACCACACCAGCGTTGATGTTTATTTATTTATTTTTATAAAAGTACGTCCTGAGTTTTATTCCTCTTATGCCACAGCAGTTTGCCAACGCTTGCAATGTTTTAGCAATTGAAGAATGGAGTATTTTTTTATCCATTTATAGTTACATTTAATGTTTTGGAATATCCACGAAACAAGTTAGATCCTGTTATTAATTTTGTCATATAGGCTGTAAACACTTGTTCCTTCACTAGCCTCTCTTCTCTCTCTCTCTCTTGAAGTTAATAAGAAAAAAAATGCAGCATGAGACGTTACTGAGAAACCACAAAGCATAAACTCCTCAGTTCTGAAACCGTATGACAAAAACTAAAGTTACAGCTGTATCTCAGACAGTCACAAACACTGGAGGCTCCTTCCATGAACGTTGCATAAACATCTTCTTGCGGAAAACGTCACGATTTCACATGTCATTTGGAACGTTTGCCAAACAAGTCCCAGTGAATGAGCTGTTACTGTAGAAAAGCTAACATATTAGATCGAGTGCATTAACATCGTAAACCTGTGATTTGCAGATGCACTACTGTCAGGCCTGCAGTTAAAGAAAACGAATCAGCAATGAATCAAATGAATGACCAATCAGAGTCCAGAATTCAACAGCATTGTTGAACGTTATCGTTCATTCCTACTTTGGGTTTTGGGTTAACTTTAGGAGGTATGTATTCCTTCAAACCCTAATCTAAAACCGACTGTACTTTAAATTTAGGGTTTAGCTTTAAATTAACACATAAGCATTTGGATTAATATGCAGGTTCTGCTCTAAAAGCCCTTAAAAAACCCAATCCTTGATTCCTCTCAAGATTTCTTCTTCTTTGACACAATTTTCAATAGTTATTTCTTGCCAATGTTGGTCTTGGGTCATGCACTGTACCAGTACCACTATTTAAACCTTCATCTAATGCTCAGGGGTTAGAATTATAGCTAGAAAGTAAGATCTGATCTAGAAATGTTTATCTCAGCTTCTTCTGCACTTTCATTTTTGGTGTGAATTGATATATACATAATTCATACATATATATATATGTATAAATGTGTGTGTGTGTGTGTTCCTTAGTAATGAACATCTAGATGAGGTCATCTTATCATTCTGAAATTTACTGTATGCTGAATACATTTACTAAATTTACTGAATACACGCTGTGGTGCGTTCACTCGACCCGAACAGACTGTCAGGTTTATAAACTTTCAGCACTTTAACAGGATCAGGGGAGGACAGGATAAGAGGGGAGGGAATATGGTGTGGGGGTTTACAGAGGAACACACACACACACACACACACACACACACACACTCGTATATGTGTGTGTGTGTGTGTGTGAAGGAAGTTCAAGCTTAGGCTGTTCACCAAATCATTTGCATTATTGATGAGCTTAGCTAAAGTTAGCTAATTGGCTAACGCCGGATATTGATTTTTTATTGACTCTTGTACATTAAATCACAGGCTCCATATTCATGTAGTTTAACTGTTTGGTTTCTTGCAGACTGCAGTAGTTTGCTATTTATTTATTTAGCGTGAGTGTGTGTGTGTTCAGATGAAGATCGGTGTTGGTGACAGCACCCTGAGGCAAAATTAATTACTCATGAGCGCTCGGCCTTTAATAGAAAGTAAACGAGGGAAACACTCAGATCTGTGAACACATCACACTCCGAGCCTCAGCTTTTCTTTTTTTATTTCTGGAAAACCAGCTCCTGTTACAGAGTCGCTGATTCAGGGAATGGTCTGGCTGTGATAATAAATATAGTGTAACATAATGACATGAGAATGTTAATTTACTATAATTGATGACATAGAAACGATCATTTATTGCACAATGACATGAATGGCAAAAAATGGTGGTTTATATTAAAATAACAACATAAGAATGCGAAGTTATATGAAAACAGTGACACAGGAAAGCTAATTTACTGTACAGATGTACAGTAAACAATCGCATACTAATTGTAATTTACAGTAAAATAATCATGTGGTAACATGATCAGTTACAGTACATAACAACATTAGAAACCTAATTTACAAATTAATAGTAAATAATGACATACACAATCTAATTTCCTGAAACTAATAACAAATGTGTAATGCAATCAAAATAATGACAACACTACTTCAGTGTAAAATAATAACATAAAAATGATAATTCACGGATTTAGAGTAAAAAGTGACAGATAATTTGTAATATACAGTAGTACTAATTTACAGTAGATAATGACATTAAAAAGCTAATTTCTGAATTTACAGTGAATACTGACATACAAATTCAAATTTCTCAAAACTAGTAACATAATAATGCTAATTTACAGTAAATAATGCAATTACATGCTGGTTTACATTAAATAATGACATAGAAATGCTAAATTACAGTAGGCAAAGACAAAATAATGCCACTTTACAGTAAATAAGGACATAAAAATGAAAGTAGATAATGACATGGACAATTCATGACATAAAAATGTTAAACTGAAGTGAATAATCAAATAAAAAATGCCAGTTTACAGTAAAACAATGAGAAAATAATGCTGATTTACAGTATTACAGTAAACATGGACATCTCGTGCTAGTTTGCAGTAAATAATTAAATAAGAATGAAAAATTTAAGTAAACAATGACATAAAATTCTACTTTGCCAAAAACCCAAGACAACAACCTACAGTGAATAATGAAATAAAAATGCTACTTTACACTAAAAAATAGCAAAATAATATTATTGTACTGGTAATAATGACATAAAAATGAAAATTCTAGCAAATAATGACATAAAATTCTAATTTACAATACTTACAGTGAATAATAAGATAGCAGTAACTAATTCATAGTAAACAATGACAAAATAATAGTACTTTAACTGTAACATACTATTATTTTGTCATTGTTTACTGTAAATTAGTTGTTGCTATTTCATTATTCACTAAGTTATTGTAAATAATGACGTAAAATGCTAGTTTCCAGTAAATAATGACATACAATTCTAATCCATGACAATGACAATGAATAATGAAATAAAAACACTACATTAAATAGATGTAGAAAATGCTAATTTATACTAAACAATGGCAAAATGTTTCTATTTTACTGTTAATAACGACATAAAAATGAAAATTCTAGCAAATAATGACAAAAGTCTAATTCACAATAACTTAACAGTAAATAGTGAAATAGCAGCACTAATTCAACAGTAAAAAATGTCAAAATAATTGTAATTTACAGTAAATAATGACATAAAATGCAGTTTTTTCAGTAAATAATGAATGAAAAATCATTTTAACGTCATTAAAAATGCTAAGGCCGACAGTGTGACAGTAGGAAGTTGTTCTGTAAGAGTAGAGACTGATGTACGGGTGCTGGAGTGAATGAGACAGCGACTCTAAAGCACAATATTAAACCTAAGTGAGGACTTGAGGAAGTGGATAAGCACGAGTGCACACAAATACAGAGGAGTGCTCTGAAGTCTGAGGAGCTCTGCTGCTTTCTTACTTCATGCATTTATCCTTGTAGCTTGTTTTTTTTTTGCACTGCTTATTCCTTTGCTTATATTTAGTATTTTCCTTGTATTTTTTAAAAATTGTTTTCCTTAATTATGTTTGCCTTTTTTCACTCAGTTTTTAAAAAATGCTTTTTTTTTTGCTTTGATTTTATCTTGTATTTTCATTCAGCTTTTTTTATTATTATTATTATATATTTTTTTTGCTTTGGTTATATTTTGCATTGTTTATGTCTGTTTTTTTTTGCCACTGCTCTTTTCTTTGTTTATATTTAGCATTTTTATTTTTTGCTTTGGTTATATTTGCCACTGTTTTTCTCACGTGAAAAATGCATTTTTAAATTCTTTTTGTTTTTTTTTGCTTTGATTATATTTTCCATTGTTTTTTCTTGTATTTTATGTTTTCTTGCATTGAATTTTTTATTTTTTTTGCTTTGTTTATTTTGCATTATTCATTCCCGTGTTTTATTTTTTTGCATTGTTTGTTTTGCTTTGGTTATATTTTGCGTTGTTTTTTTTCCCCCCCTATGTTTTAAATCTTTTGCTTTGATTATTTTTGGATCATTTACTCCTGCATGTTTTATTATTTGCTTTGGTGTTATTTATGTATTTATTTATTTATTTGCTTTTGTGCACTACTAATTCTTGCCTATCTTGCTTATTTCCTCCCATATTTTATGTGTAGGGCATTATTTTTGCATTGCTTCTTTTATTTCTGCATTATGTGGTAATTTGTTTCCCACGGAGCAGATCTCAGCAGCGTGCTTTATGTGCAGACGTGTGTGAATTCTGCGCAGACAGACGGGTGGTGAGAGTGAGACATGTCAGTAGGGGGCTCCACTCTCACGCTGGCCGTGTTGAATACATTAAGTCCTTCAGGCATGAGTTTAGCATTAACACACACACACACACACACACACACACACACACAGAGGGTGTCATTATGTATAGTGCAGTAATCACATAGGAGCGTTTGTCCGTGGAGAGGAAATGTGCTCACACAGTCATGTGTGTGTTGTGAGAAGATGCTGTCTGTCTGCCCGTCTGTCATTCTCATGATGACTTATCATGGGTTACATTATCACAGTTAATGATGTAACAGCTGTTATTCAAGTCGCTTCGTGACTCATTCATATCAAGTAACACTTATTAAATGAAAACGATCAAATAATTTTGGTGACGTCATAAAGCACGTTTCTAACGAACACCTTTCCTGACTGTAACAGGTAGCTAGCAGGATGAGTGACAGATATATAAACTATTACTTGTAGCTAATAATAATATACATTACTTAAAGTTAACTTTTTTTTAATAACAGTTTTACAGTCTTTATAGTATAATAATAATAATAATAATAATAATAATTCATTTAAAGATGTAATATAGATTAAGGAAATAGTTAAAATAAAAATGATATCAGATGAATTAGATATAATGATATTGTAAATATAATTACTGCATTGTATTTTTCATGTAGAATGCAGTAATTATATTTATATTTGTTTCAATTTTTAACTGCTTATTTTCTTCTTGCACGTTTTGTGTATTGCTTCTTTTATCACATATCTTATTCTTGACTTTGATTTTTTATGCTTTGGTTAAATTTGGCATCATTTGTTCTTGTATTTTTTTCTATTATTTCTATTATTATTATTATTATTATTATTATTATTATTCAAATTGTTTGCTATTGAGTTTTCTTTCTGATAAAGAACAAGGACATCATTTAACTAAATAAAAAAGACAGATTTTCATTTTTAAAAATTGGACTGACCTTGACAGTTTAAGAAAATGTAATTCATATTTGAGTTCCACTCTATACAAGAATTACAATTGTTTGTCTGTAAATAGGACAGCATTAACAGGTTTTGTGTGACGGGTTGGGAAAAAGAAAGACGTTCAGTGAGATATGCAGGCGCCAAAGAAAAATTAAAAAAGCATAAAAAAGATTGAACCTGGAAGATATAAATGCATAGCCAAGACCAAACTTGGTCAATGTTTCATAAATGCTAAAATATAACCTTTAGTGACATTATTTAAATGAGAGATAAAGTAGTTCAGAATCTAAAATTCGAATCTAATAAATAAAGCAGTATGGCCTCATTTTTCATGAATCAATACAATCAGTATTACAGTTTTGTCCTGATTAAGCAGCATTATGTTTGGAGATATCCCAAGAGAATGATTGTATTTTACATATTTTATTATTCAATCATCAGTCTGATCATTCAGAAGGAATGGAAATGTAGTTGCATTTCATTAGCATAGCTGCGAAAATCTCATTTTTTACTGATATCACCTAAAAGAAAGAGCATACAAAATCCGGTGGTCTTAACACATAACCTTAAAGCTAACAGACTCATTTTTTATTGAATGAAGCAAAAAGAAACTGTTGACTCATCAAATATGAGTTCAACTTCTGTGGAACGATCTTTTAACCAATTTTCAAATTGAAGTAAAATTGAAAGGACATCACATCATACCATGATATTTTATGATAAAGCTATACTGTGATATAACTTTTTGGCTGTTCGTTACTACTACTATGGTTATTGTTGCTGAGAGAGGTCAGAGGAGAATGGCCAGACTGGTGGTGGTGGTGTAATGGTGTGGGGAATGTTTTCTTTCATGGTAGAATGGAGGATTCACAGTATGTGATGCATGTGAACATTGACCAGAATCTCAAAGCAATGTTTCCAACACCATGTATAACCCATGCCATAAAGAATTCAGGCAGTGTTAGGATGGTGTTCCTAATAAAGTGACCAGCAAGTGCACGTCCTTTTAAATGTCATCTGTATTTTATTGTTCTGTGTTTTAGATAGTTGGTTTTGATGGGACATTAAGCAAACTTTACGAACATTTTAATTCTGACCGAATTTTATATATATATATGATCTCTGGTTATTTCTCCAGCTCAATTTGTGGAAAATAAAATACAACATAATCGTAAAATCCCAAATTTACAAAAATTATGACTCTATTCTGACTGAAATATATACATGAGTATTTTCTATTTCTGATTAAGCTCTCAGTTAGATTATTAATGGATTATTAGGCTGAATGTAAACACAGCTATTGTCACTGTAAGGTGAAAGAGAGAGAGTGGCTACAAGGAAAGGAAGCATGCTGTGCCAGACAAACAAAAAAAAAAAAGACAGAAATGCATTTTAATCTGTATTTTGAAAAAGTCAGCGGTGAGGTAACCATCATACATACAATTAGTGCTGCACATAAACACACAAAACGGTTAAATTATTTAATTTTGTGAGCCAAGTCTTTGTACATCAAAGAGATCTGAACAGCTGTGCACATGTACACATTCATATATAATTCATATCACCTGTATTTACATATTTATTTATTTACATGATTATGTATTAATATTAAAAAATAATATTTATATTCCCTTTTTCAGCATCTTCTGTTTCTGTTTGTCTCTCAGTGAGCTTTATTTAGCATGACTGGATTTAGTCACAGTTTTGCTGAAGCACTGCAGAAATGACGAGAGCTGTTATTATATTATTAACAAACAGATTTAGTGTGAAATATCAAAGAATGGCAGTTTGGAGAACAGACAGTGTGAGAACTGAAACAAACAACATGCTGAAAGTGATACTCAGGGCAATATGTGTGTGTGTGTTGTGTGTGTAGTGTGACTTATAATTGCGTGACTCATACTTTTGTTGTGTTTTAACTTTGCAAATTTTGGACGCAAACTTCTCTATATTATTACCTAAGATTGATGTATTGGCACCCTTGGCTTCATTTAGGTCACTTCTCTGGTCAAAAAAAAAGGAAAATAAACTGTGTTTCTGTTTTTTTAGAGAGAGTATATCTAACGCACACAAACACACACGCAGTGTCTCTGCCCACACTGTTCCTGTTGTGTGGATCAATCTTTAACTGGCAGTGTGATTCACACTGACTGTGTGTGTGTTGCTTCTCACACTTTCCCACTTTCAGATCACACCAGTCGGTCATCAGAAACTATTACTGCCAACACACACACAGAGTTTGCTTATTGAATTCACCCAGCTGGTTGTCACTGGTCTCAAACTTGAATTCACTACCCGGTAATGTCCCACGTGTTTGCATGCTAAATGTGTGTCAAATCGCTGCAACGTAAACCAAGAGTGCCAATACTTTAATCTTTGGCCATAATACAGAGAGGTTTGAGTCTAGACTTTGTCGACAAAGTTAGAATGCAACGAAAATACAAGTAACGCAACAAAAGGAGTTGCTGTGTTCAGAAATGACACGTGTACATGTTTATAAACAGGGAACACCAGGGGGTGCTGTAGCTAACACTGAAATAAAGATCAGCCCCCTCATAGGACAGTCAGAAATTCACAGAAAAACTCTAAATACTAAATAAACAAAATACATGTGGAAGATTTATAACCTTGCCCTTTGACACTATCATTTGTTGCAGTATTATGTTATAACAAAGTAACGTGTTTCATGATAATGTTTATTTTGTAAGCTACACTATATGGCCAAAGGTATGCATAACTATGAACCTCATATGTGGGCCTTCTCCAAACTTTTGCCACAATATTGGAGGTACATGATTGTTTAGAATGTCTTTGTATGCCATAGCATTAAGATTTCCTTTCATGGGAACTAAGAGGCACAAACCTGTTCCAGCATGACAACACCCCTGTGCACAGAGTGAGGTCCATAAAGATATGGTTTACCAAGGTTGGCATGGAAGAACTCGAGTGTGCTGAACTAAACCCATCTGAGATGAATTGGAGCACCATGCCAGGCCTTCTTGCTAAACATCAGTGCCCAACCCCTTTGTGCTCTTGTGGCTGAAAGTGCACAAATCCCCACAGCCATGGTTCAAAATCTAGTGGAAAGCCTTCCCAGAAGAGTGGAGGCTGTTAGAGCAGCAAAGGGGGAACAAATCAATTTTAATGCCCATGGTTTTGGAATGGGATGTTCGGTAATCCCGTGTCCACATACTTTTGGCCATATAGCATACCTTATATGATGTTAGTTTAGCATGTCCGCTGTACAAATCGACAAATGCAATAGTTTTCCAATGAAAGGAGGTTTAGTTTGGGATTCCCAACGATGTTGTCACTTGGCTTGAGCTGCCTCAGGACAGGGTTTTATTCAAAGATTCCTGACAGGGTCATTCATTGGGTTGAGCCATGGTGATAAAGGGTTTAGTCAGAGATTCTCAACAGTTTAGTTAACCAAGTCGAATGCTGGGGTGTTGACATGTTCAGGGTATGATTCCCTAATCTAAAAATATCACAGTATCACTGTATTAATTGACCATTAAAAACACATAAGCCAGTGGCATAGGAGTGGCAGCAGAGGTAGCAGTGTAACATGTTTACAACAGTAGCAGGTTAAACATAGCCAAAAGGTTTTTAGTGTAGTCCACTGGGCTAAGAAACATCATTGCTGTAGTATGATATAGGCAGAACAGCTCAAGCGACTGGGTGAGACTTTAGTAACTCAGCTTGGGCAGCTGTGAGAGGGGGTTTAGTTGGAGATTCCTGACACTGTTGTCAACCCTCTCCCAGTTGCTCGTCTAGTCAGTGTAGGAGAGGGTTTACTCAGAGATTTCTGACAGTGTCACAACTTTTCTTGAGTCACTATTGGAGGGGGTTTAGTTTGCGATTCCCCACAGCATTATCACTTCTCACGTAACTGTGGCAGAGGCATTAGTCAGAGATTATTGACAGAATTGTCAGTTTTTTTTGAGTCACTGTGAGGGGGTTTTATTTGAAGGTTCCTGATATAGCATATATCACTTGAGTCACTGTGGGCTGGAGTCTGGTCATTTGGCTCCCGTCAACATCACTTGCCTGAAGCTACTGTGGAAGAGGTTTAATCAGATATTCCTGATCATGACTCAGCTTCAGCAAATGGAAGGGGGTTTAGTCTGAGATTCATGAGAGTCTCGCCATTTTCTTAAGTCACTAAGGGAGGGGGTTTAGTCGGAGATTCCCTACATCATCATCACTCAGCTTGAAACACTGAGGGAGAGGGACTAGTCTGAAATTACTGACCGCATCATCACTCAACTTGAAACATTGTGGGGGAGGGCTTAGTTGGAGATTCCCAACAGCATTGTCTCGAGTCACTGTGGCAGAGGGTTTAGTCAGTGATTACCAAGAGTCATCACCTTTCACATTTCTTGAGTCACTATGGGAGGAGGTTTAGTCAGAGAGTCCCCACAGCATCATCACTCAGCTTCAAACACTATCCAAGAGGGTTTTGTCAGAGATTCCCCACAGCATCATCACTCAGCTTCAAGGCTGTCTGTTTTGTTGGAGATTTCTGACAGCATCATGACTTTTCTTGAGTCACTATGGGAAGGGGTTAGTCGGAGATTCCTGACAACATAATCACTTGTTTCAAGGCTGTGGGTTTTGTTCGAGATTTCTGACAGCATCATGACTTCTCTTGAGTCACTGTGGGAGGGGGATTAGTCGGATATTCCTTACAGTATCGTCACTCAGTTTGAAACACTGTGGGAGAGGGTTTAAATGGAGATTCCTGACAGCATCATCACTCAGCTTGAAACACTGTGGGAGAGTGTTTAGTTGGAGATTCCCAACAGTATTATCACTTGTTTCGAGTAACTGTGGCAGGGGGTTCAGTTGCAGATTCCTGACAGACTCGTTACTTTTCTTGAGTCACTGTGGGAGGGGGATTAATCAAAGGTTCCTGACAGAATCATCACCCATTTTGAGTCACCATTGGAGAGAATTTGGTCCTTAGGCTCCTGACAGTATTGTCACTTGGCTCAAACTGCTGTGGAAGAGGATTTAGTCAGAGATTCCTGATTGTGACACGAGCAGCTGGGAGGTAGTTTATTCAGACAGCGACAGTGATGTGTGGATAACACAGGGCTATTACGGCTAACATAGGGCAGAGGTGGGTAAATTACAGATAGTCAGGCTAACACCACGATTGTAGGTTTTGCACAGTACTAATGAAGTCATCATAGGAAGTCATATCAGTGAAACTCCAAGTAGTCCAGATGGACCAGTTGTGCCGTGGGCTTTGTTCACGCTAGCACTGATGGAGTGATTTATTCATGACTAAAACACTCAGATAAAACACTGTTATCAGTCCGTACATCAAAATCAAAGGATTCAAAGAATCTAAGTGAACTCATTAGTCAGCATTAAGCCGCCTGGACAGTAGATCATACCTTTTGTTACTTTACAAGGATTTGAAGCCACTCTTTTTGAGTGTGTGTGAATATATGTAATGAAGCCAGAGGTCCGAAAATGTCAAGATCTTCAGAGAAAGCTTTGATCAGACAGAGTGTGTGTGTGTGTGTGTTATTGCAAGATCTATGTTCATCATTTCTTCCACAAACACACAGCACTCTGTCAACACACCACTGATGAGAGGGTCACGAAAGACGAAAAGACGAAGGCAGGGCTGACAAGAAGGATGCGGACACAGAAAGAGGGATGGAGAGAACACAAAAAGAGACAGATGAAGAAGCAATGGAGAGAAGAATGGAAAGAAGGATGGTTAAAGGGAGGGATGAAGTGAGAAAAGGATAAAGTGGGATGAAAGATGAGAAGACATACTGCGAGGGATCAAAGAAGTAAGCGAGGGATGGAGAGAGAGACAAATGAAGGGTGAGATAAAGAAAGGGAGGAATAAGGAATAAGACGAGGGAAGACAGGACAGATAAAGGCAGAGATGGGGAATGAAGATGAAAGGGTATGAGTGAAGGTAGGGACAAAGGATAAAGAACAAGAGAGGAATAAATGAGAGATAAAGGGAGGTAGAGAAAGAGAGGGAAAAGGCAGAATGGAGAGACATGGATAAAGAGGAAGATGAAGCCAGATAGAGGGAGGGATGAAGGGAAAGATAAGAAGACAGAGACACTGAGAGGGATAAAAGAAGAAAGTGAGGGATGAAGAGGAAAGGGTTAAAGGAGAGATAGGGAGAGGGCATATAAAGGAAGAGAAGGGATGAAGGTTAAAGGGTAGGAGTGTTAGTTTGAAGAATGAGGAGAAGGTGAAAGAAGAGAGGGATGAAGGGAGAGAGGAATTAAGGAGAAATGGACCTAGAGAGAGACAGAGAGAAATAGAAAAACATGCTAGTTAAGCTAACATAGTGAATATTGGGAATAAACAGATTGTAGTTGTTGTGGGAAAAGTTAAATTTTGTAAAATGATGAGATACTCTGAGGGGGTTTAGGGTTAATCTCAGTCGTGTTGTACCTGTGACTAACGAGAGCTAGCATGCTAGCACTGAGAAAGCCGCCTAGCCATGTGCTAGCATTATCAACTGTACTACTATTGCAATGTCAATAAACAAGAGTAGATAATGGAACTGATGTCAACAGCTCATGAGGTGTTTTCTAATTAGCATACACAAGTCATTTCAAATATAGATAAAAGTGCTCTTCAGCTGTTTGTAGCCTTTTTTTTTTTTTAAAAAAAAAAAACGTATTAACCACGTTGTTGTTTAACATGCTTTTTTACTAGCTTAAAATGACATCTTTAAAATAAGGTTTAAAATTCAGCACACTGTCAAACACAGAGACTTAACGGAGACGTCACATTTTACACCGCAACAGTTTTCTACTTTTCAGGAGATCAAATGCAGCTGACAGCAAACAGAGAGTCGCTTTTATCACGAAGGAGAAGAAGTGCACTTCATTTTAACAGGCATCTCCAAACGCCCACTGGATGCCATTTTTACTCTGTATGCACAAGTTTTAAAAAAATAAATGAAAAAATAACAATTTGCAGATTTGACTAAAAGCTTGGATGTAGAAATGCAGTGTTCACAAGGTCAGAACACACATTGTGTACCAATAATTGGTTTTCCAATATACCCTGATAGTCAACTGTCTTGTTTCAAAGGTACAGCTGTCCCTACTTTGGACAAATTAGTATATAATGTTGTACACTTTATTAGGAACACCTGTATCCTTGCTCATTCATGCAATTATCCAATCAGCCAATCATGTGCTGAGCCTCAGTTAAAGGTCACATCAAACATTAGAATGGGGGGAAATATGTGACCTCAGTGACTTTGAATGTGGCATGGTTGTTGGTTTGAGTATTTTAGAAAGTGCTGATCTCCTGGAATTTTCATCCCTTGCTCCTCCCAGTCACCCCTATGCCACCTCTTTGTCCTTCTATGTTCACCCATTTTTTCTACCCCTTTGTTGTCCCTTGGTCAAGCCTTTGCCAGTCCTTTTTCACCTCTTTGTTGCCCCACTTCTTTGGTGCACCTTTGCCTCACCTTTTTTTTTTTTCCTTTAACCATTTTCACTCCTTTGCCACCCACTCAACTACATTGCCATCCTGTTGTCCCCTCATGGTCACCTCTTTTTCACCTCTTTCTCCTCTCTTGGTCACCCTTTTGCCACCCATTTTCAACCCTTTTATCCCTCCTTGGTCATTCATTTTCTTTCCCCTTTGCTCTATAGTCACTCTTTTTTACCCCACTTTTGTCACTCCTTTTTTCACATCCCTTTTCCCCTGCTCAATTGCCCCTTTGACACACCTTTTTCCCCTCTTTGTTGCTCCATTGCCACTACTTTGGCACTTCTTTTTCACCCTTTTCATCCCTGTGTCCACCTTCTGATCATCTAATGGTCACGTCAATGACACCCCATTTTCCAGCTCTTTCTCCTCTCTTGGTCAAGCCTTTGCTGACCCTTTTCCACCTCTTTGGTTCGCCCCATTGCCTCACCTTTGGTGCTCCTCCTCCTTACCTTTTTCACCCCCTTGGCTGTACCTTAAACCTAATTAACACTTTCTAGCTCTGGCTCTGCTTGAAAAACAGCCATGTCTGTGTGTTTATTGTCTTTTTATACAGAACCTGGCCAAATACTCACACAAATACCTACACATCACTTGCTCTCTTTACTACTCTTTCACTTTCTCACTTGTTCCATTGTACATTTTCCTTCACTCATTCTTTAGTTTATTCTTCCACTCATTCTCTTGTTCACTGTCTCACTTTCCTGGTTTGCTATGCTTGGTTTTCTCTCACTCTGTGGGTGTAATGTTTTGCTCTCTGTTACAACAGTATTATTGTGTTCAAGCTTAGTGTGTGTGTGTGTGTGTGTGTGTGTGGTCAGTTGGCTTTGTGTCATATTGATAATCGGTTGGAAATACTATTATTATAATACAGCTACCTAATTTCCCAGCATGCACAGCAGCTCTGATAGCTCCATTATTAGCATCTACACAAACCTCACATACCACTGCTCCTTCCCCTCTGTGTGTGTGGGTGTGTGGGTGGATTTGTGAGAAGAAACAAATAACATACACACACCGTCCTCAGACCGGAATAGACGCATCCGAGTGATTAGCATCAGAATGATTAGCATGCGAGTGATTAGTGTACAGAGCTAGCTGTTTAGTGGTTTATTAACATTCACAAGTGTGATCAAAGCAGCGCCCACAACACACTAAACTCATCTCTGATCTGAGTGTGTACGCCCCAATAATGCGCACAGACACACACACAGACACACACACCCATAGTGTGTGTTATAGTGTGTGTTAGCATTGCTGTGTAATTAGCGTTAATTGTGCACAGCCCCCTGGGAAAAGGAAGAGATTATTCAGCAAAATGAATTACACAAGCCGTCTAAACAAGCCGCCCACCTAAGCAGCAACTGGCCACCCCTATTCACTTAAAAGCGATGTGATTTAGTGAATCACTTTACCTGACTCATTCTGAACAGCTCTTTTAATCAGTCAGGCAAATCGATTCATTTAATAAAGTCACACTTTTCAGTGAATCAGGGTGATGAATCAAATGAACTAAAACTCATATGTATATAAGTGAATAGAACTATTGAATTATTATTATGATGAAATAAATTCTCATTCATTTGATTCACCACCGTGATTTACATTAAGGAGAAATTCAATCAAGTGCCTGATTCAGCAATGTGTGACTAGTGAACCATTTGATTGTTCTGAGTAAGGTGAATCGATTCGTTTAAAAATGCCACATTTTTGGTGAATCAAATGAAGTACAAATCACTTAGGTTATTAATTTTTTTTTTCAAGAAATTCAAGAAATGCAAAAACAGAAGGATTGGTATGAAATGTCATGTATAACGTCTTCTAAACACGTCTACCTGTCTTGTCTATCACACTAACACCAGCAGTAAGAATAACAGCCTAAAGAATTTCTTAATAAACTGCTTCATTCTGTTCAAATATCTGTGTGCGCGTGCTTGTGGAGTGTATTTTTTTTATACATAAAGAGGGATATTATAATCAAATTGCATGCCTGCATTTATAAGAATTTCAAGTTATCACTCCCTACAGAGTAGCTGTACATATACAGTCCCCTCTGAAAGTATTACAACAGCAAGGCCACATCTTTTTTTTTTTTCTTTACACACATTTAGGTTTGAGATCAAAGGATGAATATGAGATGATAGATCAGAATTTCGGCTTTCATATCCCGATATTTACATCTAGATATGTTAAACATCTTAGAACATGGCACCCAATTTTTAAATGAGCAAAAGTATTGGAACACATAGTCTTAAAGTAAATAACACTTAATATTTGGTTGCGTATCCCTTGCTAGCAATAACTGCATCAAGGTGGTGCCCCAGTGACATCACCAAACTGTTGCATTCTCCTTTTGTGATGCTTTTCCAGGCTTGTCTGTAGTCTCCTCTTCAGGAAGTGAAATGTATGCTCATTTGGGTTAAGGTCTGGTGATTGACTTGGCCAGTCTACAACCTTCCACTTTTTCCCCTGACGAACTCCTTTGTTGTGTTGGCAGTGTGTTTTGGCTTATTGTCTTGCTGCATGATGAAGTTCCTCTCAATTAGACTGGATGTATTTCTCTGTAAATTGGCAGACAGAATGTTTCTGTAGACTTCTGAATTCAATCTGCTGCTACCATCATGAGTTACATCATCAGTTCAGTTCCAGAAGAAGCCATGCAAGCCCAAGCCATGACACTACCTCCACCACGCCTGACTGATGAGCTTGTATGTTTCGAATCATGAGCCGATCTTTTCTTTCTCTACACTTTGGCCTTTCCATTGACCTCTATATTTCTGCTCTCAAAGTATTTTTCAAATGGTGAATTGTAATAACGTCACCCCTGCCCTGTGGAGGTTGTTGATGATGTCACTGACTGTTGTTTTTGGGTTTTTCTTCACAGCTCTCACAATATTTGTCGTCAAATGCCGTTGTTTTCCTTGACCAACCTGTTCAATGTCTGGCTGTTAGTACACCAGTGGTTTCTTTCTTTTTCAGGACATTCCAAATTGTTGTATTGGCTATGCACAATGCTTGTGCAATGGCTCTGATTGATTTCCCTCTTTTCTCAGCTTCAAACTGGCTTGCTTTTCTCCCATAGACAGCTCTCTGGTTGTCAGGTTGGTTTATCCTTCTTAACAACAAATGCAATCTTCACAGGAAAAAACCCAGGGCTCCAGCCAATAGTAGACATTCAGAGCTGTTAATTGTTTATTGTGACCTGTATGTAGCTTCCATTACAACTGGCCCTGTAATCATATTTACAGAAAGAAGTTTTGCTTATAATGTACACAAATGGTTCTTAACACAATAGAAAGTGAAGTTCCCAAAAATGTGCTGATTAAATACAAGTTTGATTCAGTTTTAGCTAATATTGGGTTAAGCAGGGAATGTTATAGCTAATTTACCAGCAAGGCAAACACTGACTGAGCACAGAGAAGAAAAGAAAAGGCATCCGGAATAACAGAAGGCTTGTATTTAGCATGACAACAATTCTGATTACACTCTACCCATGAAAAGCTTATATACATTAATAAGAAAACTGCAAAATTACCAAACTTATGTTGAATGATTTTGCATAGCAAAATCTGTCTAAGCTAGATCGTCTGTGTCTAAGCAGAGAATAGCTGACTAGGAGGAAAAAAAGAGAGGGACCATTAATTAGCCATTTTGTTAAGTAGCTGATGGCATTTTTTTAAATTATTGATTAAATAAATTTTTAATAAATTCAGCAGTGTTCATTCTGAATCACCCTTTAAAATGACACTTTTCTAAAGTCACACTTTTGAATAAATTAATATGGAGTCAAATGAACTAGAATGAACATAGCTTGTTTATTATACACACACACACACACACACACACACACACACACACACACACACACACACACACACTACCAGTTTATTAGATATATTAATCTGGTAACTAATAAACTAGCAATTATGTGTATAATTTGATATGATTCTTTTAGACTACACATAAGTAATTTGAACAAAGTGAATTTTGATTCATTTGATTCACCCTGATTCAGCGATATGATTTGTGAACAACTTGTTCAGTTGGAAAGACTCTTAAGTTAGTCAGGTCAGTCAGAATTGACTCATTTAATGAAGCTACACACTTCACTATTAGGTACCTAATAAACCACATGAATCATAAAGATCTATAGATTCACATATCCGTATGATTCATCACTCTGATTCACTTTAAATCAGAGAGATGCGGCTTCTGGACTGTTTATTTGGAACGAATCTTTTAATTGAATCAGGTGAATCAGCGGAATGAATCAAGTGAACATAATTATTCCTCGTTTGGTGGATTTGTTTTTGTGGATTATGGATTTGTTGTGTTCTCTGCTGAGAATCATGCGCGCGCGCACACACACACACACACACACACACACACACACACACACACACACACCCCACGGGGCTCCTCGGTTCTCCCGCAGCGACACATACTCTTATTATAATAAGTCACCTGTGCACCGGAGGTATTACGTGTCATGAAAACAAGGGGCTGTTTTAACCCTGTGTGTGTGTGTGTGTGTGTGTACAGGGGTTAATTAGGCAAGAGGGAATGTAAGGTGTTGCTGTGTTTAGTAGTCCTGCAGGAGTTGAGAGGATAAAAAGAGACCAGGAGCTCACACACATGAGACTTCATTACACACACACACACAAACACATACACACACACACCTGCTAAACAAGTTCTGTAGAAATTTTAATGTTAGAAAGTCAGCATAAATAGAAAAAACAGAGATGCCTAGTCTAGAAGGGAAAGGAGAAACACTTGGAAGAGACTTGAGCATCGATATAGGTTGTTTTTTTTAGTACTTTATCAAATTTGTTGCCTGAATTGTTCAGTTTCTCATCTGAACTAGTAGATAATAAATCAAGATCTTGCGATTAATGTTTCAATTTTCTTCATAACCAAATCAACAAAATACAAAAGAAAGAATTCAGAAATCATCAGCAGTAGCAATGTTGCATTAGAAATATTATGAATCACAAAGCATGTGAAAAGATTTTATATGACAGTCTGCAACAGAATTTGGCATGATCGTGTGCAAGACCTCGAAGTTAACACAATATTTAAAAAATAAAATATACTTATACCTTGAGAACGAGTGGTTGTAGGATTTATGTGGAATTGTCATTGTAACCAGCAGATTAGATTTCAGAAATGATCCAAACAGGGTCACGGTCACAGCATGGTCAGATGTCTGAAATAGTTTTTATTCAATAGCGTCTTCCCTGTTTAAAGTATATTTTAAAGGTATTTCAGTCATACACCTTTGTAACAACAAGGACTAGACATGTTGACACTGTTAGCGTTCGAGTTTTACTATTTTTAATCACAGTATTTTAGTGTTCTACACACTGTAGAAATTGCAGGTTTTTGTGATGAAAGGTTTTAGAAGAAAAAAAACGAAAAAACTTACAATAATCTGGTTGCATAAGCATGAAAACCCCATAAATAATACATTGTTAAAGCACCTTTTCCTTGTAATACAGCACTCAGTCTTTTGGGGTAAGAGTCTACCAACATAGCACATCCTGATTTGGCAATTTGATTCCACTCTTCCTTACAAAATTGCTCCAGATCTATCAAATTGTCAGGGGATCTCCTGTGAAAAGCCCTCTTCAAGTCATTCCACAGGCTTTTGATAGGATTTAGATCTTTGCTCTGACTGGGCCATTCCAAAATGTTGATCTTCTTCTTCTGAAGCCGTTCCTTTGTGGCTTAGATTTGCGCTGCGTAATTTTTCGTCATTGTCATGCTGGAAGGTGAAATTTTTCTTCATCTTCAGCTGTCTAACAGAAGCCTGCGGGTTTTGTGCCTGAATAGATTGCAGTTTGGAGCTATCCATGATTCCCTCTATCTTGACTAGAGCCTCAGAGAAGCAGCCCCATTGCATAATGCTGCCACCACCATGCTTCACCGTGGGTATGGTGTTCTTTGGGTGATAAGCTGTCTTGTTTTTTTTTGCGCCAAACATATCTTTTAGAATTATGCCCAAAAACCTTGATTCTGCCTCGGTCCCTCCAGAAGATAACACATTTTGCCACATAGTTCAGATGATTTAGGCAGACTTGGATGTATTATTATTTTTTTTGGTGAGAAAGGGCTTCCGTCTCGCCACCTTAACCCATAGCCCAGACATATAAAGAATATGAGAGATTGTTGTCACCTGCAGGGAGTGACCAGTACTTGCCAGATATTCCGGCAGCTCCTTTAACGTTGCCGTAGGTCTCTTGACAGCTTCCTTGATTAGATTTCATCTTATCCTTTTGACAGTGAGATCCTGTACATGCTTTGTAATCTCTTTGTGGACCATGGCTTCAGCAGTCGGATGAAACCAAGAAGAAAATCCTACAGAAACGGGTCTTTATTTGGGGGTTAATCAGGATCACTTTATTGATGACAGGTGTATGATCATTACTTTGGAACATTTTCATTCTAAGTACAGTCACATGCCCTATAATAAAAGGGGCTACACACTTATGCAACCAGGTCATTACAGGTTTTTTCTTTTTCTATTTTCCCTAAAACATTTCTGTTTGTTTTTTGTTGAATTTTGTCAGTTGCTATAATACATTAAAGATGAAGAAACCTCTACCATCTACGTTTTAACGGGATCACAAGCAGTGGTTGTGTAGTATTGTATGTGTGTTGAGACCAGCGCGTCCTCTGGAGAGAAGGACAGATGGAGATATTGGGAAGTGATGAGAGAAAGCATGGGATTGGTGTATATTATAAAGAAGAAGGGAACTAGCACTGGTCCCTGGGGTACACCGCCTTTCATTTGATCACTCTTTGTCCGTGTTTGATGTCACCCCTGTAAGATGTTCTTGAGAGGAGAGACCAGAACAATTTGTGTGTAGTTCCTGTGATGCCTAGAGAGTGGTTCAGGAGAATATGATGGCTCATGTACAGATTACAGCGTGTTCGAAAACAGTCGATAGGGCCGTCTCAGTGGATTGGAAGCCAGACTGCTTGGGATCAGCACGTCTTTCTCTGAGAGGAAAGACAGTACATTCAAGAACACACACACACACTGACAAACACTCACGCTGTAGTTGAGTGGTCTGGGACAAGGGGGTCTCCAGGCAATATCTGTTTTGTCTGTGTGTGTGTGTGTATGTGTGTGTGTCTGTGTGTGCCCGTTAGCTGTACTCGGTCTCAGAGCAGCAGCGAGACAATTTGTTTTTCATCAGACATGAAATGAGTGTGTAATTCAGAATCAGGACTTTTCACTTTTCATTCTCCAAACACACACACACACACACACACACACAAACACACACTTGTGTTGTGACAAGAATTGAAAGGTCAATGTGAAAGTGAAGTGCACACTCGTTTAGCGGAAGTGAGTTCGACTCAAAGGGAACTTCATTTATTTCTTTATTTCATTTCTAATGGATTTTAAATTCCCTTTATCCATCTTTAAAGCTCCTAATGGCTTTAACACCTTTATCTCTCGCCCAGTGTCTGACCGGCTGTGTTCCAAATCAGGCTCTAACCTCATCAGCCGCTGCCTTTCTGAACCCATTTCAAACATTATTCGCACTTTTAGTAGGAAATACTGTGGCAGAAATGAGCTGGAAGGAAAGAAGGAAAAGAACTAAAAAGCTAAAGCAGAAAGAAAGAATGAATAATACAAAGAAAGCTACAAGCAGAAAGAAAAAACAATCAAACAACAGCAGAAAAAAAAGAAACAAATAAATCCTTAAGCAGAAAGAAAGAAAAAAGAAAGATACAGTGAATGAAAGAAAGAAGAAAAGAACACTCCACAACCACGGACTCCTCTAAACTGCTGACTGAGAATATGAAAATGAAGTTAATTGATGCATACCAAGCAGGGGAAGGCTATAAAAAGATATCAAAATGCTTCCAGCTAACAATTTTCACAAAAGAGTTAAAGGGAACTGCGGGTGTCATGACAAGATCTGGAAAACCAAGAAAACGCTTAGATAGAACTGCCTGTATGCTGGGCAGAAAGGTGATGCACCATTCTACAGTGTTGCATGCACAAGCATGATCTGCATGGAAGAGTCATCAGCAGGAAACCTTACTTGCAGCAAAAGAAAAGCCAGTCATTTTGAAACCAAGTGCTGTGATGAAACTCTTTGACGGCATGTGATAAGAACACCTTGCACGTTACACAGGTAGCTGGAAGAATGGATTCCAGTAAATATCAGAACATTCTGGAAGCAAATACGACACGGTCAGTCAAGAAACTGAAGCTGAACAGAAGACTATAGGACTGCGCACATCCTCACGGTTGAGGCGCCACACTCCGGTACGCGACCTTTCACCCCGCTGTTTGTGTGTGAGTCTGTGAGTCAGTTTGAGGCGTGAACACTCCTGGGGTTGGAGGAATAATCCATCTGAGACAGACACTGAGAGGTGGAGAGAGGGGTCGGAGTAAGAGTGCTTCAGCACACGCTTTAAGGGATTAGAGTGCTGATACAGTGTGTGTGTGTGTTTGTGTGTGTGTGGGTAGGTATGTGTGTAGGATTAGAGAACTGATGTTCATTTTATCAGGAAGTGAAATGACACCCGACTGAAACAAACTGAAAAAGAGGATTAAATAAAGGAACGCGCGCACACTCCTTTTGAAACACAGCCGGACGTGATCATGAGCTGCTTAATTTTTCGTTTCTAATTTCCGCCTGTAGATTTCCCGATGCAAATATCACATTCTAATTCGGGCAAAAATCCATCAACGCTGCTTTACCGTCTCGATAGCCCACTGTTCACTGCTGTAGCGGAGTGCGCGAGGTAGGGAGTGTGGACAAAATATATGATATGAAGCTAAAAGGCTTGCACAGTGGAAGAGATCTAAGAAAACAGAAGGAAGGAAATAATGGAGGACGAATGAAAGAATGGAAGAAAAACAAAGAAAGGAGTAAAGGAAGGAAGAAAAAAAGTAATGAAAGGAATAAAGAAAATATAACAGGGAACAAATGGAATTAAGGTAGTAAAACAAAAATGAAAAAGAAAAAAAGGAAAGAGTGCAATAAAGTATACAAAACAAGGAAGAAAGGGAAATAAGAAGTGAGAGGAAGGAAAAAAAACAGTAATGCAAAGAATAAAGAAAATAAAAGACGGACAAAAAGAATAGAAGAAAACAAGTAAAGAAAGGACTAAAGAAAGCAAGGAAGAAAGAAGGAAGAAAAAACTAGCAACAAAGAGAATAAATAAAGTAACAATAATAACGAAATACAATAGCGTAATAATAAAGGATTAGAGAAAAAGGGAAGGACAAGAAGAAATGGAAGAAAAAAGTGTCACGAAATGAAAGAAAGTAAATGAAAGAAGAAAGAAAGGAAGAACGCAAGTAAAGAAAGAAGTAAAGTTCAGGAAGAAAACAAAGCAATTAGAATGAAATAAAGAAAATAAGGCAATGAAGAAAGAAGGAATAAAACAAGTCAAGAATAGAATAAAGAAAGTCGTGCAAGGAAGAAAAACAAGTCAAGACAAGAATAAGTAAAGCGAAGAAGAATAAAACGTAGAGAGTTTAGGAATAAAGAAAGGAAAGGCAGGAAAGGGAGTGTCGGAAAGTTTGGATAAGTGACATTCTCTACTTTCTTTACTTCCTTCCAGCTGAATATATGATAACGTAAGTTGCTTAAGCTCCGCCTCCTTCCTGTAACAGAGGTGAAATATGGTAATAATGTTAATACCTCATGTAGCTACAGAAGCTACTGTACGCCGCTGTCTAGGAACTTTGTATTTAAATATTATTGAATGTTCATGTCTCTCCCGAGTGTTCATCCTGGTTTTGAAGCTCATTATTGCGAAAATGATGAAAACCGAGGAATCTCCGTTGCTCGTGCTTCGCTGAAATAAAATCCTGCAGCCTCCTCGACCTTTATACGATAATATTGAAGACTCCCTGAACTGTAGTGCTCAGAAAGGCAGCGGCTGATGAGGTTAGCGCCTGATTTGGAACACAGCCGGTCAGACACTGGGCGAGAGATAAAGATGTTAAAGCCATTAGGAGCTTTAAAGATGGATAAAGGGAATTTAAAATCCGTTAGAAATGAGATAGAGAAATAAATGAAGTTCCCTTTGGGTTGAGCGCTAAACTCGCTTCCTCTAAGCAAGTGCGCACTTCAGCAGACTGACGACAGTGAAATAGAGACAGACAGAGAGAGCAGAGAGACAGCATGGGAGGAAAGAGAGAATCAGGGAGAGGAGAGGGACCAAGAACTAAACAGAGAAGAGAGACAGACAGCTGGGGACAAAAGATTGATAAAAGACAGATAGAGTTTTCCAGAGAGTCAGACAGCTGAGTACAAAACATTGATAAAAGACATATTGATAGTCCAGAGAGACAGACATTTGGGGACAAAAGATTGATAAAAGACAGATAGAGAGTCCAGAGAGACAGACACTTGGGAATGAAAAAGAGAGATGGACAAAAGAGTTTAATAAAAGTCATAGAAAAACAGACAGCTCAGAGTAAATGAGATAAAAGACAGATATAGATCTCAGACAGACAGACAGCTAGGGACAAAAGGGTAAAAGGATAAAAGATAAAAGATGGATAGAGACAGCAGAGTGACAGACAGGTGGAAGAAACAAGTCAAATAAAAGTAGGGATAAAAGATGGATAGAGACAGCAGAGTGACAGACAGGTGGCAGAAACAAGTCAAATAAAAGTCAGAAAGACAGACAGCTCAGAATAAATGGGACAGATAAAGACAGATAGAGAGAGCAGATACAGACAGCTGGGGACAAAAGAGTCAGATAAAAGACAGATAGAGCAGAGAGACAGCTCAGACAAGAGAGTGGGATCAGACAGATAGAAAACCAGAAAACTGGGGAAAATGTGCCAGAAAAAAGATGGATAGAGAGAGCAGAGTAACAGACAGCTGGGGACAAGATAGAGATAAAAGGAAGATAGAAAGCAGAGACAGACAATGGGGGACAAAAAGACATGTAGAGAGATGGACAGAGACAAAAGCATTGGATATAATCAAAGAGAGACGTATGGGATGCACAAAAGATAGATAAGAGAATGACAGTTGGGAGAAAAGAGTTTGAGAAAATACTGATAGAGAGTGCAGAAAAAAAGACAGATGGGGACAAAAGAGAAGGACAGCAGAAAGAGAAGACCATCAGAAACTAATGAGACAGAAAGATAGAGCAGAGAGACAGACAAGATTGAAAGAGACAAATAAAAAGAGGAGAGAGACAGATAGCCAGGCACGAAAGAGAGAGCGGTACTGTGAGAATACAGACATGGGTGAAAGAGTTGGACAGATAAAAGACAGATAGAGAGATAGACATGGAACAAAAGAGTTATAGAGAGGCAGACAGCTTGGAAAAAAATGGGATGGATAAGTGACAGATAGAGAGAGATAACAGACTGACAGCTAGGACAAAAAAAACAGAGATAGAGAGACAGACAGCTGAGAGAAATTATAGATAATAGATTGATAGAGAGTGAAGAGAGACAGACAGCTGGTAACAAATGAGACAGATGATAGACTGATAGAGAGATGTGTGTGATTTGAGACAGAGCCCATGATCACTCCTGTTTACATTACACAAGTCCTAGTTTCTATTTTTATTTCTCCTTTGTGCACTTAAGAGTTTTATTTGCACTGATGTGTGTGTGTGTGTGTGTGTGTGTGTGTGTGGAGTCCCTCAGCACAATGTTAATCATTAAAAATAAAGCTTATTGTCCATGAAATAGTTTGAGATGGAGCAGACAGACAGGGAGTGTACACACCATTACGCCTACGGAGGAGGAGAGCAGAGAGACAGACAGCTGGGGATGAGAGAGACAGATACCGAGAGTAGAGAGAGCCAAGGACAAGAAAGACGGATGCAGAGAGACAGATAGCCAAGGATGATGATGAAAGAGATACACACAGCAAGCAGAGAGACAGACAGCTTGGGATGAGAGAGACAGGTACAGAGTAAAAGCCAGACATGCATGGATGAGAGAGACAGATAGCCAGGGATGACACAGACAGATGTAGAGACCAGAGAGACAGACAGCTAGGAATGAGAGAGATACAGAGAGGGTGATGTACTGTATAGTCAGCTCACTGTGGAGTGTCCCTATGTAGTGTTTATGTATGGTGATATACAGTAGGCTATTTGTGTAGTGTCCCTATATAGTGTTTATGTAGGTAGATGTACAGTCAATTCTCTGTGTAGTGTCCCTATGTAGTGTTTATGTATGGTGATGTACAGTCAGCTCACTGTGGAGTGTCCCTATGTAGTGTTTATGTAGGGAGATGTACAGTCAATTCTCTGTGTAGTGTCCCTATGTAGTGTTTATGTATGGTGATATACAGTAGGCTATTTGTGGAGTGTCCCTATGTAGTGTTTATGCAGTTAGATGTACAGTCAGTTCTCTGTGTAGTGTCCCTATGTAGTGTTTATGTATGGTGATGTACAGTCAGCTCTCTGTGGAGTGTCCCTATGTAGTGTTTATGTACATTGTGGCGTTGTACAGTGTATCTGTGTAGTGTATGTTGGAGTGTTGCTGTACAGTACTATCCCTATGTAGTCCCCCTATGTAGTGTACATTGGAGTGTTGCTCTGCAGTAGTGTCCATATGTACTGTCTGTTTATAGTGTACATCGGTGTGTGGTGCCCCTAGGTGGTCTACATAGGGTCTCACTCTGTAGTGTCCCTATGTAGTGTACATTGAAGTGTTGCTAGACAGTAGTGTACATATGTAGTGCCTCTGTCTCTATTTTGTGTCAGTATGTGTTGTTGATTGGGGTGCTGTTGTTAAATAGTCTCACTGTGTAGTGTACTGGGGTTTTGGTGCACAATAAACTCACTATGTAGTCTCACTATTTAGTGTCCTGTTGTAGTGTACATTGGAGTGTTGCTGTACAGTAGTATCCCTGTGTAGTCTCCCTGTGTAGTGTACATAAGGGTGTTGCTGTACAGCAGTGCCCCTGTGTAGTCTCCCTATGAAGTGCACACTGTGGTGTTGCTGTACAGTAGTGTCCCTATGTAGTCTCCCTACATAGTGTACACTGGAGTGTTGCTGTACAGCAGAGTAGTCTCCCTGTGTAGTGCACATTGGAATGTTGCTGTACACCAGAGTCCCTATGTAGTGTACATTAGGATGCTGCTGAACAGCAGTGCCCCTATGTAGTCTCCCTGTGAAGTGTACATTGTGGTGTTGCTGTACAGTAGTGTCCCTATGTAGTCTCCCTACATAGTGTACATTGGAGTGTTGCTGTGCAGCAGAGTAGTCTCCCTGTGTAGTGTACATTGGAATGTTGCTGTACACCAGAATCCCTATGTAATGTCCCTGTGTAGTGTACATTAGGATGCTGCTGTACAGTAGTGTCCCTGCGTAGTCTTCCTATGAAGTATACATTGTGGTGTTGCTGTGTAGTAGTGTCCCTGTGTAGTCTCCCTGTGAAGTGTACATTGTGGTGTTACTGGTCAGAGGTGTCCCTATTTAACGTTCCTATGTAGTCTCCCTATGAAGTGTACATTGTGGTGTTGCTGTATAGTAGTGTCCCTATGTAGTCTCCCTATGAAGTGTACATTGTAGTGTTGCTGGTCAGTGGTGTCCCTATTTAATGTTCCTATGTAGCCTTCCTATGAAGTGTACATTGTGGTGTTGCTGTATAGTAGTGTCCCTATGTAGTCTCCCTATGAAGTGTACATTGTAGTGTTGCTGGTCAGTGGTGTCCCTATTTAATGTCCCTATGTAGTCTCCCTATGTAGTGTACCTTGCAGTGTTGCTGTACAGTAGCCTCTCTGTCTGGTGTTTCTCTGTCCAGCTGATTTGTGGCTCTAAGTTTCAGCTCAAACCTGCAGCTTCATGAGAAGCTTTTACAGTTTGTAGCACGGCAATGAAAAGAAGCGTTTATCCACAAATCAATGCAGTTTAAATGAGTGTAGCATAAACCCAGCTAAGCTGTGTGAGAGAGAAAAATCCAGTTTAATAAATCCGGTTCAATAAAGTTAGAACAGGAAGTGTGCGGCTTTCGGAGGAAAGTAGATTAACATTCTGAGTTGGTTATTGTGGCCATAACATAGAATATTTTCATCTGATGCAATATAGAGAAACACAACTAACAGCTCCAACAAGTATTTCACTCGACTGTTGCAATACCAAAAACTTTTTTACCGCCTTCAGAGACTTTAAAGTTTCCCCAGAACATGTAATTTTAAAACAATAAAAATAATTTATGCAGAACGATAAATAGGTTTAATATGTTGTTTCGAAATACCCAAGAAATGACTCAAGTGGCTTAGAAACCTCTCTATATCTCAGCAGAGTGATAACTAGCTGCTGTCTTAAAGTGGCTAGCGCACGACATAGTTACACTGGCTAGTGTGATAAGATAATGGCTTACTGGAAAGGAGGTAATGTTTGTAGTAAGTGACTAGTGTGATAAGTAAAAAGTTTGCTAATTTGCTAGTGTACTAATTAGGTGATTTGATTTTTAGCATGGTAAGTAGCTAGTTTTCTAAGTAGTAAACTTTTCATTTACAATGCTAGCTACTCTATTTACTTATCACACTAGCTTTTTAGCAAATCCTGTTTTAGCTATGTAGTGAGATAGCCACTTAAATTAACAGCTAGTTATCACACTAGCTGTTAGCAAATCAGCATACTTGGCTATGTAGTGCACTAGCCACTTAATACAACAGCTAGGTAACATACTAGCCGCTTAGCAAATCAGCCACTTATGCTATGTTGTGTGCTAGCAACATATTTTCCTAAGCGGCAACTTTGATAAGTGACTAGAATGATAAGCGCCCATTTTAAGTAAAATGTTTGCTGATGTACTAAGTAGCTGAATTTGAGTCTAGCATGGAATGTAGCAGGTTTGCTGAGTCACTACCATGCTAAGTGGCAAAATATTTCGCTTGTGGCTAGGTACAGCTCCTTCATCATCAAAGAAATAAAACATGGATGCAACCTAGAGGTGGTGGACTAGTGGAAGTGTTAAACAAACAATTGGAACACAGACCTAGTATCATGAACTCTTTGAAGTTTTGTGAAAGTTAGCTTAGTGCCGCAGCAGCATATGGTGGTGCTGGATTTAGGGAATTCTCTCTGCGTCTCATTTGGACGCGTTTCATTCAGGTCTCAATCTCAGTGGGGAGTGAGTAAGGGGATGTGGGACTGTATCGAGGAAGTCCAGATGGCAGACACATCATCAGTCCACATTTCCGCTTCATCACACTGAACTTGGAGTGGAAATATCCTTCAGCATCTGTTCAGGTCAGAATGATCTGCGTTATGCTTTTATGAAAAAAAAAAAAAACCCACAATACACAAGGACACTGTAGGGAAACTATTGTACCCGAATAGAACATGTCCTGGAGTCCTGGAACAAGGAGGAAGATAGGATGAAAGAAAATCCACAGTGCAGCTTTGAAGAAGACGAAGAAGGAGATCTCACTCCAGCATTGTTGGCTCTCATATGTGTGTGTGTGTGTGTGTGTGTGTGTGTGTGAGAGATGGAGGATCGATGGTGATGTATTTGCGGTGACTGTGAGAAGAGAAGAGTGTGTGCGAGTTTATTAGTGAATTAACGGAGAGATCAGGTTTCTGTTCCTCTGCGGTTCCTGAACGATCTATCACTCCATCTGCCTCATGATGAACGCTTTATCAGCTCTAGGCTGACACACAAACACACACACACACACACATTGCAGCACTGTGTTGTTTTGGTTTTTTTTTTGTTTTGTTTTTTTAACCATACTGAGTTTCTATTTCTGTGATAGAAACTGACCAATTAAAGAGGAGGCCATAGTTACATGATCTTTCATCAAATTCGCATTTCTCATTTACATATATGAATACAAAGACACGCCCACATTGCATCTATTGCCGAAACATATGCCTAAGAAAAGCCGTACTAATTTCCATATATGGACACAAAGAGAGCCTACATTACCATATATAGTCGGAACCGATGTCATTTCCATATATGGGCAATCTTATATTCCCATATCCTTCAAGCCACACCCATTACTCGATGTTCTTATTACCATATATGGTCTTAAAGACATGCCCACATTCTCATTTACAGCATCAAGCCACACCTATTCAGAACTGCTCTCATTTCTATATATGGACACAAAGAGACATTTCCATATAAGGCTTCACACCACACCTATCCACAGGTATCCACCGTATATGAACTTAAAGACACATCGTCTTTCCCATTTATGGCCGTCAAGGCATACCAACTCAAAAATGCTTTAATTTCCATATATGGCCTCAGAGACACACAACATTCCCTTTTATGGCTTCATGCCACACCGATAGAGAGTCACGCTTGTTTCCATATATCCTTCAAGCCACACCCACTCAGACCTCTTCTTGTTACTCCAACTTTCACTAATTTAGTGTTAGCATGATCAAATTAGCTAGCTAGCCTTACTACGAGTAGTATAGGTACAGAAATATATCAGTGATACAGTACAGTTAGCTACCAAGAGTTTGAGGCATCACTGCAGGAGCTAAACTTTATCTACAGACCTGAGATTAGTACGCTAATCACTGTGATATTTAGTTCTAGCTGTAGCACTGCTCTGTTTCAGTGCAGCGTGGAACACGCACACACACGCACACAGATTTAAAGTCATCGACTCAGCACATTTTAATGTCACCGCACATTTAATTCACGTTTCATTTCACACACAGCACACAGAACAGGCGCATAATCGCTGTCTTAATGAATAAACATGGCTCCTGTGCACTTTCTGTCAAGAAACAAGTCCAAAAGTTTAAGCATGTCTCATTGATTAGCCAATATACGTATAAACATAACAGGGGCCTGTAGCAGCACATTAGCTAGCTAATGTAGTTTACTCCATTTTCTAATAGCAAGCTAGTCATAAATTGTATTTTCCTAATTCTAAAAGAAGTAACTAGTTACAGAATTTAGTGTTTGGGACAGAGCTTTAAAATTGGCATTGTTGTAGTAAGAACACCAGCAGGCTGTGAACTTTGGAGCTTTGGAAGAAACCATTAAATAACTGATGTTCTAGTAGCAACACTGTCTAGGCGTAAATGCTAACAGTTGGGACGGATCCTAAAATGGCTGATATTTTTAATAAGAACACTAATTGGTAAATTCTAGTGTTTGGGATGGAGCCTTAAAATGGCAGATGTCCTAAAAAAAATGAACTAGTTACGATTTCCAGTATTCGGGATAGAGCCTTTTGACGTTCTCAAAAGATTAACTGGTTCTGAAATCTAGCATTTAGGATAAACACTAGCGCTAGGAACACTAGCTCTAGAATTGTGGACAGAACCTTCAAATGACTGACTGAATGTCCTTGTAGGAACACTACCTAGGCATAAACACTAACATTTTGGACATAGCAAGCAATATATAGCAAGCCTTCTAGCCAAATAGCTAGCTAGCACTTTAATAAGCTAAACTTTAACTGCAGAACCTGGAAACCTAATATGGTGTTGCTAGCCGAGTTAGTTTATATGCTAGCAACATTGTTTTTCATTTTATTAACACAGCGGTGTAATGCTTAGCAATGTGCTTGTGGTGCGCACGCACACACACACACACACACACACACACACACACACACACACACACACACACAGATCATTGTTGTCAGTTTAGTACATATCCTTGGGATGCAAATTTATGCAAATGAATGCCTATTTATATTTGGGTGACTGATATGGGGCGTCACTAATTAATGATGTCACAGCCAGCTGAAACGCATCATTAGATCCAGTTGGTGTTCCTCTCGGCTGCTGTGTGATCTGGGCAAAAGCTGTGGGTGTAATAAAATGTGTGTGTGTGTTCTCCACAGGTGAGCACCTGCGTGTGTGTTCTCAGGAGTACACATGCTGTGGGGTGGAGATGGAGGACGCGCTCACACATCGCAGTAAAGCCGATCTCGAACACCTGATGGAGCAGAGCAGCGTCACTATGAGAACCGTCTTCACCACCAAACACAGGAAGTTCGACGGTGAGACACAGGAAGTCATGTTTCTGTCTTCCTGTTAGCATGTTTAAATGCGATATTTGATGTGTGTTATTGCGTGTTACAGTGTGTTAGCATTTATATTATATTTTAGCTTTCATGTTAGGGTGTGTTAACATGCATTATGTTGTATTAGTGTTAATAATAAGAAATGTTAGTGTGTGTTGGCATTTTTATTAGGGTGTACTAGTGTATCTTACTGGGTTGTGCTATAGTGTGTTAGCATTTATATTAGGGCGTGTTAGGGAGTGTTGCTGTGTGTTTGCATGTTAACTCCGCCCCTGAATTGAACCTTACCTTTCCCTCTAACCCACCCATCATTCTAACCCCTCCCCCACATTAATCTTCCTTCAAGCCTCTTGTACCTCATTTCACCCATCACCTGACTCCACCCATCTTCATATTCTCCCCATCATCCTGACTCTGCCCACCTTCTATTCTTCCCATTGCCCTGACTCCACCCATCTTCCTGTTCTCCTCATCCAACTGACACCTCCCATCTTCCTATTCCCTTTGACTCTGCCTATCTACCCATTTACCCCATCACCCTAACTAACTCCACCCATCTTCCTGTTCTCCCCATCCCACCGACACCATCCATCTTCCTACTTTCTCAATTCCTCAGACTCTGCCCAGCTACCTAGTTACCCAATCACGTGACTCCATCGATCCTCCTATTCTCCCCATCCCACTACCACCACCCATGTTGCTGTTCTCACCATCACCCTGACTCCACCCATCTTCGCATTCTCCTCATCATCCTGGCTCTGCCCGTCTTCCTAGAGGGCGTAAGAGGACCAGAACTGGAAGAATCACTGAATGGAAACATAATAGCTGTGTGTGTGTGTGTGTGTACCACACAAACCAGTGCATTTGCACTGGCAGAGAGAAGTTAATATCAGACCTGCTTACACGCCTAAGAGATAATCCTGCAGCAGTGTGTGTGTGTGTGTGTTTGTGTGTGCTTATGCATGTGTGTATACGTGTGTGTGAGAAAGAGAGAGAGATAAGAGTGCCCTAATTCCAGTGACAGCCTCGACCTGAGGCTATGAAGTGTGACGTGCACATAAAACCTTTCGGATTGTATAGAGCGCTTTGTGTTAGCAGTTACATGGGGATACACACTAAAAACTCAGACGGGGGATGTACTAACACTGCAGAGGATGAGTTTGATTAAAATCCTGCGGAATTAGAAATGACAAGTGTTAATGGTGCAGTGAGGCGTTGGCGGACTTGATCCGGTTGAGTGCTAGCCTAAAACATCCTGCTAATGGGAGGAGATGGCTCGCTAAAACATTAAAGTTTCTAATACACAACAACTATGCAGATCTTATTATTAAGTTTTATTGTGGATGATATGCAGTTTAAAAAAAAAAAAAAAAACAGCCTATGCAGGTAAGGGTCATGGTGGCCATTTTATGATACACGGTTGCTTAGCAAGCCATTTCCTCCCACAGAAAAGAGACTTGATTGAAACTTGTTATTGCCCCACTCTAACCCCATCCTTCATTACATGTCTTACACTAGCTCCACCCACCACACTAACCCCACCCTTTTCACTAATTCTGTCTCGTACCTCAAGCCACCCCTTACACTCCAGGTCTTACCCTTGCTCCGTCCATCATCCTAATCCCACTCCTTGTGCTCTTGAACCCCAGCCCTTGCTTTAATTGTACCCTACACCTACCCCCTTACTCGAACCCCACCCCTCACTCTAACCCCACTCATCACACTAGCATCACCCCTTATGCTAACTCTGTCTCATACTTTAATCTAGCTCTCACACTCTTGGCCTTACTCTAGCCTCATCCATCATCCTTAACCCCACCCACAATCTGACTTAAACCCATTATCGTTCCATTCAGGAGGAGGCTCCTTCTCCAAGAAGAATGCGTACTGCTTCAAATATGTCCAAACCCTTCAGGGATGCGGAAGTCAAGCATTCTCCCGAATGAATTAATATTTTGAAGCATTCATTATAACCATATTGTACATCTTGAATATTCAAACCTAAAATTCATAACTGATTAGCAGAAGATGCCTAGAGCAAATAGGATTGCTAGAGGAATCATTGCTCAGTCTTGCTGCCTGAAGCGCACACACACACACACACACACACACACACACATATGTGCACACATGCACACAGAGTTTATCATAGAGATAGGCCCAGCAGGTTTGACATCTAATCCTCGGAAAGCCCTTCAGCTCGGCAGGTGAGTATCGATTGGGCGGTTTGTGCTCTCTCAGCCAGAGGAGCGTCAATGATGGATTCCTCGCTCTGTGGATGAAGGAAGGATGAACACATGAACTCCATCTTTTCTCACACAAACCACAGTAACACTCACTAAAGGGTATAAACTACAAAATGTTCAGCCTGACTTTATACCTGCTTCACTTGAAGGAAGAAATACAGATGATAAGTACAGATGTTTCCTGATAGTGTGAGGGTAAACAAATGTAGGTACAGATGGTCTGAGTGTGTGAGCATAAACGAGTGTAGGTACAGATGATTTGATGGGGAAGGATTGCAGGTACAGATGATCCAATGGTGTGAGAAGGTAAAGGAGTGTAGTTACAGGTGATCAGATGGTGTGAGAGGGTAAATCAGTGTAGGCACAAATTATCCGATGGGGCAAGGGGATAAATGATTGTAGGCACAGATGATTTGATTATGTAAGAGGGTAAATGAGTGTAGGTACAATTTATCTGATGGTTCAGGAGGGTAAACGAATGTAGGCACAGATGAGTTGATGGTGTAAGAGGGTAAATGAGTGTGGGTACAGATAATCTGATGGTCTAAGGGGGTAAACAAGTGTAGGTACAAGTGATTCGATCATGTGGTAGGGGAAACAAGTGGAGGTAAAGATGATCCAGTGGTGTTTGAGGCTAAATGAGTGTAGATACACATGATCCGATGGTGTGAGAAGGTAAATGAGTGTGGGTACTGATGATCAGCTGTTATGAGAAGGTAAATAAGTGTAGGCAGAGCTGATAAGATGGTATGAGAAGGTAGGTGTGGTAGGTACCCTTAAGTGTAGGTACAGATGATCCAATGATGTAAGAGGACATACGAGTGTAGGTACAAACGAGTACAGATCATCTGATGGTGTGAGAGGGTAAACAAGTATAGTCACATGTGATCAGATGGTGTAAGACGGTAAACGAGCACGGGTACAGATGATCAGATGGTGAGATTGTAAAGGAGTGTAGATAGAGATTATTTGATGGTGTGAGAAGGTAAATTAATGTAGGCACAGATGACCAGATGGTGTGAGAGGGTAAATGAAAACGGGTGGAATTAATCTGATGGTGTGAGGAGGTAAACGAGTGTGCGTGTTGATAATTTGATGGTGTGAGAGGGTACGTGAGTGTAGGTCCAGATGATCTGGGTAAACGATGGGTAAAACGGGTAAAAAGTCTGGTTTTCCAGCAAATGCAACAGTATTCATTCACCCTACACATTCCTCCCATCTTGCTGCAAGTGCACTTTAACGACATGCACTTCTTTAGGAGAAGTCACCGAATGCCTCCTTTCTCTAGAAGCCCTTCAGCACAGCATGATTTTATATGTGAACCTTCACAAAGGTGCAAAATAATTTTCGAGTATATGAATATATTTTAAAAAGCCCCTCATTTTAGCATATGAAAGCCTGAGAGAGCATGAATGTTAAGTGGCACTAAGCTTCCCAGCGCTGTGAGTGTGTGTGAGTTAATTGTCTGAGCAAGCTTTGAGAGGAGAGCACTCTGGGTTGGTGATGACTCTCTCCCACCGCACCCCCACTTCAACACGAGAACGCTGTTGAGCGTCACTACATGTTTAGGATGTTTACATAAGTGCTTTATATGATGGAGGTGTTGGAGACGAGTGCGGGGGTCAACAAGCAACATGACAAACACATTTAAGCTGGTATTACGCGGTACACAACAATACAAGTCAGGAGATACAGTGAAGAGTAATACTCTAGAGTCTCTGAGAAAGGAAAGGAAGAAAGAAAGAAAGCATGGAAGAATAGAAGAATGGAAAAATTGAGAGAAAGTGTTTGTAAATATTTTAATGAGTGTGAGTTGAAGAGAAGCTGCTGGTTGGTCAGCTGCTGTAACAGTCATTATGACATCAGCTGGCAGTTAAAATTCAAATTTCATATCATTGCCTCAGTGTATTATAATGAGTCTGTCTGTGTGTGTGTGTGTGTGTGTGTGTGCGCACGCGTTCCACCAGTTGTGTTGCCTTGATGGATTAACTCTGACTCACGCTGTTCTCACTCTAAAGCTCTTTAGTGTGTGTGTGTGTGTGTGTATTGAAGTGCCTGTATAGAACTTCCCCCGCTGGTCACATGACCCACTTTAGCCTGGTTGTCTGTGCATTAGATAATGGTGGCCTTTGCTAGCACATTAGCCACACTTTTGATTCTATAAGATGAATCCCACACGTTCCTAACATGGCATATGTGTGTGTGTGTGTGTGTGTGTGTGTGTGTTTGTGTGTGTGTTTGTGTGTGGGAGCAGTGCTGAATCACAGGACTGTTCACATCATAATCCTATCAGTCATCTGAGCGGGTGTTCGGATCACACTCTACACTCATGTTAAAGGAGCAGGTCAGAAGTTGAAAGTGAAAGCCACCATTGAACATTAGGGAGATGGACTTTTGGTGGTTACATAGATTGTTAGCCATGTTAGCATGTTAGCGCAGTGCAGTGAGAGCAAGGGAGGTGTATGTGATTAGAATATTATATATAAATGTGTCTAGTGGAAACTACAACCCTCACTCTAACCACATCCTTATTCGAACCCCACCCTTAATCTAACCATACACCTCACTCTAACCCACACTCTTACACCTCCCTTACTCTAACCACACCCTTAATCTAAGCACACTTAACCACACCCCTAATCTAACCATACCCTCACTCTGATCCCACCCCTCACTTTAAACACACACCAATAACCACACCCTTAATCTAACTATGCATTTCACTCTAACCCACACTAACACTCCCATTACTCTAAACTCACTCTAACCACACCCTCAGTCAAACCACACCCTCAGTCAAACCACACCCTCAGTCAAACCACACCCTCAGTCAAACCACACCTTCATTGTAACCCCACCTTAAATCAAACCACACCACTCCCTCTTACCCCACCATTAGTCTAACCACACCCACTCTCACCCTCAGAGTTTAGTGATTACACTGGAGATTAACTGTTGCTAGCTATATTCTCCTCATAGCTCCAGTGATAAACTGAAGAAATAAGCTCTAGACACTAAACATGTCTTGGCTGATCGACTTCATTTGGGGCTTGGGGGACGTTGTTTGGCCGAAGCTTCACTTTCAGGTGTTCCAGTTCAGTTTGCTGCCATCTGTGTTCAATTTTACGAGCACATTTCCTCAGAGTGCGACAGAGTCTCCGTCAATTAATTTCAATTAAAATGCACTTCTAGCTGTAGGAAGATAGCACAGAGACTTTAGCACAAACAATTTAATAACCTCAGGTTTCAACAGCAGGATCCGTGAAGGTAATGCTGGCGTTCTTAGGCAAGATGCAAAGGCTGAAAGGTTAGAAAATAATATATATGTATGTAAGTTTCTGAAAGAAACTGAAAGAAAAAAAACCTCTTGGGTTAGGGAAAAGATTGTTTCTTAGGTTTCTGAACATCAAGCTCCTGAGAAAGTTCTTGGGTTGCTGAAGAAGCTCCTCGGTCCATGAAAGAAAAGTTACTGGCTTTCTATTTTGAGTTGCTGAAAAAGTCCCATAGTTCTTGAAAAACTGGTTGACTTTCTAGAAAATACATCTTTGTAACCAGTAACTTTTTGCAGGAACTAAGTTAACATCTTGACCATGTAATGCTAAGTTACTGAAAAAGTTTCTGTGTTCCCGAGTTCCAAAAAAGTTCTGGGATCCTGTGAGAAGGTTTTGAGTTCCTGGAAAAGTTTGCAAAGTTCCTGAAAGGTTTATAGTTTGCAAGTTAGTTAAAAGTTACTGGTTTTCTAAAAAGGACTGTGGGTTCCTGACAAAGTTCCTCTTGGATTCCTGTAGACGTTCCTGGCTTCCTGAAAAAGGTTCATAGCTTTTAAGTTCCTGAGTTCTGAAGAAGGATTCAGAGTTCCTGATAATGTCCCTAAATTCCTGAGTTGCTTAAAAAGGTTCTGGGTTCCTGGAAAAAAAAAAAAATTCGGAAAAGAACCCAGTATTCTGGAAAATGTCTTAGTTCCTTAAAAAAGTTCCACGGGTTCCGGTGATGGAAACACACCTAATCAAACGTAGCGTAGATAAAATGTGTGCTTTTCAACAGTTTGTAAAAAAAACTCAAATTCTCACCACCTTTAACCAAAGGAAACATCCCTAGGTAAAGATCATGCTTGGACAGTGGGCACGCACACTGTCACCATAGCAACCATTTCAATAGTGAAAACACACACAAACACACACACACACAAAATTAGCATGTCAGCAGTTTGTTGTCATTCCGTTTGCCCTAAACAATGATGCAGAAATTGGCTTTTTTATTGAAACCTGAAACTCGGGTCACTCACTCTCACACACACACACACACACACACACACACACACACACACACACACACACACACACACACACACACACACACAGTGTACTTCCTGGAAGCAGTGATGAATTATTAAGCTTTGTTGTGATGGAGTGATGTGAGCTAAAGTGAGTGGAGCGATAGAGGACGATCTCAGCGGAGACTTCACCTCCATCACATCACTCCCTGTCTGTTTCCCTGTGTCTCTCTCTGTATGTCTCTCTCTCTCTCTCTCTCGCTCTCTCTCCCGAGCTCCAGCAGACAGATAATCTCCACAGATCAGTCTATAGAGCCTCCACTGCCATTTTATTTATTTAAGGCCCTTTCAATTCATCTTCATCCTCCATCTCTCATTTTAACTTTAGTGCTCAATTCTTCCTTCATGGTAGACACATCAGGTGGTAGTTTGCACTCCAACTTATCACATACTATATGAACATCTGGGCATGAATGGAAGGAAGAAAGAAAGAAAGAAAAAGAAATTAGTGGATGGATGAAAAGGGAAGAATAAAAAAAAGATTAAAGATTGGTAGAATTATGAAAGTATTTGGCAAAGAGGGAGGCAAGATGGAGGAATAAGAAAGAGTACATGAAGGAAAGTAAAAAGTGTGTAATTATAATGAGTGTTGTCGAAAGAAAAATGGGAAGAAGAGAAGGAGGAAAGGATGAAAAGCAAGGAAAGAGTTAAAGCAAATTAAAGTATGGATAAATAAAGAAACGTGGAATAAAGACCAAGTATCACAGAAAGAAAGAAAAGTGAAAAGTATGAATATATGAAAAGTATGAATACAAGAGAACTACAAATAAACATGATCAGAACAAGTAAGAAGGAAAGAAATGGCAAAAAAAAAGAGAAGAAAAGGAAAGGCAAGAAAGTAGTATAAAAGAAAATATATGAAAGAAAAAGGAAGAAAGAAAGAATAGTGGATTGAAAAAATAACAAAGAATATAAGATAGGTGAAGATGAATGGGTGGAAATGTTAAAGAAAGGAAAAAAAATTGAAGGAGAGAGAAATATAGATTTTGTGATATTAGCGATATTAGGTGTTATAATGCAGTTATCATACATGTACATATATCTGGGCCTAAAACTCTTAAAAGATTGAAGGAAGGAAGGAAAGGAAGAAAGAAAATGAATGAAAGAACAGAATTATAAAGAAAGATGTAAATAATGAGTGTGTGTTAGGATTGAAATTAGTGTGCAGCTCCACTGAATGAGTGGAATCGAAGCTGCTGATTGGTCGGCTGCTGTAACATTATGACATCGCATGAGCTGTAAATTATGACATCAGCTGTCAGGTGGAATTGAACATTGTGTCAGTGTGTTTCAATGGGAAAGTTTCACACTTTAATCTGAAATGATTTCAACTGTATAAAGTTTATAAAAAGCTTAAAGTCCACAGAAGCAGGTGTGAATGTGGTCAGGACTCAGTATGAAGCACAGAGCAAGTCGTCAAGAGCAACGTTTAATTAAGCAGCGGCTAACTCAGCGCTAATGGCTAATAATGCTCAGTCTGAGATGCGGAGACAGACACACTTTGCGCGCGCGCACACACACACACACACACACAGAGGGCATGACAGCAGGACAACACATTTCTCACTGTAAAACTCATCCTGTGTGTGTTTATGCACTATTCAGTGCTCACACTCATCCTCCAGAGATTCCCCTCACTAAATTACACACTAATTACGTTTTATGATCAATTAATTTCACTAAGTGTATTGTATTTTTACAGAAACATCAGTCTGTCTTTGATAATTCTGCCAGAACTTGCTCTCCATTTCACATCATTCTGAGAGAGTCAGTTGGTCCTGAGCTTTTTTTTTTTTTTTTTTTTTAGCTAATACACCACCAACCAGGCTAATCATGAGCTAGCGTTATAGCAAACAGTCTAAGTGCAATCAAGCTAAAATAGCAAACCATATGGACCAACATTATATTAAACAAGCTAAATATAAATTAGCATTATAGTAAACAGTGTAAGTGCAAACAAACTAAAATAGCAAACTGGCATTATAGTGAAGAGGCTAACTGAAACTAGCAGGCTAAAATATGTACCAACATGATAGTAAACAAGCTACATACAAATTAGCATTATAGTGAAGAGGCTAACTGAAACTAGCAGGCTAAAATATGTACCAACATGATAGTAAACAAGCTACATACAAATTAGCATTATAGTGAAGAGGCTAACTGAAACTAGCAGGCTAAAATATGTACCAACATGATAGTAAACAAGCTCCATACAAATTAGCATTATAGTGAAGAGGATAACTGAAACTAGCAGGCTAAAATATGTACCAACATGATAGTAAACAAGCTACATACAAATTAGCATTATAGTGAAGAGGATAACTGAAACTAGCAGGCTAAAACATGAATCAGCACTATAGTAAATAGGCTAAATACAAACTAGCATTGGAGTAAACAGAATAAAACACAGAACAACATTATAGTAAACAGGCTAGCTTAAACTAGAATTAAACAGGCTAACTCAAACATGAATGTAGGTGTAAGTTGGGTCTCTCGGTCTCTCTCTCTCTCTCACACACACACGCAGGTTGTTTTGCATTAATGTGTGACTGTCAGTGCAGCTGTCAGTCATCCATAGAGATTAGACCATTCGCAGCCCTGTGTCCAGAAGTGGACTGTCAAGAAATGGATGAAAAAGAAGGGTGACAGAACTGAAAAGAAAATGGATGGAGGAAGGAGGTTTGAAAAAGAAAAAAATTACACAAGGGAGGTGTAAATTTGGAAGAATGAAAGAAAATAGGATGCACATGAAAGAAAGAAAGAATATTTCATTAAAGAAAAAGAATAAAAGCAATTCAAATGATGAAAAAAGAATGAAAGAAAGAATGGAATGAAAGCATGTAATTATGATGTGTGTCTTGTCCAAAGAAAGAATGAGGAATGGATGAAAGGGAATAATGGAAAATGAAAAGATTGGGGAATGTGTGATAAAGAAAGGAAGAAGGCAGATGCATATGAATAAAGAAAGAAAAAAAGAGACAACTTTAAATAATTAAGAAAAGTTAAAGAAAGAAAATGAAAGAAGGAAACATGAAAGGATGGAAAAACAAGAAGAGGTGGGGGAATAAATTGTGTGTGTTGTCCAAAGAAAGATTGAAAAGGAAAATATTTAGGGATGGATCAAAAGGAAAAGTGGAGAAAGGAAGAAACCCAGTGTGTGTTGTAATAAATGTAGCTTTCCCCTGAGTGTGAGTTGAATCGTAGCTGCTGATTTGTCGGCTGCTGTAACGCCCGTTATGACATCATTCAGTATTGCGTCAGTGTGTTTCAGTAGGAAAGTTTCACACTTTATACTGAAATTGTAAACTTTACAAAAATAGAAAAACCCAAAGTTCAGGTCTCAACGGAACAGAGAGAGGGAGAGAAAGTGAGCGGAAAAAGAATACTTGTTTAGTAGATATGGGATTTGGGGGATATTTTGATACACTGCTCAGTTTGGGGTTGTGGTGTGGACTATTTAGCCTAGCTAAAGGACAAAACTAAGGGAATAAGGACATCCCCGTCAGGCTCGGTGTTCAGCAGCTGGACAAAAGGACAAAATGAATGTTAAATTAGTGCATAAACAAGTCGTTTCCATTCCCACGAGACGCTAATATAAATGCAAAGCAAACTGTAGTCTCTCGATGTCCGGGTGACCCTTCGTCATTAGCACACGCCTGAACGGCGCTTTGTTCAGCGTGACGAATGCTGACTTCACCGCCGGCCTCTTAAGAATCAAAGCTAATCTCAGCTCATTAAAACCCGCTGGATTCATTAGCGCAGAACGCAAGCCACTAGCATCCCGCAGGACCCCCGCACACCCGCGTCCTGGTAGCACGCTAATTTAGGAACATGCTCTGTTCGTTAACAAGGCTGGAATCAAAGTAGCAGCGTTGAGAGGATTGTTAATTATGGCTTCAATTAAGTGCTGGGAGAAAGGGGTTTGCTCTGAAGAAAGGAGTTTTGTCCTTCGTACAAGCAGGAGAACATTAATCCAAATCAGAACACCACCACCACCAAAAAAAAAAAAAAAACGTAATTACCTACATTTCAAAACAGAAGTATCGCAAACAATCCTTTCCTGCTAAATTAGCATGGCTAACTGAGTACAATAAATCTGTATCTTTTTTACTCAGATGTGGGCAGCACAATCAGTGGAAGCTATCTGCTAAACAGTAACATTCTTTAAAACGCTTTTTGACTGAAATAATTGGAATCTTGGACAAAGCAGCCATTTTGAATCCAAGTCTCTCAACATTTAGCTAATTGCTAATATTTCAAGGGAATTTTTGCTACTAAATTAGCAAAACTAGCTCAACATGCCTAGCTATTAGCGTAAATTAACAATAATGAATGATGGGGTGATTATTTTCCTCTAACTACAAGTGTTTGATTCCTCTTCTACCACGGCAGATTTTCCAATGATGACAATGACATTGTACTTTTTATCCATTTATAGTTACGTTATCGAAGGTATAAATAGTCATTTCCTCACCAGCTTCTCTTTTTTTGATGGTAAGAAGACCAAAAAAAAAACCCACCTAATCATTTGGACTGTAGAAATGATGAGATTTCGGCCATTTTGGATCCGCTACTAAAAGACGAATTACACACTTAAATTATGACATTTTCTTTTTTTTTTTTTTAAGCTTTCAGTGTAATTGTATCATATTTGAAGCTAACTGGAGTGATGTGAGCCTAATTACAAAATCATTCTGACTGAGGAAATGGCAGCCATTTTGGATTCAGTCCTCTGAAAGAAGGAGTTTTGTGCAATGGTAATGAGACAAGGCTGTTACATCTCTTTATTTAGAAGCAGAATGGAAACCTTGGTGCTAATCAGTTCTGCTAGGAATAGATTCAATCTGCGGAAAGAGTGGCCACTTTTTTTTTTTTTCCCCAGACCCAAACCTTCATGTTGTCCTCAAGCCCACAATGTCACACAGTCACAGTGGCAGCCTTGTAATTTTATCTCTGTAATATTTCCTGTCAGTTGTTACAAAGCGAGCCACTCGGGCGCCATTTCTTTCCCCCCGCTGATGGTCAGAGAGGTCTGCCTGATGCGTCTGGACCGATAACCCAATCGTCTACACGCAGATCTGTCATCCTGTCCTCCATCTCTCTCTCTCAGTCTCCCTCTCTCATCTGTGGGCGTTCATCTCTTTTAAAAACATGTCGTCTTCAATTAGCGTGCGGCTGTCAGTCCGGCTCAAGTATCGATCACAGAGACGAGAGAACACGCCGTTAATATTCACAAGAGAGATATAGTGCGTGCGTGCGTGCGTGTGTGGGTGCGTGTTATTTAGATGTTTCAATCCTTTCTTTCGGCTCCATGGCATCTCCGAGTTGGTCTGAGAATTTTAACTATGAATCAAGCACAAACAGCATTTACACCCACCAGATTTAATAACAGCTAGCTGGAAGCAGCAATTAAGGGGACCAAGCACCGAGAGGTTAACCACAGATTTCCATGTTTGAGCTCTAGATAGCTGATGATGAAATACTGATGACATCATTCGATCCACAACTTCTAACCAGTGCTTTGTCTCCATGCTGTAAAACATACGGTTGCTGATGGATGTAATGTAAACAGATTCCCTAACACTGCTGTAAAAATTAGTCATTGATGTTATCTTGGGCATGTATCAGCTCAGGCTACTCATCACCTAAATTAGGTAACTAGCTAACAAATGTCGGTTAGCAGAACACTTACTGAACATTGCGGCAACATTTTTACTTGTAGAAACATTACTGCTGACATTTCCATCATGCCAATTTAGAATCATTAGCAAGTTAGCAAGACAGTTTAGTATCATTAGCTAAATTGGTCATCCGTCATAACAGAACTTTTATAAACATTCCTACAACATTGATGCAACATTGTTAGTTGTAAGACCATTACTACTAATATTCCCATCATGTTACCTGGTTGGCTAGCCAGTTAAGAATCATTACCAAGTTAGCCAATTTTGTATCATTAGCTAAATTATCCAACTAACTAATTTAGTTTAGGTCGAAGGATATTCAAATGTTATGGTTCCAGGAACTTTTGGTTCTGTCACTGTTCAATTTTTTTAACATTTATAAACATTTCTATAGTATTGCGCCAACAATAATGCTTCCATTATGTTAGTTTTCGTCTAGCTGGGATCATTGTATGATATTCTGGTATTTTACTTGTTCAATACTTCTAATATCGTTCTGGGTAGCTAGCTAATTTAGAATCATTAGCAGATTAGCTAGCTAACCTATGCTCATTGGCTAGGTCTTCCAGCTAAAAAAAAAAAACAAAAAAAAAAAACTTAAGGTTAGCAAAGCATTTTCTGAGTGATGGTTGAGGAACTTTTGGTTCTGTTGTAACATAGCATTCGTAAATGTTCCTACAATGTAAATGCAATTTTTTTCGTTGTTGGAATGTTAATGGTAATTTTTTTTAGAACGTTGCAAGAATGTTGCTTCAACTTTCTTAGAATACATATTGAATGTTGCAGTAATGCTCTTTCATTGTTCTAGAAACGTGTAAAAATGGTTTTGCTTCCCAATGTTATTATCGCTCACATGATATTTTCGGTTAGGAAAGTTTGCTAAACAATTTACAGTAATTATCAAAGTAGTTCAAAAATGAACTACAGTTTTAACTGCATTTTTAAAATTCCTTGACATAGATTGTAATCTCAGGTCCTCCATAATGCACTTTCCATGAGCAGTCTGGTTGAGCTTCCTGTAACGCATCTCCCCCATCTCTGACCTCCAGAATAACCCCGATTTCATCCTGCACCATCTCAGATTTAAAGCTATTTGTAAAGCTGTCAGAGGAATGTAAACCATATGGGTGTAATGTACTGACATCATGCACACTTATTATTTTGTGCCTTCTAGCGTTTTCATAACTCTGCTATTGTTGGAGTGAGACAGAGCTACTCTTGTACTCATGTACTCTTACAGCGAACTCCCAGAAAAAAAAAAAAAAAAAAAAGAGACTGGAAGCCAGAAATAATCACAACTAAATGCGGTTAATTAAGCTGCCTTTCCTGTACTGTCTGCAGGATCTCATGTTTTAATGACATGCGAAACTGGGGAACACATTAACAGCTTGTTTCTAAAAGATCTGTGTGAATTGAACTTGGTATGGTTCGATTCCCCATGACAACATTTTAGAAATTCAGTTCCCTTGGTCCTTTGGATTTGATTCGTCCGATTTGTTACCAACTCTGATTTGTGAATGAGACTCAAAGGAATCAAGAATCTCCATTGACATCCATCGGCAAAACTGTAGATTTGTTCATGCTCATGATTTGATTTAGAGACTCACCTAAAAGAGTCATTCAGTGAGTGGATGGATGAGCAGTTTTATGGATGAATGGATGGGTTGTTTGATATATGGCAGTGGATGGATGGATGGATGGATGGATGGATAAGCAGTGGATAAATGGATGAATAGTTGTATGGATTGGTGGGTTCGTGAAAAGACAGATAGATAAGCAGGCAAATGGATGGATGGATTGGATTATTTGATGAATCAATGAGCAGACCAATTATGGGCAGAAGGACGGACGGATGGATGGATGGATAAGTTGGCAGTTGAGTGGACGGATGGATGGAAAGATAAATGGATGTTTAGATGAGTAGTTATATGGATGAGTGGACAGACGGATGGATGCATCATTTGATGAATCGATGGGCAGATGATTAGTTGGTAGATGGACAGATAGATGGTTGTATGGGCAGTGGCTGGATGGAAGGAAGGATAAATGGATGGGCAGATGAATAGTTATGGATGAGTGCACAGATGGGTGGATGGATGGTGAATGATCAGGAAAATAATGTATATAGTTATGACTATTTAGTTGAATGGATGAACAGGCAGGTGGACAAATGAGGGGATGACTAGATATATTGATAGCTGGATGGATGCATAGATGGGCAGACAGATGGGTGAATGAACAGACGATTGTTTGAATGCTATATGATTGGATAGAGTGATAAACAGATGAACAAGTGGATGACTGAATGGCTATTTAGTTGAATGGATGAACAGACAGATGGGTGAATGCTGGCTGGATGAAGTGGAAGGATAAAGTATTACTGTTATCATTATAACAATGAAAGTCTCAGCTGTGGGTGATTTTTTTTTTTTTATAAAAATGTCTCCTGATTGAAAAGCTGTAGATATAATTCACTTTTCTTCTTCTTCTTCTCATCAGTTCAAGGCTGGGTTCTCATGAGCTGCTGTTCCTGCTGAGCCTCTGGTGATGAACAGATTTTACATTTCCTCCAAGGACTTACTGCACATATAAAATGTCTTCATATAAGGACAAACTATTTGTTTAAAATGTTAATCAGTTTCCATAGTTAGCAGCTGCAAGTAATTAAAAATAGTAAATAGAAATTGAAATGCATGCAATGTAAGAGTTCAGGTCTGCGAAGTGATGTGGTATTTCAGTTAAAGCTCCCCAGTTATAGTCTCAAGTGTGGTGTGATGGTGTTTGCTCTTCTGTAGAATATACCAGCAGCGCTGTCTCACGCCAACAATAGGGGCGTTATGAAAGTGCTGAAAGGCATAAAATAATTCGAGTGCACGATGTCAGTACATTATACCTGTATGCTTTACACCTCTCCATCATGTTCTACATTTCCTATGGTGATTCTGATGGACAGATGCTGGAGAAAATTGAAAAAAAAAAAGCATTTATTGAAGCTGTGCAGGATGAAGTGCACACCTCATGCTCACTCAGGTAGTGTTTGTGATATCACTGAACAGCGGTGTGGATCAGAAAACACTGAGTGAGAAAATCTGTGCTCAATTCATATCTCTGATTAAGAGAAGTGATGAAGATAGGTGGAGTAACACATCCATGGATGGATGGATGGATAAAGCAATATCGATACACAAATCTATATAGATAGATGGATGGACAGACAGAAATGGATGGGTGGGTGGACAGTTGGATGGATGGCAGATGGATTGGTGAATGGATGAAGGCGAGGTGGATAGATAGGCTGGCTGTGGGACCGATGGGTGAATTTGAAGAAGGAAGAATGGACAAAGATGTGTAAATGGGAAGGTAGATGCTGGATGGGCAAGCAGATGGATAGATGTGTGGAGTCTGGCAAATTAATGGATGGTGGTATGGACATGCAGATGGATGGGTGAGCATATGAGAAGATTGGCAGAGGGATAAATGAAAATATGCATAGATGGCAAATGGATAATTGGAAGAATGGGTAGATAGATGGAATGAGTAGATAGGTGAATGGCTGCACAGATGGATGGTTGGATGGATAGCTATGCACAAATCCACAAGTTTATATAGATGGATGGATAGACAGAGGAATGAATATGTGGGTGAATAAAGAGGCTGGTGGATAAATAAGTAAATAGACTGGTGAATGGATAAAGGGGGAGAAGGATAAATAGACTGGCTGTTTGATAGATGGGTAAAAGGGCAGAAGGACAAGTCGACTCAAAGAAGGAAGGATGGGCAATTGGATGGATAGATGGAGGTATGGATGGGAAGATGGGTAAATGAAAATATGGATGGATGGCAGATGTATAATTGGATGAATGGGTAAATCTATAGCTATGCATGGGTCCACAAGGAATAGATATGTGGGAGCTGAGGGAATGACTGATGAAAAAAAGCAGATGGATTGGTGAATAGTTGAAGGGGGAGATGGATGGATAGGCAGTTGAATCAGTAATCGAGCTGTTTAATGGATGCATAGATGGATGGATGGATGGGTGATGGGGCACATGGATACATACTGTATATTGGAAGATGGAAGGACAGCCAAATAGATGGAGAGGTGGAGGTATGGATAAGTAGGTGGATGAATGGGAAGATGGAGTCTGGCAGATAAATTGATGGCTGAATGGATGTGGACTGAGAAAATGGATTGATAAATTGATGGCTATACACAGGTCTATAAAGATAGATAGATGTACAGTTCAGGAGATGGAAGGACAGATGGATGAACAAGCAGATGGATTGGAGAATGGATGAAGGGGGAGATGAATGGATAGGTAGATGAGCATATGGATAGATGGCAGCAGGATAATTGGAGGAATGAGCCAATAGATGGATGGTCTGATGGATGGATAGGTGCACATATGGGTGGATGGATGGATGAGTAGATAGATACGTGGAGATACTCGCATGGAGATAGATTACACCCTGTGCCACAGACAGTAATGCCTTCAGGACTATAACACCAGTCGCTTTGACTAGACATTTCAAAACGACTTGGATAGATTGCAGCCTTCACACACACACACACACACACAGTGAAACATTATGGATGTGCTCCATAAACCCACACCCAGAGAGAGCTGTAAAAACAGGCCAGTGTGTTTGCACATTATGGTTATCTGGCGTCGGCTATGAGAGCTCGTTCCTCCGATATCCCATGAGGCCGAGCAACCTTGGGTTTACATTCAATTTCTCTCCCTCCTTCAAATTCGTCTTCTCGTCGACATTTCCCCCCAGACTTCCATGCATAATTGAAGCGAGTAAAAATAAAATAAATAAAATGCCACTCAGAATGTCGGGAGAATTCGTCCCAGTTGTGCGTGCTCTTCTTAAACATGCCATTCAGTGAGACAGGCGGCGTTCAGCGAGACAGGCGGTGTTGAGCAAGAAGAGTGTTGTTTAGCAGGTCAACAAGCAGATTTCACAGTGACAGGTGAGAAGAGCAGTTTTCAGTGAGACAAAAAAAAGCAGTCAGTGAGACAGGCAGTATTCAGGAAGACAGATATAATACAGCAAGACAGGCAATATTAAGTGAGAGAGGTAGTGTTCATTAAGACAGACAGTGCAACAGGCAGCATGGAGTAGGACAGCGTGTGGTGAGACATTGTGCACTAAAGCAGTGCATAGTGAGACAGGTAGTGTGCAGTAGGACAGCATGTGGTGAGACAGGCTGTGAGATAGGTGGCATGCAGTAAGACAGCAGGTAGTGAGACCGGCAGTATGGACTAGGACAGCATGAGGTGAGACAGGCAGTGTGCAGTAGGACAACATGCAGTGAGACAGGCTGTGAGTTAGATAGCATACAGTAAGACAGTGTACAATAGGACAGCATGAGGTGAGACAGGCAGTGTGCAGTGAGACAGATCTGCCTTACTGAAGAGGCTAAAGCGGAGATTTGGCTGCTGTACAGCTCTGATGCTAAACACTAGCGCTAATGCTAACCACAATGAATTAGTGGGTCGTCAGGAAGCCACAGTTTCATCATTTTAATGTTTTAGGATCTTTATCCGTCCATTACTCTCTGTCCTGCTGTCCATTACTCCCTGTCCCGACGTCCATTATCCACCTGCGGCCACTTTACTGGCCACAAAATCCACTTCCTCCACTGCTGTCAGGCTTTATGCTAATCAAGTCAGAGTGATTTAGTGTTTAGCTAAAGCCCTGCGATAGCAAAAAGCTATTTATTAAAATAAATATTTCATCAGAGGTCAGTGAGTTAAATTCTCATGTGTATTTATTCACATGTTAAATTACTGTAAAGGTCTTTTGCCTTTGGGAGAAATTATGATGTTTATAATCCACTCTGATGAAATCATGTTTAATAATTTAGCTTCCTTTTATTTTAACTTGATTTATTTTACAAATCTTCCTTTTCACTTCTTCGGGTTAGTATACAACTTATCAAATTATTGGTTTAAGTCAAACAAAGTAATGTTTTAGACAAGTTAGCTAGTCTGCTACCTATAGAGACTTATTTTTAACCAAATAACTAGTTAGCTTAGCTAAAGCGGTGTTAGCTAGTAACACTAGCTAGTAAGAAGGGCATCATGAGAGTGGCTAATAGCCAAAATGGCTATATTGATATTTTTGTATCTCACTGCTACAGTATTTTAATTTCTAACATCACACTCCGCTAACTTTGGCACTACTTGCTAATCAAGATTACTTTTGAGAGCCAGTTATATGGGTGCTCTGGCCAAAAAAAAAATAAAATAAAATCATGGGCTCGGTTCCAAATCACATAATAATACTGTATTAAACAGTATGTCAGAACAGGAAGTCAGTTTATTGGGTGTTAAACCCAGCACCATGGAGTGTACTCTACTGTGGTTTATTACTAAATGAGTTCAAGTTTAGTAGAAACAAGGGGGCTGGAAAATAGGGATACTAGGATTGTAGAAGAAAACAAGACTAGGAAACAAAAACAAAAGGGAACAATTAGATTGGGAAACATGGGGTTAGAGACTAGGAAACTAGAAAACAAGGGGGGCAGAAACTGTAAATTAGGGACTAGGAAACACGGACACAAAAAAAAAAAAAAAAGGGCACTATAAACTCACCTTGATTCTCCTCACATTGAAAAAGTGTGCACAGGTGAGAAAGGGGTGTGGTCAGGGGGCGGGGTCTGATTGTTGGCCAGCGTGTTTAATCTGTAAATATTCACCCATTCTATACAATTGACACAATATGGACATGCATTCTGACTTCGTTAGCCAACTTAGCTAGTTAGCGGCAACCAGCTATGGCTAAAGCTAAAGGCTAATTGTACGAGTACCAGTTCATATGATGATTTCTAGACAACATGTGTCTCCGTCCCAAATAGGTCCTCATCAGACAGTCAAGTCAATTAGCACTTGCGCTCCCTTTTGCTTCCAGTTACTCTGCCGAGTTACTATGGCAACAGTCCTCAACCATCCTAATGCGTTTAGTTGCCATGGCAACATTGTTGTTTTTAATTAAGAGTTCCTTTGCTTTGTCATTTTCTTTACTCTGATCTATTTATAAAGTTTATTACAAATAAGTGAAGAGACAAAAACCATATTTAAATAAATAAATGAATGAATTAATGAATAATTTTAGGAAGAAAGGATTTGATTTTTTTATTAAGTTTTTTTTTTTTTTTTTTAATTAAGGTCCAGCGTGTTTAACGCGGATGCGATGTGGGGAAGTGCGCTCTGCTGCCTCGTCCAACTCAAACGCACGCAGAAATGTAATTCGACATACAAACCCTTGGCTAAAACATTTTCTGGCTTTTTTCAGCAGCGCAGAGTTGGTAGCGTTAGAGTTAGCGCTGACTCATAGCTTCACTCCAACCTGTTACTACGTACAGCATTTGCTTGGTTTATAACTATTAATAAAATGGTGAGGAAGAAAGAGGCCAGGAAACAACAAGGGGAATAACAAGGAGACAAAGAAACAAGGAGACAAATAAACAAAGAGTCTAGAAAACACTGTCTTTAGGAAACATGAGGACAAAAAACTAGACGCTTGAGCGCTGGAAATCAAGGAGACTAAGAAACAAGGGGACTAGAATACAAGGAGACTAGAAAACACGATGACTAGGAAACATGAGGACAAAAGCTAGATACTCGAGCGCTGGAAATCAAGGAGACTTAGAAACAAGAGTACTAGAATATAAGCGTAACCCCATCATCTCACAAGAGATGAGGAGGACTCAGGAGGGCAACAGCCACAGTGCGTTTCTTTGCAAATATAACAAAGTTTATTAAACAATATTCCAATACAGCAATAGCACAAAGGGTAGTTAAGAATGGCAAGGAAACAAAACCAACAAACAAAAAAAAAACATTTGGGACCACCAAAAACCACAGGGTTACCCAATCATGTACGATGGCGATTGCTCTGCAAATAAGTGCACACGCAATCACAAATAACACAGACAAAACTACAACTTCACTACAATTCCAGAGCAAAACCATCACCAGGTTAAACCACTACAGTTTGTTTCCCCACACCTTACGGAGTTACCATATATAAGAAATGGGAACCCCACTGTCATTTATAGGTCCACAACAAAACAAGAAAACATAAAAAGGACAAAACACCACCTCACAATGAATTTGGTCACTTTGCCACTTCAAAACACCGGACCCAATATAACAGTACAGTAATCTCTTAAGACGTCAAATAATCCACCACTGTTACCAATAAAAGTAAACGGCAATCATGCATCATCTGTAGAAAACCAAAGAAAATACAATTCATGATTGCCCTCTAAAATATTTACCATAATTAAAAACACTTAAAACCAGCAAGCATAAAACACCCAGATTATAATATAAGTTACATACTTCAATAATTCAATTAAAATCAGTGCCTGTATCATTAAATAAATCTGTTTAATTCTCTGAGGCACCAAACAACATACCTCCCATAAGGACACTAAAACAAAAAGCAAATACAAATGTTAAAACTAAACAAACCCACTATAACCATCACAATCACAGCCCTTACCTTCACAATTCAGTTCTATGCTGCTCATTATTCAGCTGCTCTTTTCATTTGCTATTACATGGCCTTTAGCACATGGTACCACAAAGAGGAAGCCCAAAAAGTTTGGTTTCCTCTTTATATTGTCTAGAGTCATGGGGTTTGTAGTCCTACACCAGGGTAATGTAGTCCCTACATTGTTTGATTTCCTCTATAGTGTCTAGGCTCATGGGGTTTGTAGTCCAACCAATTTGTAGTTCTACACTAGGGTAATGTAGTCCCTACATTTCCTGCCTTCTACCCCATTACATAAGGAGACTAGAAAACTGGATGACTAGGAAACATGAGGACAAAAGCTAGTCACTCGAGCACTGGGAATCAACGAGACTAAGAAACAAGGGTACTGGAAACTAAGGAGACTAGATATCTCGATGACTAGGAAACATGAGGACAAAAGCTAGACACTCGAGCACTGGGAATCAAGGAGACTAAGAAACAAGGGGACTAGAAAACAACTAGACTAGAAAATTGAGTGACTATTAAACATGAGGACAAAAGCTAGACACTCAACCACTGGAAATCAAGGAGACTAAGAAACAAGGGGACTAGAATACAAGGAGACTAGAAAACTTGATGACTAGTAAACATGAGGACAAAAGCTAGACACTTGAGCACTAGGAGTCAAGGAGACTAAGATACAAGGGTACTAGAAAACAAGGAGACTAGAAAATTCAGTGACTAGGAAACATGAAGACAAAAGCTAGATAATCAAGGAGACTAAGAAACAAGGGTACTAGAAAACAAGGAGACTAGAAAATTCAGTAACTAGGAAACATGAAGACAAAAGCTAGATACTCAAGCACTGGAAATCAAGGAGACTAAGAAACAAGGAGACTGGGAATCAGAGAGATGAAGAAACCAGTGGACTATAAAACAAGACCACTAGGAAGCATGGGGACAAAAGCTAGAAACATAGGCAATATGAACAAGGGGTCTAAGAGACAAGGGAACTAGGTAACATGGGGACAAAAACTGAAAGTGTGAGCAATGGGAAACAAGGGGACTAGAAAACAAAGTGGTTAGGAAAAGCTGAATGAAAGCAAGAAAACTTGCGCATTAAGAAACAAGAAGTCTAAGAACTAGAAAGTAAGGGGACATGTACAAACTGGGACAAAAGCTAGAAACATGAGCAATGGGAAACAAGAAGACCAAGAAACAAGGGGACTAGGTAACAGGGACAAAAGCTAGAAACATTAGCACTGGGAAACAAGGACACAATTAAAACTGATATACTTGGAAACAAGGGGACAAGAACTGGAAACACACACACTGCAAAAAGAGGAGACCAGGAACCAAGGACAATAAAAACAAGTGTACTACAAAACAAGGGGGCAAGAAATAAAAAGCAGGGAAAGAGGAACCAAGGACACTGAAAAACAAGTATCCCAGATGACAAGGGGGCTTCACAACAAGGACACAAGAAGACTAGAAAATGAAGACACTAGGGACTAGCCTGAAAGCCTTAGGTAAACTGTCATGGTAATGCGACCTGATAAACCAATGGGATTTCTTCGACCTTGTCACATGACCTTCTCATTCAACCACTTATTGGTATTTATTGGTGTTCCAATACTATTGAACAAACTTAACACACTAATTGTTTAGCACACTGCACAGTTAGCAAAGTAGTATCTTAGCTTTTGAGTCTCAAACCTGCTGTTGTTTTAGCCTTGCTTTTGTGAACACGCAGTACATAGTGTCAGACTCTCCTGCTGTGTTCATTAGCGATCAGCTAGGAGAAAATTAGCACAACACACAAGTCATGAAGAGCTGCGGGAGGAATGTGGGCGCCATTATTAACAACCCAGACTTCAAACCGAGTGCTAATTACACGTTAGTATTCAGCTATTCAGGCTTTTCTGTCACAGTTTAGCAGTTAGCAAGATGTTCACTACCAAAAAAGTATTTAATGAGTGAAATATAAACCCCACCCTTCATATTAACTCCTCCCCTTCACAGTCATCTTTAACCACATGCCCTGTTCATTGTATACTCAAAAACACCATCATCAGTTCACTGTGGTCACATCCCAAGCCAAACAGCTTAACCCAAGCCAAAAAGCTTACTCGCTACATAGGCCGCCTAAACACCAATGTCGGTCCTCCGTGGATGTGTCCCAAACTGCACACCCTATACACTATGTAGTCCACATGATGGTGTTTGTCAGTCCAATGTGGTGCGTCCCAAACTGCACACCCTTTTCACTATATAGGCCATCTAAACACCAACATCGGTCCACTGTGGGTATGTCCCAAACAACACACCCTATTGACTACATAGGCCACATAAACACCATCACTGGTCCACTGTGGGCGTGTTCCAAACCATACACCCTATTCACTATATAGTCCACGTATACACCATCATCAGTCCAATGTGGCTGTGTCCCAAACTGCATGCTCTATTCACCTTGTGGTCCACATAAACACCATTGTTAGTCCACTGTGGATGTGTCCCAAACCACACGCCCTATTCACTATATAGTCTACATAAACACCATCATTGGGCCACTGTGGAGGTTTCCCAAAACCACACACCCTAGTCACTATACAGGCTACATAAACACCGTTGTGGGTCCACTGTGGACGTGTCCCAAACCATACACCCTATTCACTATATAGTCCATATAAACACCCTCATCGGTTCACTGTTGTTGTGTCCCAAATCACATGCCCTGTTTACTATATTAGCCACATAAACATCATCGTTGCTCCAATGTGGATGTGTCCCAAACCACATGATTAGGCAGCAGTGTGATTGTAAAATTAATTTAAAAAAAAAAATGAAGTACCACAGAGGGCAAGCGCAATGAGAAAGCGAGTGCTGATAAAAGTGTGAAAAATGACTCGTCTTCACACGCTTCTTTCACTCGGGACTGTGTGTGTGTGTGTGTGAGCAGTGGCACAGGTAATTAATTTCTCAAGGTCAATTACTTTAAAGTCATGTGATGGAGGGAACTCAGTGCAGTGCCTCTGAGGAGCTGAGCTCACCACGCCCACTCTGAGGGGGCGGGGCTTTTAAACACCAGTCTTACACATATGCAAGTGTTTATGGCACATTCACTCATTCATTTTTATAAACTTTATACAGTAGAAACCTTTTTCAGATTAAAATGTGAAACTTTCCCACTGAAACACGCTGACATAATGTTCAATTCCACCTGACAGCTGATGATGTCATAATTTACATGTCATGCAATGTCATAATGTTACAGCAGCCGACCAATCAGCAGCTTCGATTCTACTCATTCAGTGGAACTGCACACTAATTAATCACTTTCTTTCTGTCTTTATTTTTTTTTATTTATTTCTTATTTAACTTTTTTTCCTCCATTTTTTTCTTTACTGTCTCAAAAAAAACTTGTTTTACCTTTTCATCTTTCCTTCTTTCTTTCTTTCTTTCTTTCTTTCTTGACTCCTTTCACTGTTTCACCTGTTTCTACCCTCATACCTTTCTTTGTTTCTCCTCATTTTCTTTCTTTCTTTCTTTCTTTCTTTACATTTTGGTTTCTTTCATTTGTTCATTTTTCTTTCTTAAATTTTTAGTTTTTCTTCCATTTTTCTTTCCTCCTTTCATCGTTTCACCTGTTCTTTCTATCACAACTTTATTTTTTTTCTTTCTTTCTCTTTCTTTCTTATTTTTTTGTTCTCCATTTTTTCTTTCCTGTCTCAGAAAACTTCCTTGTTTCACTTTTTCATTTCATTCATTCCTACACCTTTCTTTCTTTCTTTCACTGTTTCACCTGTTTCTTCCCTCACAATTTCTTTCTTTCTTTCTTTCTTTCTCATCCATTCATCCCCTGTGTTCATCTTTCTTTCTATAAATATTACCTCTTTTGATATCTTCTTTAAAAATATAATTTGCAATATATCTTTTTTTTTAATGAAACTTTGATTTCCCCTCGTCGTTGTCAGTTCAGTGTTTCCTTCAGGCAGTACAGCTTTGGTGTTTGTATCCCCCCCCTCACCACCGGCCCACCAAACCCAACCCGCCTCCAGCATCTGATGTGTGTATTAAAGTGGATTTCTATATTTACCATTTCAGCAGGATAGTATTACTGTTCCGACTGTGAACACAGAACAGCGTGTAAATCAATCCCATAATGCACCATAATGCTCCGTTAGACAAAAAAAAAGGGCCGCAGTACTTCGGTTTGGCTTGACAAATTAGCCGGTATTTTTATTCGAGCTGGAATATGGCCGTGTTGTTAAAATCGATGGAACATCTCCGAGCTTGAGGACGCTGAGCTCGCGTTACCTGCGTGTCCATGTATCGATCGGCTAATTCTCTGAAGGAATATCGCACCGTCGTCATCAATTAGCCTCTTTTGGCCTGAGGAGATTCACCAAAACACACCGTCTACTCTCATTCTAGTGTTTACACAAAGATGAGCTAACGTACTAGTTAGCTAGTTTGGTCATTCGCTAATTACACAAAGGATTAGCTTATGTTCGCTCGCGTACCTGATCTTGACTAGCTACTTAACGTCATATACATTCTATGTTAGCTAAACGTTAAACATAGTAGTGTTCAATGAGCTGCTTAGCTAATGTTGCTAAAAATTAAAATGTTTGATAATTAAATATAGCAATATGACAAGTTTGATTTGATGAGGTGAAGTATATTTAGTTAGCATTTTAGTTCCTAACTTAGTTTACTAAAGCTTGCTAGCTGCCGTTAGCTATTAGCTAAAATATAGCTGAAAGTGCCATAAAACCAAGAGCAGTAAACATTTCAGTAGCTAACCATAAATAGCTAAAGAACTTGTTAGCTAAAATGATAGTTTGCTATCACGCTATGAAATGAAGCCTAGCTAGATAGGAAAAAATGTTAACTTGTCTGGAATCAGGACATGTCATTTCCTGTCTCAGTGAATTCAAAAGAAAGGTTTCAGAAGCTCTTTGCTTGGGTAATGCAGCCATGTTAGCATATGCTAGTCTGTCAGAAAAGTGTCCGCGCCCTTCCCCCACTGCAGTATAGCTTCTGATATACACTGACTGGCAGCACGACTCGGCATGATGATGGAGGGATCTGACAGAAGGAGGTGAGACAGAGAAAGAGAGAGAGTGAAATGAAGAGAGGAAATGCATCAGCAGCTGCTGAGAGAGAAAACTGGGGAAAAAAACGAGAGAGACTAGTGAATCACACCGCATGTTAATGCAAAATAAACTCTCGCTCTCTTTCCATCTCTCTCTATCTCTCTCCGTCTCTCTCTCCATCTCTCTCAGTCTCTGTCTCGCTCGTTCTCCATTCAATTGCCACAGCACCAGGACTACAGTTCATAACTGTAATAATCATTTTTAAAAAATCAAGGTTTTGCATAGAATAGTAGCATACTATTCTATACTATGCTAGCATTTCATTGTACTCTTTTCCGCTGTCACGATAAGGCAGAAGAAACATCAAATAAACATTTAAGCTAGAATTTATAATTTAAAAGAAAAAAAAAAGCTTTTACAAAATATGGCTGCCTAGCTAGCTCATTTCTTAGCTAACACATTTCTTAGCTAGTGCATTTCTTAGCTAACACATTTCTTAGCTAGTGCATTATTTAGCTAGCACATTTCTTAGCTAGTGCATTATTTAGCTAGCACATTTCTTAACTAGAGCATTTCTTAGCTAGCACATTTCTTAGCTAACATATTTCTTATCTAACACATTTCTTAGCTAGGCACTTCTTAGCTAACACATTTCTTAGCTAGTGCATTACTTAGCTAACTCATTTCTTAGCTGGTGCATTTCTCAGCTAACGCATTTCTTAGCTAGTGCATTACTTAGCTAACTCATTTCTTAGCTAGTTCATTTCTCAGCTAACACATTTCTCAGCTAACACATTTCTTAGCTAGCACATTTCTTAGCTAACACATGTCTTAGCAAGTGCATTTCTTAGCTAGCGCATGTCTTAGCCAGCACGCCATCCACTGTTTATAGGAATGCCTTTTTGTAAGCCACTTTACTAAACCTATCTGGCCATGAAATATGTAGCTAGCATGTAGGAATGAAAAAAATAAATAACTAAAGGAAGAAATTCAAGTAAAATTTGACAAAATTTTCTGAAAAAATAAAATTATTTTATAATTTTTTTAAAAGTTTAGCAAGCATCAGTGTCCTCGTCTATCTTAAGGATAGTAACTCACATCTCGTTTTTTTTTTTTGGTCTATTTTTTTTTCCACTGCTCACCTCAGCGTGTTAGTGAAGTGTGTGTGGAGCATCTGGAGGTTCACACTGGCCGAACAGAGTGCGCCGTCATCACAGGAAGTCATTTCCACGCTCACTTCCAGGCTGGAATTGCGTCTGTCGGCTGCTGGCTGTTCAATTTCACGCTCGCGGAGCGCGGAGATAAACGGCTAAAACTACCCGACACGTGAAGGGACACGTAGTTAACGAGCGAAGCGAGCGTGTGATGGATGGCTTCGGGTTCGGATTGGACACGTATGATGTGTTCGACCTGCCGGATGATGATCAGCATCACACGGCTAAGATGCTAACTCATGAGGAATATGTGGCTAAGTGTCAGTCCGGTGCTCATAACAGGAAGTAGTTATAAACATAACACCTGTGTCACCTACCTGTCTATCCATTCTTCTGTCCACACGTCTGTCTCTGTCTTCTATCTATTTATCTGTCTGTCTGTCTGTCTGCGCCTTCTTTCTTTCTTTCTTCCTCTCCATTAAATCTTTCCCCCTTTTAACTATTTTATCCCTCAACCTTTCTTTCTTTCCACTTATTTTTTTCATCGCTCCATCACTCTTAGCTCTATGCTAATACAGTAGAACCCTCAGGAAATGAACAGCTACTCATATTTTTGTCAGAGCGGCTTGCTAAAAGAAAAAGAATCCTTTATAGATGCTTATATTTATCATATGGGTGTGTTTAGAAATGTGTGTGTGTGTGTGTGTGTTTGTGTGTGTGTGTGTGTGTGTGTCCCTGTTACATCACTGCCCCGTGTCCACCAAACACGATGTGACATCTGCCTCAGAAACACACATCAATAAAAAATCAGCACCTGGGGAGAAGCGTCCCCCAGCACACACACACACACACACACACTCAGTGCACTCTGAAGGGTACTTCCTCACAGTGAAGTGCACACTTGAGCGCATTGCATTCTGGACTGAGAGGTGCTCCCTCAGGTACTCTGTCCATCGAAGAGAACCAGGACTTGCTGCTGGCTGTGTGTGTTTGTGTGTGTGTGTGTGGTTGGCTTTTCTTGCTTTCATTTCAATTAGGTTTGTGTGTCTGTATCACAAAAATGCCCCCCCCCAAACACACACACACACACACTCACACACTCATTCAGTGCCTAAGGCTTGTAAGTGTCTTGCATCCATATTTCACCTGTGTGTGTGTGTGTGTGTGTCTGTGAGGCGGAGAGATTGAGATGCAATCGGTCACGAGAGTCCATGTATAATATACACTGCTGCATGCTACAACACGGATATCACGCACACACACACACACACACACACACACAGACACACACAGGTGAAATATAGATGTGAGACAGTTACAAGCCTTAGGCGCTGAATGTGTGCATGGAGGGGGTGGACCTGTTTGTGACACACACACACACACACACACACAAACCTAATTAAAATGAAAGCAAGAACATCCGACCACATACATACACACGCACCGTCAGAAACAGAAAGACACTTGGACAGAGTAAGTGAAAAACGCAAGCAACCAAGGAAGAAGGAAAGTGAAGGGTAAGAAAAGGGAGGTGAAGAAAGAAAGACAGAAAGAGTAAGTAAAAGTAAGTAAAAAAGAATTAGAAAGAAGAAAGAAAGAAATTATAATTGCACAGTCTGGGATAGTCTTTTCCTTTAAATTTACTATCTCACTTTTATCTTAGAAAGAAAAAAAGAAGAAGAAAGAAAGAAAGATGGAGGGATAAAAAGTTTAAAGTGAGAAAAAATGTAATGAAAAAAGAATTAGATAGATAGATAGATAGATAGATAGATAGTTTAAAATAAGAAAGAATGTAATGACACATTAGAAAGAAAGAAAGAAAGAAAGAACGAAATAAATAATAAAAAGAAAAAAGAAGATAAAAGGCTAAAATGTTGGAAAGTAAGACAAAATGTAAGGATGATAAAAGAATTAAAGAGAAAGAAAGAAAGATGGAGGGATAAAAAGTTATAAGAAAAGTAAGAAAAACTGTAATGAAAAAATAATGAAAGAAAGAAAGAATGTAAAAGACACACAAAAGGATGTTGGTAATAACAAACAGAAAAAGCTACAAAATAAAGAGGAGGAAAAAAATAACTAATTCCTGAAATAAGAAGTGGAAGAATTAAAGAAAAAATAAAGATTTAATAAAAGGAAGACTGGATTGAAGAAAGAATTAATTAGAGAAATAAATTGGCAGGATGGAAGAAAGTATGAAAAGTTTTAAAAAATAATAATAATAATAATAAAAGATGGATAAATGGGATGCAGGGGAAAAAGTGGGTTGAAAAAAAAAGAAACAAAGACAGAGATGAACGGAATTAAAATAATTGAAAGCAAAATGGAAAAAAAAGAAAAGAATGAAAATCTGAAGGAGAAAAATCTAAAGAAGTGCTATGTTATGGATAATATATGAGTGCTCGAGTGTGATACAGGAAGCCTTGGTGTAGGGGGTTAAAGGTCACGGTGGTGTAAGGTGTGTTCAGATCGAGCTCCGCGAGGACGCCCGTCGTCCTTCCTCGGCACTCGGAGCGAGAGTTTCCCTGCGATCTTTCTACTCTGTCCCTTGTTAATGGCCGCCCGTGTCCATGTTTGATGTGGCTCTCAATCCGAACGCTCCGGGGACAGCCGCGCGTCACACAAGCCGGCGTATTTCTCTCGGGGAAAACCGGAGGAGACCTGTTGCTGCGTCGCTACGCTTTACTAATCACTCATTCACAGCACCGGGGCTCGGGGATCTCTCCGTCTAAATGACTATTGATTATTACTCCAGACTGATCAATGCCTGTGATTCATGGAGCATGAGGATTTGATCGGAGAGGCTTTCTGGAAGAGATTGGCTTTTATTTGTTTATTTATTTATGCACTAGGAAAGAAAGAAAAAAGAAAGAAAGTCGTGAGGGAACAAGCAGGTGAAACAGTGAAAGAAAGAAAGAAAGAAAGAAAGAAAGGCAGTGAAACAGTTGTATGAAAGTACAAATGAAAGATTTTTAAAAAAGTTTTAATAAATAAATATAGAGGGAAAGATGGAGGGATAAAAAAAGTTAAGAAAGAAAAGTAAGAAAAATTGTAATGATGAAAAAAGTGAATGAATTAAAGAGAAAGAAAGAAAGAAAGAAAGAAAGGCAGTAAAACAGTTGCATGAAAATACAAATTTAAAAAAAATTAAAAAGTTTTAATAAACAAATAAATATAGAGGGAAAGATGGAGGGATAAAAAAGTTCTAAGAAAAGTAAGAAAAATTGTAATGATGAAACAAATGAATGAATTCAATGAAAGAAAGAAAGAAAGAAAGAAAGTTGTGAGGGAACAAACAGGTGAAACAGTGAAAGGAGGAAAGAAAGAAAGAAAGAAAAACAGTTGTATGAAAGTACAAATAAAAAAATGTTAAAAAGTTTTAATAAATAAATAAATAGGGAAAGATGGAGGGATAAAAAGTTATAAAAAAGTAAGAAAAATTGTAATGAAACAAGTGAATAAAAGAAAGAAAGAAAGAAAGGTTATAAAGTAAGAAAAGGTGTAATAATGAAAAAGGAAAGAAATAATAAGAATAAGGAATAACGCTTTCCATTTACATAGCACCTTTCTAACACTTAAGGTTGCTGTACACATATACACACAGTAAAAGAAAAGAAATAAGAGGGTATTTTGGCACTAGTGGTGTTTTATCTCTGAGGGTATTTCATCTAAGAGAATATTTTAACTCTGAGGGTGTTTGATCTCTGAGAGTATTTTATATCTGAGGGTATTTTATATCTGAGGGTATTTTATCTCTGAGGGTATTTCATCTCTGAGGGTATTTCGTCTCTGAGGGTATTTCGTCTCTGAGGGTATTTCGTCTCTGAGGGTATTTCGTCTAAGAGAGTATTTTAACTGAGGGTGTTTGATCTCTGAGAGTATTTGATTTCTTATGGTATTTCATCTCTGAGGGTGTTTGATCTCTGAGAGTATTTGATTTCTTATGGTATTTCATCTCTGAGGGTATTTCATCTCTGAGGGTGTTTGATCACTGAGAGTATTTGATTTCTTAGGGTATTTCGTCTCTGAGGGTATTTCGTCTCTGAGGGTATTTCATCTCTGAGGGTATTTTGTCTCTGAGGGTATTTTACCTCTAGTGGTATTTTAACTCTGAGGGTATTTGATCTCTGAAGATATTTCATCTCTGAGGGTATTTCATCTCTGAGGGTATTCCATCTCTGAGGGTATTTTATCTCTGAGGGTATTTTATCTCTGAGGGTATTCCATCTCTGAAGGTATATCATCTCTGAGGGTATTCCATCTCTGAGGGTATCTCATCTCTGAGGGTATTCCATCTCTGAAGGTATATCATCTCTGAGGGTATTCCATCTCTAGTGGTATTTGATCTCTGAATGTATTTTATCTCTGAGGGTATTTTATCTCTGAGGGTATTTTATCTCTGAAGGTATTTCATCTCTGAGGGTATTCCATCTCTGAAGGTATATCATCTCTGAGGGTATTCCATCTCTAGTGGTATTTGATCTCTGAATGTATTTTATCTCTGAGGGTATTTCATCTCTGAGGGTATTCCATCTCTGAGGGTATTTTATCTCTGAGGGTATCTGGTCTCAGAGTGTATTTTATCTCTGCATTTTAGCACCAGCGGTATCTCATCTTGGAGAGAATTTTAACTGTGAGTGTATTTTATGTCTGAGAATATTCTATCTCCGAGGGTATTTAAGTATTTTGTCTTAGAAGGTATTTTAATTCAGGGGGATTTTAGCCCTGAGGGTTAGATATGTCTGAGGGTGTTTTATCTCGGAGGTATTTTAGCAGCAAGGGCATTTTATCTCTAAAAATATTTTACCTCAGAGGGTATTTTATCTCTGAAGGTATTTTAGCACCGAGGGCATTTTATCTATCTTTATTTTATCTATATTATTCTTTCCTTCCTTGTTCCCCCCTTTTTTCTCATGAGTAGGCTGCCTAGGTAGACAGCATTTAGGCTGAATCTGTATCCAGAATGAAACACAGCCGAACCTCATTTAAGTCTAAAAAGCTGACCAATGAAAGAAGCTACAGCTAAAGAAGTTTTTTTTTTTTTTTTTTTTTTTTTTTTTTTTTTTTTTTTTTTTTTGGGTAACATACAGCCTCAGACTAATATCTTAAAACCTGATGCAATGTCGGGTACCCATGAGTGTTTATTCTTGGCACCCGCCCTCGTGTCTTGGCACAGACGCCGCCTCAGTCCCCTCCCACTGAGAGGCTGTTAATTAGAGAGGCTGCAGGATCGCGCAGATTGGCTGAGAGACCGAGAGACCGCGGCCAGGACAGAGGACGGAGTGGTCCAGGTTGAGTCAGAGCCATGCTGGAGAGTGCACCACTTTACCCCCCTCTCATTTCCCAGCAGGCTTTGCTCCGAGGTCATGTGATTCAGACGCCACTCTGGATGGGGCTTGTGATGGCATCTGTGGCTCAACTTTTTAAACAGGATTTTACACCAAGACAAGCTGCCTGATCCCGTTACTCACTCCTCCGAGAGCAGGGAACTCGGCCAAGGGACGAAAAGTCACCAAATGCTCCGAAGTGCGCACTTCAGCCAGCGCCTTTTTCACTTCAGAGTCTCACTCAAACGGCTTTCTTTCTTTCTTTTTCTTTCTCTCTCTCTCTCTTTCTTTCTTCTCCCTTTAATTCTTTCTTTCTTTCTGTCTGTCTGTCTAAGATAAAAGTGAGATAAGTAAATTTGAAGGAGAGGACTTTCCCAGACTGTGCAATTATAACTTAGCTAATATTCTTTCTTTCTTTTAAATTTCTTTTTTTTTGGCTTCTTTCTTCCATTTCTCTTTCATTTCCTCTCTTCATTTTAGTCTTTATTTTTACTCTTTCTATAGATCTTATTTTATCTTTTTTGTTTTTATTTTTTCATTTTTTCTCCAACCGCTTCATTTCATTTTCTTTTTTATTTTCGTCACTATTTCTTTCTTTCTTTCTTTCTTTCCACATTTTTCTCTTTCATTCATTCATTCTCTCTATTTTTTCATTTTCGTGATTTGTTCTTCCTTTTTCTTTCTCTTTGTGTCTATCTTCCTCTATTTTTATCACTCACTTCCTGAGTTTTCTAATTTTCAGTTGCCTTTCTTTCTTTTTCTTTCTTTCTTTCTTTCTTTCTTTCTTTCTTCTTCACCCTTTTTCATTTTTATGCCTTTTTCGCTCTTTTTCTTCCCTTCATTTTTCATCCTTCCATTCATACTTTTTCATCCTTATGTCCTTGCTTTTTCATTTCTTTTTCTTTCTTTCTTTCTTTGTTTATTTTTCCTCTAGATCTTATTTTGTCTGTTTTTATTTGTTTTTTCTCCACCTGCTTTTATTCATTATTCTTCACTATATTTTTTCATTCATGTCTTTCTTTCTTTCGTGAATGAAATGTATTTCTTATGTATTTCGATACTTTTCGCCCTGATTTGGTGTCTACTTGTGCGTGCTACGCGGTAGCTTAGCTTCTCTCTTCCTTATCCAACAGGTACGTTGTAGCCGAGATTACCATGGTAACCACTGCTACTACACCGTCTGTTGTAACAGGGTTTTTTTTTCTCCTGTTTACATGAGGTTTTTTTTTTAAGTCTAGTTTGTATCCAGGAGCAATCCTGTGCGACTGCTGTGACCGCGTGCATACTCGGTTTGATGAGATGACGGAACAAAACACAGCCGAAACACAGCCGAAACACAGTGTGAAATGGCGCTGATGTAGAAAGGTTGTACTTTTTGACACTGGCGCTGTTGTACACGAGCTGATTAGCACTAATCGTGTAGCAGAAGTCTCTCGCTCCGGGGCGGGAAAATCATTTTCACCTTTGCACTCTGTAATTTTCCCTCACAAATGTTTTCTGATACTGTTATGTATTTATGAATTTATTTTCAGTGCAGTGACGGATTAGGTTAACACACACACACACACACACACGCACACACAAGACGACCTGTCGCTCGGTGATAGATGGCGCTGGGATAAATTATTAATCACGGTAGTGTGACGTTTCCGCTGAGTGACCGCACGTCTCTCTCCTCAGCTCTGTCAGGTGAAGAATCATCAGCGCAGGTTTATTAAAGTGAGCGACTTTCAGCGTCTGATTACAGCTGTTCCACTTTCAGCTCAGAGCCTGTGTGAAAGAACCAGCATGGCCCTGTATCTCTCCTACTGATGTCCTCCATCAGACAGCCCTCCAGCCTTCTGTCTTTCCTTCCTGTCTTTCTTTCTTTCTTTAATTTTTTTGTTTCTTCCTTCCATTTTTCTTGGTTTCCTCCTTTCCCAGTTTCACATATTTCTTCCCTAAAATCATTCTTTCCTTCCTTCCTTCTTTCCTTGTTTTACCTGTTTCATCCCTAAAACCTTTCTTTCTTTTTCTTAATTTTTGTTTCTTTCTTCCTTTTTTCTTAGTTTCCTCCTTTCCTTGTTTCACCCATTTCTTCCCTCAAATCTTTCTTTCTTTCTTGTTTCACCTTTTTCTTTTCATTTCTTCTTTCTTTCTTTCTTTCTTTCTTTCCCTCTTTCTCTCCTTTGTTTTACCTTTTTCATTCATTCCTTCCTCTTTCTTTCTTTCTTTCTTTCTCTTTCTTTCCTTCCTTCCTTCCATGTTTTACCTGTTTCATCTCTCTTTTCTTTTCTTTCATTCTTTCTTTCTCTCTTTCTTAATTTTTTTTGTTTCTTTCTTCCATTTTTTCTTAGTTTCCTTTTTTCCCTCTTTAACCTATTTCCTCCCTCAATTCTTTCTTTCTTTCTTTCTTTCATAATTTTTGTGTTTCTTTCTTCCATTTTTCTTAGTTTCCTCTTTTCCCTCTTTAACCTATTAAGTCTTTCCTCCCTTCCCTCCCTCCCTCCCTCCCCTTTTTAACTTTATTTTCATTCCTTCCTCCGTCTTTCTTTCTTTCTTTTTTTACCTCCCTTGTTTTACCTTTTCTTTTCATTACTCTTTCTCTGGCTTTTTCTTTTCCCGCTCTGTTGAATATGGAGCAGCTGACTCTCCGCTCTGACTCTGAGTTTGACTGGGAGTTTGTGTTTTCTCTCCTTGGCTCTTTACCCCTGCGAGACTCTGTCCATTATCCGATCTTTTGAAGTTCGCACTCCGCCGGCCGGTGACTAACAGCCACCGTGGAGAACACAGAGAATGAAAAGAGCGTGGTGGTCTCTGAAGACCGCCCGTCCGCCCGGCCCGGCAATCTGTAACGAGCAAAACAGAATCTGCATAATTGGCGCGCGTCTGTGCGCACACAGCTGTCACTTCCTCCTCAGGTAATGAATCACTGCCTGCGTGTAAACAACAACAGGGGCGAGACGCAAGGATTTGGCAACCGCCAGCTCGGGGCCTTCAGAGCTTAATGAGTTTGAGAGTGATGAAGAGATCACACAGCAGCTAGCAATTAGCAAAAGAGAGGAGAACTTCACAGACGCCATGAGCCGTAGACTGTATCTTATACACGAGTCTTTCTGTTACTGAGCCTCGGGTCTACAACACACACAAACACGCACACACACACCCTCTCTCTCTTTCTCTCTAGAGGTTAGTGGTGTGGGGCTAGGGTATAATTGAAGTTATATCAATAACTCACCTTATTATTTAGAATAAAAATATAGCATGTCTTTGAGTTCGTAGATGTGGGCATGTCATTGTGTCCATATATGGAAATAAGAACGAGTGTGAAATGTCGGCAGAAGTGTCACAGTCGGCAGAAGTGACTAACAGCCACCATGGAGGAAAAAAAAAGAGTGCTATTGCTAGCTAATTTTCTGACATGAGCTAACTTGACAGGATCTCTGAAGGGACTTGAGGTCATGCTAATAAATGTTCATTAGCTTCACTCCTTATGTTAGCTAGTTAGCATATGCTAAACTGACAGGATTCCTCAGAGAAATTTTAAGTCATGCTCATAAATTTTCATTAGCTTCACTCCTAATGTTAGCTAGCTAGTTAAAATATACTAAACTGACAGGATTTCTGAGAGAATTTTAAAGTCATGTTTATAAAGGTTCATAAGCTGCACTGTTAATGTTACTCAACTAGCATAACATATTTTAGCCTGACAGAATTTTGATAAATGTTTACATCAATAAATGTTTTATATTAGCTATATTATAAATATTCATGAATTGTTAATGTTAGTAATGTTAGTGTGCTAGCTAACATAAATTAACCTGACAGGAGTTTCATAAATGTTTATATATTTACTGCAATGCTAGCTCTTACCTGCGCTAACCTGACAGGTTTCCTGAGATGAATTTGAGGCCAAATTCATGCATGCTCTCAAGCTTCACCATTAATGTTAGCTAGCTAGTTAACATTAGCTGTATTCATGAATGTTCATGATTGTCACTGTTAATGTTAGTAAGCTAGCTAACATATGTTAACCTGATTGATTTTCATAATTGGTTACAAATATTTATTACAATGCTACCTCTTGCATGAGCTAACATGACAGGATTTCTGAGAGGAATTTGAGGTCATGTTCGTAGGTGTTCAGAATCTTCACCGTTAATATTAGCTAGGTAGTTAACATTAGCTCACCTGACAGGATTTCTGAGAGGATTTTTAAGTCACATTCATAAGTGTTTATAATCTTCACCGCTGATGTTAGCAAGATAGTTTACATTAGCTGTATTCATAAATGTTCATGATCGTCACTGTTTATTTTAGTAAGCTAGCTAACATAAGATAACCTGACAGGAGTTTCATAAATGACAGGATTTCTGAATGGAATTTGAGGTCATATTCATAACAGTTTCCAAGCATCACCGCTAACATTAGCTACGTAGTTCACATGAGCTTACCTGACAGGATTTCTGAGAGGAATTTTAAATCATATTTAAATTTTAAATTATATCTAAATGTAGCTAAATTATGATAATCCTAACCCTGGTAATAATGCTAAGCTTAGTCTTAGGACCCATATGTAAACCTTTTTAAGTGAAAGCCTTTTTTAAGTAAAAGCCTTTTGACCAGCCTCACACAACTGCTATATTTATCATTTCATCACACACACAAACACACACACACACATATTAGAAGGAGGAAGGCAGATCCAGTGTTACACTGATTTAATTAGAGTAAATGGAGGCCATTTCCTAAAGCCAGGCCTCCTCCCTGCACACACACACACATGCACACACACACACACACTAATTTCATGCCGTGCTACAGATATACACACACACATCTCCCTTTCCTCTTGTCACATTCACTTTCAGATGCACAGACGCCATTTTCTCAGTTTTATATTCTTCACTCAAAAATGTGTGTTCATCATTTTTTTTTCCCACATGAACAGCCTTCTCTTGTGGTATCTACAACATTTTCCAACCTACTTGACAAATCAGAACGTATTATGTGTCACATTGATGTTTTTTTAATATGGTTGAAGCCATAGAAGTTGCGTTAACGGCTATAGTTTTTATCCAAGCAAAGTTTTTTCTTCGTAATTTATCAGCACATCTGAGTTAAACGTCTGCATTCTGGATAGTTCTGTCTCATGTCCTTGTCTGCCTGGGCTTGCTTCATTTTAACGGTAGAGAAGATACGCTGCTAATGGGATCCAGCCAAGTATATGATAATAACACTGTGGTTATTTTTGCTTTAGATACGTTACATTGCGAATGTGAGAATGTTTCATCATTCAATATATTCTTACCCTGAATGCTTTTCAAGCATTATGTGTATACCGTAGACATTTATTAACATGACACTTTATATAAAACGGTTCACCAACTTCATTCTTTCAAGAATCCACTTTGCGGTAATTAAAGCTCTGTAGTTATTTAATAAAGTATTAGCCACATTAAGCCAACAAGCTTTTTTTCCTCCTCAGTGAGAGTTTGTAGACTTTGGAGAGATGCTGTTATCAGAATGGAGAGAATAATTGGTCCGTGTGGAGCCCAGATATGAGGAATTTATTCAACAATTCAGAAGCCCCCAAATGCTGTAAAATGTAATTAAAGGAATGTTTCAACAGCTCTCGGTCAAGTTATTAAAATGTGCAAAAATAGTACCACTACTCTATGTGAGACCAGAATTGTTATCTAGCTAGTATTTGGACAAAAGTGAAAGTATTAAAAGTGTGACAAATTAGACGAAACTTGTTAGAAATACAGGTACCGAACAGGTTTTATGGTAGAAACTTTTGAACAGCAATTAATGCTAGGTTTAACGACGATGAAATTTTCCTCACAGGAAGTCTTTCCTTAATTATTTATCAAGATATCTGAGCTAAATGTTGACGTTCTGAATAATTCTGGCTTGTTTCCACTGTCACCATATCTTTACATTGTCTATTTAACACTTAATGGCTGTGTATTAGCTCCTAAATTGTTAAACTCAGTCATTAGCAAGCTCTTATGGTGAGCGATCATGTAGGCTGGTTTATATTATGGTTTGGTTGCCACCTGACTAGCTAAGAATTAGCCAATAACTTTGAAGGCTACTTTAGGCTACATTCAAATTCACCGTGTTTACAAAATGTTTCCATGCGGACGGCTCCCACTTGTGGTAAAACTTTTCAGACAGGACCAAGTTCATGCTACGCTGACGCAAAAACCTACTTACGTTGGTTTTGTGGTCAAAGTGTAATTAAAGATAAGCATTTACTAACACAGCTGAGGTAAATGTTGATGTTCTTGACAGTTCTATCTCATTTCCACTTCCACTCTGACTTTGTGCGTACACGCTAGCTAGGTAAGTCTTAACCTCAGTCACTAAGTAGCTTCTGCTTGGTTTCAATATTTCCTAGTTGCCCAGCAACAAGTGTTCATCTTCCCATGATGAAATTCACACGTTTCTTATGAATGCTCGATTACACTCAGTATACTCTCACTTGTTATGTAATCTTATCAAAAGATGGTTTTATATTCACACACACACACACATACACACACACATACACACTCATCTGTCATGAGCTCCAGTGATCATTAGCTCAGAACGCTAGCTCTGATTAGCGCTGTAGCGTGTCAGCTTTCACATTAGTTGCAGATCAATGAGCTTGGATAAAGCCTCAGATTCATCACTCTGTAGTGCACGTTTTCTCTTCTACACTATGTACTGCATACTAGTCTGCACCCAACACCCTACACCCTACACAGTGAGGGTAGTAGAAAGGTCACCCCTTAATAACCACATTCATTATACCTATAAAGTCTAATTTTCTCTCTGGCTCTTTTGTGTTTGTGTGTGTGTGTGTGTCTGTGTGTGTGTGAGATGGACAGAATCGATTGTGAACGCTGTAAATGGCGTGAATGAGTTTAGAAAGACGTTTAAACCCGGGGAGGAGAGGCACTAAAGGCTGAAGCGTGATGAGTCATACTCAGTTACTATAACCCGATTCATGCTAATGCTGCGCTAATGTCATTTCCCTGTCACGCTCCTGAGCTAGACACCCAGTGACAGTGTGTGTTTTTGCTTCAAAAAGGCGAAAGTAGTTGATGCTGTCAAAATGTACATAAACTGTGTATAAATATGACATGGAAAGATGACACTCTTGCAATTCACTGTGTGGCGCAAAACACCCAAAATGGAGAAGAAGCCATGTAGCTAATATTAGCTGACAGGAGACCTTAAAAACAATCCCATGTTTCATTTCTTTAGATACCGTAAACTAAAATTAACTCACTAGTGTGAGACAGTTTAAGCTAACACTGCGTCACCATACAGCATTTTGCTCAACATTAGTGGTTTTAAATAACATATTATAGGTTTCCATCACATTGTTTCCCATCTGAAATCCTACTCCATTGATTCCCATTCCTCTTCCAATCCCTTCTAATCTGCCTCTGTCTTTCTCTCTTTCTCACTTTCTCACACACACACACAGATGAAGCTGCAGAATTTTGATTGTCTGATATTGGAGCTCTGGCTAGTAATGTTAAAAAACGCACACAAGTAAAAACCATCAGTGAACCATGTGCAGACACGTACACACACACACACACGCCCATGAAGCTCTGATTCATGACTCTGCAGCGTGACCAGATGTCGACCCTCCGTTCCCATCACACATACACAGGCCTGCTGTTAATCATGCTAACAGGGATAACGTGTGTGTGTGTTTATAGAGACTCCTCTACAGTACAGTGTTGAGTCTGTAATAAATCAGAGATTTATAAGGGGTCAGTCTTCCTGTAGACCAGACTAAATCCTTGACTAACACAAGCTAATAAATCCTAAATAAATCCTATTTCAGATTAGTCAGAATTTATTCTGGGGTTTAGTTCTGCTTTAGTCACAGTTTAATTGTGAGCAATTATTTAGTCAAAATTATTTTTATCCAGAAATTCTTCTTGTAGCCGTCACTGAGAAGCTTTATGCCACTAGATCAGCCAAATTGTTATGAGTTCTCATCCTCCTCAACCTTCCAGCGGCCTTCTATACAGTCAACTGTAAGACTCACTTGTCCATCCTTACGAGTGAGTCTTGAAATTCTTGACACAACATGGCAATGGCTTGCTTCCTACCTGGAGGGAGGGTCACATCAAGTGACATGGAGGGGATCCACAGTCTGCTCCATACAGATTCTCCACTGGCATCCCACAAAGCTCAGTGCTTGGTCCTCTTCTTTTTTCCCTCTGTACCTGCTCTCTTGGTGAGCTCATATCACTCATGCTGATAACACTCAACTCACCCTCTCCTTTCCTCCTTCAGACTCCCATGCTTCTACATGGATCTCAGCTCATCATGGATGGTAGCTCATCATCTGAAACATAATCTGAGCAAAACTGAGATGCCGTTCATCCCTGGTGAAGCGTAACCATGTCTTGAGATCTTCTTGAGCAAATCTTATATCTCGCCATCTGTCACTGCATGCAACCTTGGTGTAACCATGGACAACCAAGTCTTCTTCTCACCTCACATTGCTAAACTGACTTGCAGGTTTCTCCTTTAGAACATCAGGAGGACCCAGCTATTTCTATCCACAGAGGCCAATCAAGTGTTTGTTTGTCATTTTGAGACTGGACTACTGCAACTTACTCCTGGCAGGTCTGTCTCTACCAGCTATTCAACCTCTCCAACTGATCCAGAATGCATCTGTTCTCCCACACTACCCCAGTCACGAAGCCAAAAAGAGACCAGCATCAACCTACCTTAAAGCACTTATCACACCCCACACTGCACCACACTCCCTCTGGTCCTCTAGCACTGCTCAACTGGACCCACCTTCTCTCAGGGTACAAGGAAGACATGCATCAAGACCTTTCTCTGTCCTGGCACCCAGGTTACAGAATGAAATTCCCTTAGAAGTCTGAACAGCCGAGTCACTGGCTGTCTTCAGCACTTTGTTAACATGTGTTTTTCATATTAAACTAACCTCCAACACAGGGATTTTAGACTGATGGCACTCTTAGTACCTGACCTTGTGAACCAGTATGAATAAGTGTGTTTTTTGATAGGGACTTCAAAGCACTTCTGTAAGTCACTCAGGATAAATTTGTCTGCCAAATACCTTAAATGTAAATGTAGATTGATTTTATTACAATTTAATCTGGTTTTAAAGAAGATTTAGGGTTTAAGTCAAGGGTAATACATGTTTTAGTTATACCTTTGTCAGGGTTCAAATTGGCTTTATTCCAGGTTAAATTAGGGTTTAATCATTATTTAGTCGATAGGATAAATCAGAATTTAGCATTTAATCTGGATTTTGGTCCAGGTTTAAATTAAGGTAAATATTTATGTCTGGTTTGTGAATTGATATGGGTAGAAATTTTACAGGGGATTTTGGCTTAATTTGTGAGGGGATTGTGGGTTAATTTGTGGGTAGATTAGGGATTAATTTCGAGTTGGATTGGGGTTAATTTGGAGATGGATTAGGGGTTAATTTAGGAGTGGACTACTGTTCAATTTGGTGGTGGATTGTGGATTATTTGGAGGTGGATATGGGATTAATCTGGAGGTGGATTTGGGGTTACTTTAGGGATGGATTAGGGGTTAATTTGGGAGTGGACTAGGGGTTCATTTTGGGGTTGATTAGGGGTTAATTTGGATATGTATTGGGGTAAATTGGAGTGGATAAGTGGATAGAATAAGGGGAGTGGATTTGGTGCTGGATTGGTCTTGTGTGTCTACTAGAGTCATGACAACTGACATGAGTGCATGTGACATGTAGGTAATGGCCTTTCCACACTCTCAATTAGCCCACACAGGCCTATTAATTACGTGCACACACACACACACACACACACACACACAGATAAAGAGAGTATTTGGCAGTAGAGATGTGGGGTGGATTAGTACAGCTCTATTACCCATTAGAAGAACTCCAGTGATGCAGTGCATGCTGGGAAAAGAAAGAAACAGGAAGTTCTGAAGTGTTTGTGTAACTGATCTGCTGAACTCCGTATTGCTGACGCAGCACCATTTCACATCCACACCAGCTCACTGTGATTCCTATATTAATAATTTATATGCAAATCATTTATAATTTACTCACGCTTAGATCGTACATAGTGTGTGTGTTTGTGTGTGTGTGTAAGTTATCTCTCTGAATACAGATTGTGATGTTCATCCTTCACTCTCTTTATATAGATGTGTGTGTGTGTGTGTGTGTGCACGCATGCCTTTATGGATGGTATGTCAAATGGAGCTTACAAATTTGCACCATGATTCACAGTTTTGAGTCTCTAAGCTTAATTCTTTGAGTTATGATTCAATTCCCTGAAATTGATTCACTTTCTTTCTCTCCCTTGATTTTCCAATGCCTTAGTTTGATTCCTAAATTGATTCCTGGTCTTCAGTTTCTTGGGTTTGATTCACTAAGGCAGAGTCCCTGATCTTGATTCTTGGAATTTGGTTTTCTGAGTTTAATTCTCTGAGGCTGATTCCAGGGATTTGAATCACTTTGATTGATTCTCAAATTTTTCCCACCTATTCCCACCTCATGCCCAGTATTCCTGGGATAGACTCCAGATTCACTGCGACCCTGACTGGGATAAAGTGGTGACTGAAAGTGAGTGAGGGAGAGTGATACCCTGAATTTGAATCTTTTTGTTTGATTCCCTGAGTTTGGTCCCCAGAATCTAAATCTCTGAGTTTGGTTTCATGAATTGGATTTTTCAGGTTTGATTTAAATTCCTTAAGGTGTGTCTGTGTGTGTGCGCGCGCTCTGTAGAGTTAATGCCTTAGTAGTGCTGTGTTTTGTTGTTTATTTTGATTTGTTCTCACTTTGTTGGGGATTTGGGGGGCAACAAGGCATGATCTGATGAGCTGCCACCGGGGTATGTGTGTGTTTGTGTATGACATGTGCAACATAAAATGCCAGCGGTGCAGACAAGCGATTAGTGTGAAGGAAGAAAATGAGGCGGAGATGCTGCTGGTGCAGAGAAACCCATCCCTCTGTCACACACACAGGCATAAATGTGATGAGTTAGAAATGCAATAGTATGCTCAGTGGAGTGTTTAAGGAACTGCGTGAGCCTCTGTATGTGTGTGTGTTTGTGTGTGTGAGTGTGCGTGTGTAATTAGCTGAAGGGGAAATTGTATTTCCATTGTGTGTAATGAGAGCATTCACTCACACATACAGCAGCTTCTGTTGATTAATCCATTTATTTTATCGGCACTTCCTGTTTGTTATATTTTCTGTCATAAATGGATGAAAAGATATGAATATGAATGAAGATGTAATAAAATTATAATTTTAAAAACTGGATCAGTAATCAGGGTAGAGTCTTCTCTTTGTATCTTGGATCAGAGTTTTGTTTACAGCACAGCGCTCATTAATAACAGTTTTAATTAACACACTATACAGTGTAGCGTCTTTCATACATATGCGGCTCAGAGTGTTTTACAGTCTGTATGAGTACTGCAATAACATTTCTGTACTGATGTGGACCTGGTGACGTGAATCCCCATAAAGTCCAAGCAAGTTTGTTTCCCTGGATTTGATTCCTTATGTTTGATTCTCCAATTTTTTACCTGATTTTGGTTAACTAGTTTTGATTCATGACTTTTGTTCAGTTTATTCACCTTAATTTGATTTTATGATTTTAAATAATTAAAAATCATCCTAAAATATTTTGTTCTAATATAATTCACTGAGTTTGATTCCTTGTGTTTTCAGAGTTCAGTTTTCTGAATTTGATTCTCTGAGATTCAGTGAGTTCAATGTTCTGAGTCCGATTCCCTAAGCTTGATTCCTTGGGTTTAGTTTGCTGAGTTTGATTCCCTGGGGTTAGTTTTCTGGGTTTGATTCCTTGAGGTTAGTTTTCTGAGTTTGATCCCTTGGGTTTAGTTTTCTGAGTTTGATTCCCTGGGGTTAGTGTTCTGAGTTTGATTACTTGAGGTTAGTTTTCTGAGTCTGATTCCCTAAGTTTGATTCCTTAAATCTTATTCCCACCCACCAGTCGGCTCTCCCTCTCATACGACAGCTACCAGCTGAGAAGGGTGACTACAAATACATGCTTCCTCTGAGACACCTGAAGCAAGCTAACCGCTTCTTTTCAAACTCCTGCTGCATTATAGGGAGCTGTAACACACTCGGAAGATAGCGCCTTCCATGTGCATGAGCTCACAGACACTCATGACTGTCTAGTTTGATTAGATTGAGAGAAAGGGGGGAGAGAGAGAGTATACCCCTCCCACCCAGACAGCACAGCCAATTTTGTTCTCTTGGGCTCCTATCTGTGGATGGCTGTGTCATCATCTGGATTCGGACTTGTGTTCTCCAGAGACAATAGGGTGAATGCTTTTCTGTTGTGCCACAAGACACCCAACTTGGGTTTAGTTTTCTGAGTTTAATTCCCTGAGTTTAGTTTGATTCCTTGAGGTTAGTTTTCTGAGTCTGATTCCATGAATTTGATTCCTTGGGATGAGTTTTCTGAGTCTGATTCCCACAGTTTGATTCCTTGAGTTTAGTTTTCTGAGTTTGATTCCTTGAGTTCAGTTTTCTGGGTCTGATTCCCTGAATGTGATTCCTTGGGTTCAGTTTTCTGAGTTTGGTTCCCTGGGTATTCAATGCAGAATCCACAATATTGTTTTTCAGAGTTTGATTCTCAGATTTTGATTCCTCTAACTTATTCACAAGCTTTGATTCTCTAAGTTTAATTCCCTGAATTTGATTCACTGAGTTTGATTTGCTGAGCTGGACTCCTCAGGTTTAATTCCCCTCTGCATTAAGGTTCAGATATGTGATGTTGTATCTAGTTTTTCCATGTGATTCACTGAGGTTCCTCTTTGTCTTGCAGAGTTCTTCCTGGAGTTGTTGGACAACTCGGAGAAGTCTCTGAACCACATGTTCGTCCGCACCTACGGCAACCTGTTCATGCAAAACTCAGAGATCTTCGAGGACCTGTTCTCGGAGCTACGGCGTTACTACACAGGAGGGAATGTCAACCTGGAGGAGATGCTAGGCGACTTCTGGGCCAGGCTTCTGGAGAAGATGTTCCAGCTATTGAACTCTCAGTTCTCCTTCACAGACGAATATCTAGAATGTGTGAGCAAGTACACGGACCAGTTGAAGCCGTTCGGAGACACACCGCGCAAACTCAAGGTCCAGATCACACGTGCCCTCGCTGCCGCACGCACCTTCGTCCAGGGACTCATGGTGGGACGGGAGGTGGCCAATCGTGTGGCCAAGGTGAGGCAGAGCTTATTGTAGCATCCAGTAACTACAATAAGCTTAAAAGCCTAGCTAAATGGATAGATAGACAGACAGACAGACAGATAGCGAGACAGACAAAAAGGCAGACAGACACTGTCTCTTTCTCTCTCTCTCTCTCTCTCTCTCACACACAAACAAACTTGGTTGTATCTCACTCTCTGAATCAGGTGTGTTTTATGTGACACTCGTCCCTGGAGGACCTGTGTGTCTGTGATCGAGGGATGTTTTCAGGTTACTCTGTACTTCCTGTTTCCTGAGTGGAGTAGGGCATAGGGAGTAGGGCATGGGGGGATTTAATCAGGTTGCTGTTTATCAGGCTGACCTTTAGTGTGGTGTTTATTAGTGCAGCCGTGGCGGGGATGGATCAGAGCTCTGCTTTATCACAAAGCACACATACACAATAAATCACACCATCAGAGGAAACACACACACACACACACACCTACAATAAACACACTGTCTGAAGTTTGTGTTCAAGTCTGTCTATGGCACTACATGTGTAATACTTTAACATAAGATTAATGCATTATTCACAATTTGGGACACAGCCTATGACTGTGTTTATAACCAGTGCCATTTCAATCTCTGCGTGAGCTGCGCCTCAATTTGCTAAATGGCACAATGACCTATGAAGACCTTTTGTGGTGGGCTATTCAGTGAAGTAATAGTGATTTGGGTCATAGTCCATTATTACATTTATAAATGTGGATATGCTATATCCCAAACCACATACTAGTACACTAAATATCAGATCCAGATGGTGTACTTCCTGTAATGCCTGCTGTATATGCTAGATAACATAGGGTGTATATGCCAAAACAATGCAACGACTACCTAGGGCCACGTCCCAAACCATGCACTACTTTGCTAAAATAATATAAATGTATGAAATGCACTAATTGCTGTAACTATAGTAACATAGGGTAGAGGAGTACTTTTTTGTCTCAAATTGCACCACTAGTGCTGAACAGGATATCAAACTATAACATTTCATGTCTGCCATGTTCATGACCTGTGGCTACATCTCAAATCGTCATATAACCAACAACTAATATGGTAAGATTTGGAGCTATTAAGACATCCTGTTTAGACATCAGAGGCAGTTTAGGATGTGGCCCATGACAGTGCAATGTCAGAGAATGTGTGTTTTTCAGTCTCTCCATAGGCTGCATCCCAAAACTGCATACTTCTATACTTGAAATTGTAGATTCACTTTGGTGCATACAATTTAGCAAGGGGTCTTAGTAATCTAGGTAAGCCAAAGTTACCATGGCAACTGGACACTGCCTGTGGCTGTGTCCCAAATTGCCACTTACGTGCTGTGACTATAATCTGTGGTTTGGAGCTATTTCAACATCCTATGTAGTACATTAATGGCAGTTTGGGACATGACCTAGGACTTTCTGATAGCGAGTGTGTGTTTCTTGGCTGGTGCGATTTGACGCCGTCACCTTGCAGCTGATGGAAACACAAAGCCATTTGATAACTTTTCAGAAGTCAGGAAGTGATTAATGCTCTTATTGAGACACGGCGGCGTCATAAACATGAATTTAAAAGTGACAGCAGCAGAGCAAGGAGCCACACAACTCACCGCTGAATGAGCCAATCACAGCACAGCGCCTGTAACGACAGTAATGGCAGGCGTCTTTTATCTGTCTCTTTGGAAAGCGAGGATAATGGCCATTAAGAGAAGTGTCCTTGAGGAGCAGCGTTTATTAGAATGCTGCCGAGAGAGAGAGAGAGAGAGAGAGAGAGAGAGAGAGAAGTAATTGCTTTCATGTCCTTTCCAAAATGTGTTTTGAACATTTTCGAGACTGTGTGTGTGTGTGTGTGTTTGATGGAGGTAGTCTGTCTGCCTGATAAAGTGCTTAATAATGTCTATGCGATATTTAAACTCTGTAGTTCAATCATTTGTGGGCACACACACACACACACAGATATAGATATAGATATATAAATCTTCATGTTTAGCATTTAAGGTCCTGTGCTAGTGTCCAGAAGGTGATTGCAAATCCCAGCAATGCCTCTGTCTGTGTAATACTAGATTCTGAGATGAGGTAGCGCTTGTCGACTCACTGCAGCACGTTATTATCCAGAATTCCAAAACAAATTCCATACAAATGTCTATAAGCAGTTAACACTAAAATAAGGCAAACACCTAAATGATGAAGCATTTACTCTGTGTTCTCAGGACCCAATGTTCAAATGACTCTGGGTACATACAACACTGGGAAAAAAAGAAGAACCTTTGGTTGTAGAGTCATATATATATAGATCCCAGGGGACAAAGGACATAGGGAACATTGTGGTCTAGGAACGTAGATCTCTCAGAAAATGGAGCCCTGAGAACATAGACCACTGGGAATATAGAACCCCTGGACTAGAAAAATTAGGGGAGCATAAGGGGAATATAAAGCTTTAGGAACACAGTGCTCAAGGAACATAGAGGGAAATTCAGGCCCCATGGAACAGAGGACCCTGCGAATATAAGGCAAAGCATAGAGGCCCTGGAATATATAGCCCTGGGAGCAAAGATCCCTGAAATTATAGGGATCTGGGTCTATAGGGCCCTACGAAAAAATAGGACCCAGAATAGTATACAATTCTGGGAGTATAGAGCAAGGACTTTGGAAACATAGGGACCTGAGGAAAAAGACACTGGGAATATGGTTCTCTGGGAATATAAAGCCCTAGGAACACGGAGCTCAAGGAACATAGAGCCTTGAGACAATAGAGCTCTGGGAATTCAGGCCCCAGTGAACACAGGACCCTGGGAATATAAGGCAAATCATAGAGGCCTTGGAATATAGCCCTGGGAACAAGATCTCTGAAATTATAGGGATCTGGGACTATAGGGCCCTACAAAAAAAGGACCCAGAATTGTATACAATTTTGGGAGTATAGAAAAAGGCTTGGGAGTATAGAAAAAGGCTTGGGAAACTGAGGATAAAGAGCACTGGGAATATGGTTCTCTGGGAATGTAAAGCCCTAGGAACATACGGCTCAGGGAACACAGAGCTTTGGGAATATAGAATTCCATCTGGGAATATGGAACACAAGGGCCCTGGGAAGACAAGGCTCAAAGAAAATAGAGTCATGGGAATATAGAGTTCCTGGAATCTAGGACTCTGGGAGTGTCCTAGGAATATTAGACACTGGGAACAAAAGACTTTCGGAATAGAAGAGTTTGGGAGCATAGGGCCCTGGAAATATAGGACTCGGGGAACAAGGGACTTTAGGAATGGAGGACTTTGGGAATACCAGGGCTTGGAAATATTCAGCCCTTGGAATATAAGTCTGTGGGAACACAGGGACCTGAGGATGTAAAAGTTTGAGAGTATTTAGGAATGGGAACGTAGACCCCTAGAAAAAATAAGGCCCTGGAAATATATGATTCTGGGAACATAGAGCTATCAGAATATAGAACTCTGGGACTATATAGCACTCTGGGGATATCAGGCCTTGGAAACATAACGCTTTGGGAATATAGGAAGTATAGTGTGTATGTAGCTTTGGGAAAACACCACTGCCTTGCTCATATCACTTATTAATCAACCTATGATACACAAATATAATGCTTCTTTATTCAGTGCAGGACAATCAATATCTGATCAATACTTACCACACAAATTTAGCCTGACATTATATAGCACTATCAATACCAAATATAAACACCTACACAACTGTTTAATAAAAATATTAACAAAGGTCTTTATGGTCACAGCAGAACACTGCATTTTATTGAAGTCTATTTTTATTAATGGGTTTTTTATTAAAGTTTATTAAAGTACATGCAAGCCTCACACTGTAATGAGCTGTCACATACCATACGCACATCATTTATCATTTCACCTTTTTTACTACGCCGGTGATTCATCAGCTGAAACAGAACTTGAAAGAAAGACCATCAATCAGACTGTAATGGCATTAATGTGAGGAACATGCAAGGAATCATGGGGCATGTAGTATATATGGGTCCTTTTCAAACTTTTCCTTTGCAAACTTATGGAGATCTCATTATAGACCTAAAAGACACTAAAACTCATACGATAGGCATCTAGTCTTGTTTCTGTTCTTCTAATTGTTACACCTGAACAATTATCATGAAAGTTGTTTTACTATTATTTACTATATTAATGCTCAGAATAATGCAGCGTTTAGGTAACACTGCATTTTCAAATTTGAATTAAGGGGTGGGGTTAGAGTAACAGGTGCAGTAAGAGTAAGGGGTGGGATTAGACTGAGATTAGGACAGGATTAGAGTAAGGGTGGGGTTGGAGTATAAAATGCAGTTGTGTGGTTTGAGTGAGGGGAGGAGTTAATGTGAGGCATGGGGTTAGAGTAACAGGTGGGGGTTAGACTAAGGGGAGTAGTTAGAGTGAGGGGTGGGGTATAGGCTGAGCATAGGGTTACACTAAGTGGAGGCGTTACAGTGAGGGTGGGGTTAGAGTGATGGGTGAGGGACAGGATTATAGTGAGTGGGTGTAGTAGAGTTATGGGTAAGATGGAGGAGTAGAGTGAGGGTGTGGTCCTCACTCTTACCCAGTGAGGGTGGGAGTAAGAGTAAGAGGTGTTGTTAGAATGATAGTAGAGTTAGAGTGGGAGGGTGAGGGGTGGGGTTAGAGTAAGAGTTGGGGTTAGACTGAGTGGTTTTAGAGTGAGGTAAGGAGTTAAAGTGAGGGTGAGTTTAGTGTAAGGGGTGGTGTTAGAGTGAGTGGTGTGGTTATAGTAAAGGTGGAGTTAGAGTGTGTCTTGTGGTTGGGGGGGTGGAGTTAGAGTGTGTCTTGTGGTTGGGGGGGTGGAGTTAGAGTGAAGACTGTGGTTAAAGTGAGGGTGGAGTTAGAGTGAGGGGCAGCATTAGAGTATCCTGAATGGAGGATTTAAACTGTGGGTGGGGTTTAGAGGGGCGTATGGGTGTGTTTATTGTGAAAGGTGTGGATAGAGAGAAGTTGTGGTTAGAGTGATGGTGGGGTTAGAGCGTGGCGTGTGGTGAATAAAGCTGGATTTAGAGTGAAGGGTGTGATTTGAGTGAGAGGTGTGGTTTGAGTGAAGGTGTGGTTAGAGTGAGGATATGGTAAAAGTGAGGGTGTGGTTAGAGTGAGGGGAGGAGTTTGACTCACGGAGAGTTAGAGTGACAAGGGGCAGGATTATTGTAAGTGGGTGGAGTAGAGTTATGGTGAAGAAGGCAGGGTTAGACTGAGGGGGAGTTAAGATGATGCATACACGTTTAATTAGGAAGGAATATAATCGCTACTTTAAAGTTGATACAAAAACTGCATTTCCTCCATTTTTTTCTGCTTAGTTTGATCTTTTCACCATATCATTTCAACACACACACACACACACACAGAGCCGTTAAAAAGAGCATTGGGTAACAAGCGCAGTGAGGAAATATGGCCACGGCAGGAGATTTTGACAGATGAGATTGGCCGTAATTGGAGTGCGAGACCGTTGCCGTGTCCATCAATCACATGCTTGCGCTCTGCTGTTCTGAGATTGTGAGATGTTAGAGTTGCACACGAGAGGATAAACACAGCAGGAGAACTGTGTAAGTCATTAGCTTACTCCATTCTGATCAAAAGCAAACACACAAAAGAGATTACAATTTTTTGCTCACTTTTGCTTTGTTAACAGCATTAGTGAAGTGTCCTGCAGTGAGTGGTAGGATTTGTGAGTTTTGAGAAAGAATACACCCAAATTATAATCACTTCATCCATCCATGCATCCATCCATCCATCTATCCATTCTTCTTTCTTTCTTTCTTTCTGTATCTTTTCTCCATTCTTTCTTTCTTTCTTTCTTTCTTTCTTTCTTTGTCTTATCCTCAGTTGTAAGTCATTACAAACAAAAGAGAGTAAATAAATGTAGTAAATGACAGTGTGAGACTGATGTGGCTTTATAGGAGGAATTAGAGTGGGATTAAACCCAGCTCCTGCTTTTAAATCAGACACAGTGAGACTGAAGACTCTCAGTGTGGTGGATTATGAAGCCGTTTGGAGGATTTGTGCTTCATGACGCTGTAGTGCACTTAAAAGCTTTAGTGTACTGAACAGTAATGTGACAATTTGTGGGGATTAAATTTTATTTGTTTAGCTGCTGTCAGACTCAAAGATTGGAAATTAACTCTTTTTTTGTTGTCTCCAACCTCATTTCCTGGCAATTGGAGATCTAATTTTTATGTCTCACATAACACACCCACCATCATATTCTGTCAGAAGCAAGTGAAAGTTTTTGCTGCTTAAACATGGTCAGCATATGCCATTTAACTGGTAATCATAGTGGACAAGAATTTATCCAAGACAGCAAGAATGGTATCCTGGACAGAGATGGTATCGTCAATGAAGATGGTATCTCACATAAGAAAAGTACCATGGATAACAGTGGCATCTCGCACAAGAATGTTATCTTGTTCAAGGATGGTACCTTGGACAAAGATGGCATCTTGGACAAGAAAAGGTATCCTGTTCAAGGATGGTATCCTGGACAAGGATAGTACCCTGGACAAAGAAAGTATCCTGGACATTGAAGGTATCATGGGCAAACAGGATGGCATCCTGGACAAAGATAGTATCTTGAATAAGAAAGGTATCCTGGACAAGGACCATATCTTGAACAAAGATGGCATCATGGATTAGGACCATATCTTGAACAAGGAAGGCATGGACTAGTAGTATATCTTGGACAAGAACAATATTCTGAATATGGATGGTATCCTGGAAAAGAAAGGTACACTATATGGCCAAAAGTATGTGGAATATGTGGTCCCCCCTTTGTTGCTGTAACAGCCTCCAGCATAGCTGGATCAGTCTGGAGATGACAGTGCTCCACTGCATGACTAGGTGTTCATGGAGGGGATGAGAGACATTTTTCATGATGAGCAGCAGTTTAACAAGCATCCTGCCTACAAAACTGATTCCAGGGAGTCCAGATTGGTCCCAATTACCTGTCCAGCTTTCCTTATTAGTTTGTTTAGTCTGCTGGCATCTCCTGCTTTGATGCCACTGCCCCAGCATACTGTGTAAAAGATGTTGTCTTCCACAACCAATTGGTAGAACATACATAGCATCCTGTTACATACATTGAAGGACCTGAGCTTCCTAAAAAATTAGTGTCTGCACTGTCCCTTCTTGTGGACTGCCTCAGTGTTACATGTTCAATCCAGTCTGTTGTCTAAGTGGACTCCAAGGTACCTGTAGGATTCCACCACTTCCACATCCCCCCAAGGATAGAGACAGGGGTGTGTGGAGACTTAGACCTTCTAAAGTTCACCATCAGTGCCTTTGTCTTGACCACATTGAGTTGTAGGTTGTTCCTTCCACTCAGTGAAGCTGTCGATCACAGCTCTGTATTCCTGCCCTCACACTGTTCCTCAAATGCACATACAGAGAAGCATGGTATCTTGGACAAGGACAGTATATTGGACATAAAATGTATCTTGGACCAAGATAATATCCTGAACAAGGAAGATATTTTGGACAAGGATGCCATCTTGAACTAGGAAGTTATCTTGGGCAAGAACAATATTTTGGACAAGGATAGCATCCCAGACATCCCAAGCATACTGGCATCCCAAGGTATACTGGACAAGGAAGGTATCCTGGATAAACTGGATGATACCCCAAAGAAGGATAATATCTTGGACAAGGACAGTATCGTAGACAAGGACAGTATGGACAAGAAAGGTATCTTGGACAAGAAATATATCTAGGGCAAGAATGGTGTCCCCGAACAAGGAAGGCAACATTCACAAGGAAGGTATCCTGGATAAACAGGCTGGTATCCTGGAGAAGGACAGTATCTTGGACAAGGATGGTATCCTGGACAAGAACTTTCTAGCTAGCTAAGTTAGCATCAATGGTGAATCCCTAAGGGAGGATTATTATGGATTACATCTGAAAGCTGTTTGCATTTAAGTTAAAGGCAAGTCCAGTTTACAGAAGCTGGATGATTATTCTAGCTAGAATTTATCACATCATTTAAGGTGTCCTGAAAAAAATCTCTAGATGTCCTTCAGCAGAAATAATTTAGTGTCGAGTCAGAACAGTGTTAGTGTGATATTATTTTATGGAAGACATACTCAGTGAGTGTCAGTGCTTTAGGAGGCCTACAGGCAGAAATGAGCTGCCTATTTAAATATCATTGTCTCTCTCTCTCTCTCTCTCTCTCTTTCTTGCTTGCTTTCTCGCTTTCTCTCTCTCTCTCTCTCTGTCCCTCACACACACACACACACAGACACACACTCAGAAGTCCCATATCCTCTCCAGTATGTCTGTGAAAATCATTGACTTTAAAGGCAACAGGGGTCCACTAGTATGAGTGCACTAGAAGATTTCATCATCTGTCATCAGCTAGAACACACTATTGTCAAATGATGTTTCTCCAACCCTGTATGGTGTATTATGATTGGCTCAGAATACATTAATAAACACATAATGATGATGGTATTTATGAGGCCTATGGAGGGTGTGTGGTTTGGGACATGTCCACATTGGACTGATGATGGTATTTTATGGCCTATATAATGAATAGGGTGAGTGTTTTGGGACATGATGATGGTGTTTATGTGGACTATAAAGTGATTATGGTGTTCATTATTGTGTGAACTAGCCAGCTTGCTAACATCACTCACTGAACAATGTGTACTACTTTGACACATTATGTATTTAGTATAGATAATATTTTGTAGTAATGTAGCATGGGTGTTTGAGATGCAGCATCAATTGGTCATCTCTTGTACATGCTATTTATGGCAGTTTGGGACTCAGCTGCAGTTGTTGAGGTAAACTAGGAAGTTTTATCATTGTGGCACTAAAACCACTTGCTACATAGCATATAACAGTAACACAACAATTAGTCTAGATAATATTTAATAAAATAGTTTGGTGGTTTGGGACACAGCAGCTAGTATTCTGCACTCTCTATGGGCTACATCCCAAATCACCAAACTACCATTCTGAAGAGTGTGCCAAATATTACATCATCTCTGGTACGATTTTGAAGATATGTCAGTTTGAGATGCAGTTACAGGCATTCAAGATTAGCTATTAAGCTAAACAGTGTGTACATATGATGGAGTACTATTGTGACATGCAATTTGGTGCATTGGTTTTGATATTTGGAACACAGCCAACCCCCTTCCCCCTTCCCTGGTGATAATATGACACCGGGTGGGTCTCAGGGATCAAACCCGTCGCTGCGTGCCTTCTCATCTGTCGGTGTTTGACCCACGCGACACCGGATCACATCGCATCAAGTGCCAGGAAACGCGCAAGCATAGCATCATGACACACACACACACACTCATCATCTTGAGATAAAACAGGTCTCGGCGTTAAATGTGGAATAGCATGTGCGCACGGCAGAGACAGATGCAGCACAAGATGTGCATTAATGAGCCGCAGAAACGCCATTTACACCTCCGACCTGCCTAGTGAAATTCTCACAGAGCGGGAAAACAAGTTCCTGTAAACACAGCGATCTCTCTCTCTGTCTCTCTCACTCTCACTCTCTCTCACTCTCGCTCTCTCTCGTCTGTCTGTCTCACAGAATAAAATCTAGGTCGCTTGCACAGATTACCCAAAACACTACATCACAACCTACCCTCACACACACACACACAAAAATGACCTGATCTAGAAAAAAACGTAACAAATATCAGATATCTCTGAGGAAATAGTATAAGCCTAATTGGATTGAAATTTAAAAAAAAAAAAATTAAGTCTTTAAATCCTAGTCATGGTGACATATACAGTATTTATTTATTTATTTATTAATTCATTCATTCATTTATATTTATCATTATCCATCGTTTATTATTTGTTTATTTAGGATTTATTATTTGTTTCATATTTCCCAGTTGACTTTCTATTCATTACTTCATATATTCATTAGAACGTTTTTTTTCTCTCTTTTTTTAACCCATTTCTGACAGTGATGATGAGATGATTATAATATAAACAATCATAATGATATTAAAAAAAGTTTTGAGAAACATGATGTAGACTGCAGAAATAAAACAAATTTTAGCATCGAGATTTTTCCTGTTATTAACTTTAACTTTAGCACATACGAACAAAAAGAGTAATGAAATAAATTCTGACTGAAGAATTTTATTTACACAGAAAGATGTCTAATCACAGGATCGGATGAGGCAGAGCTAAATGAATAAGCATCATTAGATTACATTCTTAATCAACAGGCTGGGGGGCGGAGCCTTTCTGATTCTGCAAGGAAACGGTTCTTGTACAAGGTTTCTGCTCTCAGCCAATCAGATTCACCGTAATGATGATGTCAGTTACTGGAATAGATTCAACTCGTCAAAGGACACGATGATTCTCCGACCTGAGAATGAGACGCATCCCATTTTGAATGTCTTTTTTTTTTTTTTGCTGTGTGTGTGTGAGTGTGTGTCTGAGAGAGAGAGAGAGAGAGAGAGAGAGAGAGAGAGAAAGAGGCTGAGATGGAGCTGAACTGAATTAGCACTTCATTCTGTGGCGGCTGATGAAAAGAGAGACTGCAGGTCTGAGTGAAGGAGCGGCGGCCGCACCTCTCCACTCCTCCATTACACACACGCCTTCTTAAACACACACACAGCGTTTCCTCATGCTAATCTGTATTCAGCACACACTCGCACTGCTGATAACACATACACACACACAGAGTTTTGAAAAGAAGGATGATGGAGTGTGACAGGACAGAGCTGTGAATCTGAGCATTTAAAGGAACAGTTCAGCTAAAAATTTTATCCCAAACAATTAGTTTTGCGCTGTGATGCTAATGTTGCTAACAAGTAATGGGAGTTTATGGCCTCCAGTTTAGCATCGCATTTGTTATTCCTTATCATTCTCTCTCTCTCTCACTCTTTCTCTCTGTCTCTCTCTCTTCTTCCCTTATTTCCATAATTTCTTTATTTTTTTAAAATATCCTTTTATCTTTCATTCTCTTCATTCTTTCATCATACCATCCTTTTCATTCCACCTCTCCATCCCTTCTTCTTTCTTTGTTCTTTGATTCCCTTCTCACTTTTTGCCTCCTTTTAATTCTTTCTTTCTTTCTTTCTCTAATTGCATAATTTTTAATTTTTTATATTTTGTTTCTTTTGTTTTTTCAGTCTTACACTCTTGTCATACCTCCATCCTTTCTTTTTTATTCTTTGTTGCTTTTTTCCTTTTATTGTTTCTTTTTCATTTTTTTTCTGTTTCATATTTTCTCTAAGCTTCTTTCTTTTTTCCTTCTCTCTTTTCTTCCTTCTTGAATGCTTCTCTATACACTTTGATTCATTCATTCCTTTTCATTCTTCCTTTTTTATTCTTCCCTCTTGTCTTTCTATTTTTATTTTTACACTCGTCATTCTTACATCCCTTCTTTCTTTATTTCTTTTTTCTTTGTTTCATTGTTTCTTTTTCATTTTTTTCCTCTGTATTTCTCTTCATTTTTTATTTTTTTAGTCCATTTTTTAATTTCATTTTTTTAGTCCATTTTTTATTTCTTTTTTTTCTCTTTTTAATTTTTCCCTTTTGCTTTTTTATTCCCTCATTTTTATTATTATTATTTTTTAATTTATTTATTTTAATTATTCTTTCTCTCTACTTTCTTCCTTCTTTACACATCATTATTCTTGCAAATTGTTGGAATTTATTTTAGACATTTAAAACCTTTAATGGTCTACAATGCAAAATAAGACCTTTATTCCTATCTGAATCACTTCTAACGTATTGCTCCGCCTTAAGACTTTAGGCCACGCCCACCTTCAGACTTTAGGCCACACCCCTTAACTGCGTCCGATGCTGGGTGTGGAGTGAAACCAGACTGTGTGCTGAGGAAAGAAGTGATGGAGCTGCAACTGGTTTTGTGTCTGTGACGTCTTTTTGTCCGACTCTTCTTAGCGTCTATGATCTTGAGCTGTAAGTCGAGTTGTAGAACTGTGCCTCGGATGCCTCAGGTGCCTCGGGCTGCCAGTTGGACCATTGACTCAGAGTCATTTCTTTAGCTGTGCCAGCGCTGTTGAAGCTAAGCATGCTAACCCACTGCTAAGTTAAAGGCCGTTTGGCTCCTGGCACTAATTTGGATGCAGATAAAAAATGGGATCATGCTTAGCCACAACATGTCTGACTCAGGAGGGGATCAGGGGGGTTTAGTGCTTCCTCTCTGATGCCTAAAGACATTTAGCATTAGCATTAACATGTTTCCACTTCCTTCTTCTGGGGACGCGGCATTACAGACTTGTGTGTGTAATGCTAAAGCTGTGGCTCAAGGCTAGTAATGTCTTTAGTTGGGATTTTGGAGTGTGTATAAGTGTGTGTGAGAGGGGGAGAGGGCGAGTGGGGGGTTGAGGGGGGATGTTCTCATTTTTTTCCTCACAGGGGATTGCACACAGGAAGCACAAACCATCACAACGTCTTAAATGTCACCTATTCCCTATTCCCTAAATGTACTCGGTCATGTGTGGTGTCTAAAATGTGCTTCTTCTTTTTCTTTTTGGCAACAAAGCTTTACGGCTAATGTAGCTAACAAGTAATGAAAGCGTATAGACACCAGATTAGCATTGTGCACACTGCATTCAACACCATCATCAGTCCACTGTAGAGGTGTCCCAAACCACATAAACACCATTGTCAGTCAAACCACATAAACACCATCATCGGTCCACTGTAGAGGTGTCCCAAACCACATAAACACCATCGTCAGTCCACTGTGGACGTGTCCAAAACCACGTAAACACCTTCATCAGTCCACTATGGACGTGTCCCAAACCACATAAACACCTTCATCAGTCCACTGTGGACGTGTCCCAAACCACATAAACACCTTCATCAGTCCACTATGGACGTGTCCAAAACCACATAAACACCTTCATCAGTCCCCTGTGGACGTGTCCCAAACCACATAAACACCATCGTCAGTCCACTGTGGACGTGTCCCAAACCACATAAACACCATCGTCAGTCCACTGTGGACGTGTCCCAAACCACATAAACACCATCGTCAGTCCACTGTGGACGTGTCCCAAACCACATAACACCATCATCAGTCCACTGTAGATGTGTCCCAAACCACATAAACACTGTCGTCAGTCCACTATGGACGTGTCCCAAACCACATAAACACCATCGTCAGTCCACTGTGGATGTGTCCCAAACCACATAAACTCCGTTGTCAGTCCACTATGGACGTGTCCCAAACCACATAAAGACCATCATCAGTCCACTGTTGATGTGTCCCAAACCACACACTATATTCACTATATAGTCCACATAAATACCATCTGCAGTGGATGTGTCCCAAACCACATAAACACCATCACCGGTCCACTGTGGACGTGTCCCAAACCACACACCCTATTCCCTGTATAGGCAATATGTAGTGAATAAGATGTGATTTGGGACACTGTTTTCACGATCTTATTCTGTGACCTAAATTCATACACCGTGCCATTCACACACACAGCTTGAACTGTTAATCTCAGAAACATTACACACACACGCACACACACTAAATTCAATAATATAAATTATACATGAATACTAAACAGGAGAGAATGAATGAAATTCTAAGCTCGTCCTCACTCACAGCAGGATTTATCCTCACTACGCTGATCATATCACAGCCAAACAGCACCAAATCTCACAAATGTGTGTGTTTGTGTGTGTGTGTGTGTGTGTGTGTGTGTTTGTGATTATGGATTACTGTGCCTGGTTGGATTTAGAGTGTCACACCGGCTGAGGATTTCAGTCCATCTGTTTAACTCCGAGGTACTTCTCATTGCGCCTGCAGTGTCACATTAGTGAGGATTGAAGTTCGCACACTACCAAAAAACCCGTACCCATTTTGTTAGCCAAACTAACCAACAAATCTAGCTAAAAAACAAATCTGACAGGATTTCTGAGAGGTTATCCAACTTACATGCGTAAATACTCACAATCACAAACACCAACGCAATATTCTTTTGTTTTCAATGTCATCAATTAGCAACATTAGTGACACCTTAGCTAGCGTTAACGTACTCCGTTCTGAAAGTGGCTAGTTTTCTAACTAGATGCTAGAACTTCTGGTGCCAAAAATTATTCACCAAAACCAAAAGAGACACTAGCTGATGCTAGGTAGACTGTTTAACTGCAGCTCAGTAAATTTAAAACTCTATGTAAGTTTACCAGCAAGCTAGCCAATGTTAGCCAACATTAACTATTAAACTGCCACTAGCCAAAATCGTCATCAAACTAGCTAAGCTAGCTAACTAAAATTGTGAGAAAATAGTTGACAGCAAGTGTGAAATAAAGATAAAGGACTACAATAAAGCAAAATAAAGGGCAAACACAAGCTAGCTAACGACTAACGGTTTTGCTAGCCAGCGGGTAGCCATGTTAGGGCTTTCATAGTCTTTTATACAGACAGTGTAAAGGTGCAGTGACAGTAAAAAGGAGACAGAATTATCTGGAATATCAACATTTACCTCAGATGTTGTGTTGGTACAAATGTAAAAAAATAAAAATAAAATAAAAGATTGAATATGACTAATTGTAAAATTCTGTAATGACACTTAGCAAGGACCGCCCTGTGTGTGTGTTGGGGGAGGGGAGAGCTCATCTAATTGGTCAGTTTTGTTCACCACCATGTCATTGCCCTAATCGATACGCTAAATGTCAGTGCATTGAATCATTAGATATATGTAAAGCGCGCACACACACACACACACACACACAGACTGTTCTGAGGTAAATATGGGAGTGTGTATGCGCAGGCTCAGGATAAACCATCCCTTTCTCTCCAGTGTAATTTGTCTCCGTCTATAATGGCTAATAATCTAACAGGCTTAGCTTACTAGTTAGCAAACCTACATCAAGAAGCTAGCTACCTGACACTAGATAGCAAGGTCACGTTTTTTTTTTCGATAATGGACACGTTTAGCTAGCTAACGTTGTTCAACTTTGTTTACGATGTTGTAACCATAAAACATTATAGCACCAACAAGCACCACATCTGTTTTTGTTTACAAACACCAAATGATTCTACACACGGATTTTCACAGCCAGCCGTTAGCCAGCTAGCTAATGAACAATTCTGACAGGATTTCTGAGAGGATTTTTAACTCATATTTATACATAGCCATAAATACGTAATGATCATAACAATGACACATTCTCTTTCTTTCTCTTTCTTTCTTTCTTTCTTTCTTTCTGTCTTTCTTTCTTTCTTTCTTTCTTTACTTCCTTCCTTCCTTCCTTCCTTTTTAGTTGACCAATTCATCCAATGGTACTGTATTCTTTCCTTCCTTCCTTATTTTTTTTTTTTATCAATTTCTCTTTCTTTCTTTCTTTCTTTCTTTTTATTTTACCTCCATCTTATTTTCTTTTATCTTTGCTTCCTTTCTTCTTTTCCACCTCTTTTCGTTTTTCATCTCGAGCTTGCCTGTTTCTGTCTTTTCTCTCTTTGTTATGATTTCTTTTTGGGTTCTCCCTCTTTCTTCCTTCCTTTCTTTCACTTCAAAACAATGAGCATTCTGTATGTTTTATTTCTTTTCCATTTTGATTTATGGTCACTAATGTAAAAGGGCCAGGTTAAACAGGTGAACTATGCATTTGATTACATACAGTATAAGGTAAGGATATTGTGCATAGTATACGATTCCTCCTCAACTGTGTCACATCAGCGTTTCAAGGACTGTAATAAAGCATGAAAATGTCAGGATTTCTTGTCCCTCTAGAAAGACAGAGACAGAGTGAAAGAGAGAGAGAGAGAGAGAGAGAGAGAGAGAGAGATGAGTGATAGGTGGGAGAGAGAGAGAGAGAGACAGGAGAAAGAGACTTAGTTAGCTATAAAATACACCCAGAGCTCTAAAACAAGACAAGAGCAAAAGAGCGACAGAAAGACACAGAGAGATGGGTGGATATGATGAGAGATCAGAAAGACAGGGACAGGATGTGTTTATCTTAGCGCACCGAGGTGTGCCGCAACTAACACGCTCCGCTTCTTGTACTTTCAATTACACAGCGACGGCTAACACGTGTAGCGCGGCGTGTGGCGGGTAAACGAGTGAACGAGCAACGATGACAGGAAGGACAAACACACACACACAGACGCTCACACACATACACAAAAACACACACTGTGTAGCTGTAAATTAGAGTGAGCTCAGGAGGAGACTGTGCTAACATGCTAAACCAGCGCTAATGAAGAGGATTCTGGATTCTTCTTTTCAAGTCAATATTCAAACTTGTCTCACAATCATTCCTATAGTGTACACTACTTCAGAGTCTGAAACAGAGTCTACTTTTTGCAGGACAGATGGATGCGTCTTTGAGTGGGTGTGTCTTTGAGTGGGATGGATGGGGGTGTCTGAGTGGGACAGGTGGATGTGACTTTGAATGGGGCAGATGAGCGTGTCTTTGAATGGGACAGATAGGCGTGTCTTTGAGTGGGATGGATGGGTGTCTGAGTGGGCGTGTGTTTCACTGTGACAGATGGGTGTGACTTTGAGTGGGTGTGTCTTTCACTGTGACAGATGGGCGTGACTTTGAGTGGGGCAGATGAGCGTGTCTTTGAGTGGGAAAGATAGGCGTGTCTTTGAGTGTGACAGATAGGCGTGTCTTTGAGAAGGGCAGATGGGTATGTCTTTCAGTGTGACAGATGGGTGTGACTTTGAGTGGGTGTGTCTTTGAGTGGGATGGATGGGGGTGTCTGAGTGGGACAGGTAGATGTGACTTTGAAGGGAGCAGATGAGCTTGTCTTTGAGTGGGACAGATAGGCGTGTCTTTGAGTGGGATGGATGGGTGTCTGAGTGGGCGTGTCTTTCAGTGTGACAGATGGGTGTGACTTTGAGTGGGCGTGTCTTTCAGTGTGACAGATGGGTGTGACTTTGAATGGGGCAGATGAGCGTGTCTTTGAGTGGGACAGATAGGCGTGTCTTTGAGTGGGACAGATGGGTATGTCTTTCATTGTGACAGATGGGTGGGAAGAGGGAGGAATCCCTCTGATTGGTCAGTTTCGTACACCACTATATCATTGCACTAATTGATAAATTAACACACACATACACCACTGAATCTGTGGTTGATCATTTGCAATGTCATTCACTTGACACCTACCTGTCCATGTTGTGAGACTAAAACCCACCAGCCTCTCTAGCGATAACCTGAAGTCTGACTGTCTAATCTGATCCGTATGTCTTATTACGTGTCTTCCTCTAACCTGATCTCTGTGTCCTGTCTCCAGGTGAATGTGTCCCCCGGCTGCAGTAAGGCTCTGACGCGGATGCTGTATTGTCCGTACTGCGGCGGGTTTGTGGACCTGAAGCCGTGCAGGAGTTACTGTCAGAACGTCATGAAGGGTTGCCTCGCTAATCAGGCTGACCTGGACCCAGAGTGGAACGTCTTCATTGGTACCCACACTTTCTCTCTCTCTCTGTTGATGATGGTGATGATATCGATGATGATCATGTTGTCTGTAGTTGACGTTTCGCTCCTGCAGTGAGCTAGCTCCTCACTGCTAACTTGTTTAACAACTCAATAACAGCCTGTGTTATAGGTGTAACACAAGCCAGCTAGCTATTAGTCTTATCTTATTTTTTTGGCACTATAAGCTAGCTAACTATTTAGGTTTTGCTAGTAAAAACTTCTCCTTGTTATGCTAACTATCTTACATCAATAACGCTAGCTAGTTAGCTTGAGCAAGCTCAGGTGGAGAAGATCTATGTTCATCTCAGCTTGCTAATGTCTTGTGTATGATATGAACTGATTTCACATCATTTTGATATAAAATCACTTGCTAATTAGCTTTTTAGTTCAGATATAAACCGAGAAGGCTCTGGTAGTGAACTTTGCTAGCTAGCTAATGTCCGTTCTGCCAGATTGTGTTTAGCTTGCTAAGTGATGTTTATTAAACCATGACTGTTTATTAAAGCAAAAAATGTTCATTACAAGACATAAACATGTTCCTCAGTTGGAATGACAGCTATGTCCTCCGTGGTGAAAAGAATTTTCAGATTTCTGTCCACACAGATTAGTGATTCTATTCTGAAGCACGCATGCTAGCCACATATCGCCGTATATCACAGGAGGAATCTGCTGAATTCTCTGCAAGATGTTTGACCGTGTGTCATCTCGTGCTAAAACACTGAGGCGTGTTAACACTTTTCTCTTACACGCATCTGTTTTTTTCCTCTCCTTTGTTCTGTGACATTTCTGCAGATTTTTCATTTTCCTCACTATCGATTTTCAATCAGTGTGTCTCTCGTTCACAAAAAGCCATCGACCCCGACTCGGCTCGGTCACGCCGCCGTCGAGAATCCGTTTGTCTATTGAATATTTATGTGTGTGTGTGTGTGTGTGTGTGTGTTTGATGTCGTAATGTCGTTCCTAAAAGCCGATCGTGACATTTAGCTTCAGGATCTGTTGATAAGGCCTTATTGATCGGGTCGCGCTCCGATTCCATCCTTTTTGCTTGTGTGTGTGTGTGTTGTGTGGGGTGATTTAGGGAGCGGCCTAATGGAACAGCTGCCTCTCTGTCTGTTTGGTTAGCGCGCAGACTTCAGCCAAAGTGGAGACCCTCGGCTGCTCGTTATACACAAGAGAATTACAGGGTTTCATTTAAACATTTCTTCTCGGCTTGCCTCATCCGTCCACTGAACTCACCCACATACACACAGACCACACAGGATCACGGTGTCAAAAATAAAAGATAGATAAAATAAACAATTTTTCATTTTTTTTAAAAATCCCAAATAATTGCTAAGTAAAAAGTCAGTACGTTAATAGATATGTTAATACAAAGTCAGTACTTGAAGCATCTACAAGTGAAATGTAAAGGGTCACTGCTTTCATTTTCTATAAATAAAAAAGTCAGCACTTTAATTGTCTACAATTAAAAAGTCAGCACTTTAATTGTCTACAAGTAAAAAGTCAGTACTTTAATCTTCTACAAGTAAAAAGTCAGTAGCTTGATGATCTAAAAATAAAAGGTCAGCACTTTAATATATTACATGTAAAAAGCCAGCACTTTAATTGTCTACAAGTAAAAAGTCATTTTAATGTTGTACAATTAAAAATAAATCCAAAAATAAAAGTCATTATTTTAATGAACTAAGAGTAAAAAGTCAGCACATTAATTATCTACAAGTAAACCGCCCATACTTTAATGATCTACAAATAAAAGCACAGTACTTAAATTTTCTACAAGTAAAAAGTCAGTACTTTAATTATCTTCAATTAAAAGGTCAGCACTTTAATTGTCTACAGGTAAAATGTCAGTACTTTAATGATCTACTTTAATGAGCTAAAGTAAAAATCAATACTTTAAAGATATGTTAATGCAAAGTCAGTACTTTAATTATCTTAAATAACCTTTTCTTTAATTATCAAGCATAAAGTCAGCACATTATCTACAAGGGTCAATGCTTTCATTTTCTATAAATAAAAAAGTCAGTACTTTACTTGTCTACAAGGAAAAAGTCATCGCTTTAATTTTATACAAGTAAAAAGTCAGTAGTTTGATGATCTAAAAATAAAAAGCCAGCACTTTAACTGTCTACAAGTGAAAATTCAGTACTTTAATGATCTAAAAATAAAAGTCATTATTTTAATGAACTAAGAGTAAAAAGTCAGCACATTAATTATCTACAAGTAAACTGCCCATACTTTAATGATCTACAAGTAAAAGCACAGTACTTAAATTTTCTAAAAGTAAAAGTCAGTAGGTTAATTTTCGACAAGTAAAAAGTCAGTACTTTAATTATCTTCAATTAAGAAGTCAGTACTTTAATTATCTTCAGTTAAAAAGTCAGCACTTTAATTGTCTACAGGTAAAATGTCAAAAAAAAAATCAGTACTTTAAAGATATGTTAATGCAAAGTCAGTACTTTAATTATCTACAAGCAAAAAGTCAGCACATTATCTACAAGTAAAGGGTCAATGCTTTCATTTTCTATAAATAAAAATGTCAGCACTTTAATTGTCTACAAGGAAAAAGTCAATACTTAATTATCTACAATTACAGAGTTAGTACTTTAATGATCTACAGGGAAAAAAATCAGTACTAAAAGTTAGTACTTTAATTATTTACCATTTAAAAGTCAGTACTTCTAATTATTTACAAGTATTTTACAAGTCATTTTGTTATTGCTCTTGTTATATTATTTGTACTTCTTTTCAAAGGCAGTATTTTAAGCTTTCATTTTTTGGTAGTTTTAGTATATATTTATTCTGAATGTTTAATATAATGTAATTTTTTTTCTTTAAAATTTTTTTTTTTTTTTTTTTAGTTTAGTAATATTGTTTTCTGTAGTTCACATTAGTATGTGGTTTGGGACAGAGCCCGTGGAAAGAGTGCCCTTGTCTTGTTATCTCTTTGTGTTATAAGACGACAGAACAGAAAGTGTGTAGGTCTAATCCAGCGGAAATGATCATTGATTTCTGTGCCGGAAAACAGAAAGCTGCTCGTTCTGAAAGCGTCTCTGCGGAAATTACTCCTTCTCCATTAAAGCGGAGCCATCAGGAAACTGAGAAGCGTAAATGACAAAGTGTGTTTTCTTCGGCTGCTCTTCTGTAAAACATTCGGAACTGTAGCAATGAGACAAAGTCGGTGGAAGAGCGGCAGTCAGTTACGGGCTGTGTTTCAGACTCACACACCCACACCCACACCCACACACACACACACACTGAAATGTGAAGTGGGTGATGTTCAAATTCCCTAATGATAAGAGAGAATTATCCATGCAGGTTGGGAATGAAACGGTATTTCCTGTCATATCCCAACCCCAGAACAGAGGTCACATCTCTGACATTCATAATTCACTAGCTAATAATAAACTGCGAGGAGGGATCATCAGCGCATCACTTCTGCCAATCGGATGAGGGCGTGCAGAGAGTGCGCACTCCCATGAAGGTGCTGTGTGAGGTGGGCCAGCTCCTTTATCTCGAGGCTAAAACTGAGACGGAGACAGACGTCCCCGTGCGTCCAACACTAAATTAATAAACCCATTAATTTCAGGGTCCACGTTTTAAACAGAGCGGCCGGAGGCTAAATGTGACCGTCTCTCTGTGGGCTGTGTCCCAATCCGCCACACCTCAGTGCTAAATAGCATGTCGAACGAAGTATGTCGTACGCTTGTGGTAATTACACCTGTGCATGGTGTTCTATTTTAACTTAACTATGTGCTGCGGTAGTGCAGCAGATTGGGACACAGCCTCAGGCTAGTTGTCATGGTAACCCCGCAAATTGTAGCTGCTAAATGTTAAGAGTGAAAATGAGATAGGTCTTACTACATAAATAGGTGCCACATATCGAGTAGCGGATTATTGTAACAAGAACAGCAGTGTGATGGAAACACAACCATTCAGTCTTTCTTCTGGAAAGATGGAAAAAAGAAAATATGAAAGAAAACAAAAGAAAAAAATGGAAAGAAAGAAATTAATGAGGAATAAAAAGAAGAAAGTGGGGTGAAGAAAGATAAAGGAGGAAAGAAAAAAGTGAAAGACCAGAACAGAACAGAAAGAAAGAAGTTAGTGGGACAATGTGGCATGAGGGAGGAAGGAAGGAAGGAAGGAAGGAAGGAAGGGAAAGGAAAAGTAAGCAAAGGAAAGAGTAAGTAAAAAAAAAGAAAGGGTGGTAGGATAAAAGAAAAAGAAAGAAAGAAAGAAAGAGAAAGAGAACAATCAAAGCACAATGGGAAAGAAAAAAAAGCGTAGAGGAAAGAGGGAAATAGCAGAAAAATAATGAAAGAAAAAAATATAGACATAAATATATAACAGAAATTAAAAAAACTAAAAGAGAATGAAACAAATAATAGAAAAAAGGAAGAACATATTGGGACAGACAGAGAAAGAAAGAAAGAAAGAAAGAAAGAAAGAAAAATGTGTTCAGAGGAAAGAAAGAAATATTGCAAGAACAATGGGAAAGAGAAAAAGAAAGGGTGGAAGGAAGAAGAAAATAACAGAAAAATGATGATAGAAGTCCCGATGTCGCCATGAATGAGCCGCTACTATAGAAACGATAACGTATTAGAACGAGCGCATTAATATAAACCTGTGATTATTTACTAATATAAACCTGTGATTATTTATTAATATAAACCTGTGATTTGCAGCCACACTAATGTCACAGCCGCTGTTTTGAAAATATTCAACACCTTCCAACCAATCAGAATCGAGAATCGTGCACTGCTGTTGTTGACATACAGTAACATTAACATTAACAGAATATCCAACATTCTTATTAGCTGTACAGTACATAGGCATTTTTTTTTCCGTTTCCAGATCAGATTACTCTCTGATGATGTACTCGAAATCCCTCTAATTGTAACAATGTGTATTTTTTGTGCAAATGACCTGGAAGATATGTAGAACATGATTTTTAAAAAAAAAAAATGCATTAAGCCATAGAAAAAGTATATTACAGTTTTTCTTAATTGCTTTGACCCAATTCTCAAATGATAAATAATATTTTCAATACAACGTGTAAACCTCTACACCACTGGTCACTTGTTCTTAACAGATTCAAATTTCTTACTCTTTTAAGCAAATTTCACATGTTTCAGCACATCTAAGCACAACTGTCTACGATTCGCACAATTACCAAATGCATATTTCTTGCTGATCAAAACTGACGTGTTGCAGATATGAAATCTTTCACTGTGCAAGTCATCAAATGCACAGCAGTCCATTCAACCGTCAAAACCTGTCAGGCATATATTCCAGAAATAGCATTGATATGGGATTTTTGTAATGTAATTTTTGGACGTGAAATCCCACATGCCCTTGTGTTCGTGGATGAGGTTGGTTTCAATCCGGCCAAAGGCAGGAGACGTGGCAGGAGAAATGTCAGGTGCCACCGAGCCACAGTAGGCCAGCACGTGGGGCAATATAACAATCATGTCTGAGAATGTTGTGAGTACACATTTCCCAGTATTGCATCTCCTGATGGACAGCCTTGGACACCCTTGACAGAGATCTAATCAAGTGAGACAAAGAGAGGTTTGGTAAGTTCATCCATCCATCCATTTTCCATACCGCTTATCCTACACAGGGTCGCTGGGGAGCCTGGAGCCTATCCTAGGGGGACTCAGGGCACAAGGCGGGTACCAACCTGGACAAGGTGCCAACTCATCACAGGGCAAGGTTTAGTAAGTCTCGACTTGCCAAATTTTGTAATTGTGTGGGATAACGTAAGCTTCCACCATATCATCAGGGAATGGTTTCATGTCCACCAAAGGATGCTAATGGAGTTCCTGAAATTCCTGAAGTCTATGATCATCAACCTCGAGACCAAATGTCTCTGTTTGCTGCAGTGGATTCCCAGCAGAGCACTGCAGGGGATGGTTGCGGCACGCAAGGGAAAATATCAAGTGTGATGTCGATGAAAACCTCTGGCCAGACAGACAGGAGCGACAGGACGTCTAGTGAGGTGGACAGAGTCTTTAGTGTAGCACTATAGTATTACTGTGTTACAGTACATTGTATTATTTTTGGTTTGATTTTTTTTTTTTTTGTATTGATGCATTTTTGCATTCTATTGTGCTGTGTAAGTTTTCTGTTTACTGTATTGTTCCTTGTACTGTCAAAATCTGCATCTGAATAGTAGTCAGTTTGATATAGAGAAAAAAAAATGACATTCTGATACAGTAAGCATTCAGTGTCCGTGGAAAAGTAGAGCTTGACTGAAATTTGGATGTAAGGAAACACTTCCAGGGTCCGCTGCCAAAACTGTTTCAAGCAGTAAGCCAAAGCAATTGACAAAAACTGTAAGTCTCTGAGAAAACCCATTTGGAAAACTGACATCCTGTCTGGAACGCTTGTTTTTCATTTTATAGACACTCTACTCTACAGGCCACTGTAGATCCTGGAGGCGGAGCTTCGGACGTGGAATGGGCGTCACCATTCGAATGTTGAACAAACGTAACTGTTAAAAAAAAAACGTACCTAATGCACCTTTAAACATCTAGATGACGAACGCAGGAGGAAATATAATGAATGTGAAAATATCCGCTCATTATAGCGGGTTAATGCAGCGCATCTGTCTGGCACTATAAACCTCATGTGCTTTTAAGAGTACAATAAAATAAAAACGGTGTGACATCATCAATCCACGCCATTGGACCGCAAAGTAATTAAAACCCCGCAGGACGGCTTAAACACTCATCCCACTGATATGGAGATCGATATCAGGCACTGTGTACTGATCTGTTGTGGCGATAATGAGATTTTCATGGGGTGTGTGTGTGTGTGTGTGTGTGTTACATTCGGATGATGAACAGCTCTGTGACATCGTTACTGCACCACATCGCTTTCTTTTTCTGTCCCCGAAAGGAGAGGAGGAGGAGACAAACTCAAGGAGACACGGACGTCCTCTTTCTCCTACGCTCAGAAATCTGACTGAAGATACACCAAAAAAAAAAGTCTTTTTTTTTTTTTTCTCTCCACAGACTGAAATCCAGAGTCAATACTGAGAATAAATGAAACGCACAATAAGACTGAAGTCATGTGAAAAGACACACAGGAGCAGTTCCAGTCTGGTGAAAGAATCTGTTTTGGTAACAATCCCAAATTGCACCCCGAGCTGAATTTATTACTGTTTTTAGTAAAATATTGTAATGCATTTTTTTTTTATTTACTTTTTATTTCTAGCTCATAACTCAGAAAAAAAAACATTGTACTGAAATGAGACATTTGAGATTTTCAGTTAATTCCACATTAGTGTTTGGAAGTAGACGAGAATTTATACTATAATTTCTGTTTGATGCGAGGACAATCCTGGTTTGCCCTTTTTTTTTTTTTTTTTTTGCATATGTCATATCCAAAATATCAAAAGAACAGAAAAAGAAAAGAAATGAAATAATAATGGGTGGAAAGAAAGAAGGAAAAAAGGGAAGGAAGCAAAAGAAAAGATAAGAGAAGAAATAAGATTCCATGAGAGGGAGGGAAGGAAGGAAGGAACAAACAAACAAGCAGGTTTGGATGAAAGAAAGAAAGAAAGAAAGAAAGGAAGAAAATGGGTGAGATGAAATAAACAAAGAAAAGAAAAAGGCTGGGTGTGATGAAGGAAGGAAGGAGAAAGAAAATGAACAGAAAAGGAGTAGAAAGAAAGAAAGAAAGTGGGTGGGATGAAATAAAGAAAAGAAAAAGAAAAAGGCTGGGTATGAGGAAGGAAGGAAGGAAGAATATGGAGTGTTACTGATTGAATTTTTGTTTAAATAATGAGTTATTTATTAAAGAGATTAATTGAATTACTTTCGATTGACGCTTTACATGTTTAGTAAAAATACGCACATTTATAAAGACGTGTTTTTGTTTATTATTTTTGAAGAACCTAGGCATTTGCAGTGTATGTAGTTGAATATATAGCAAAGTAAAGCGAAAAAAAAAAATCAGTCTAGAACTGTAAAGATTTGAAAGGGTCACGAGCGAACTCCATCCTCCATCTCCATCTCCTTCTAAAATCTCTTGACTGAGTTTGTGACCTTCAATGTTTTTTTTGGTGAAAAAAAGTAGAGAACATTTTGAGCACAGTGAATGTGAGTTGGCCGTGTCAAGACTTTCCATTTCAGTAAAATGAAAAGCTTTGGCCATAAAGTCGCGGATCCCCAACCGGCAGATTGAGTGTTTAAAACATTTAAGACGAGTGTGCCGGAGGGCAGCGGAGCAGCTAAGCGCACTGGACGTTGTCTTACATATCAAATACCAGATCCAGAAGTGTGTGTGTGATTACTGGAGACATTTTACAGTGAAAATATTGTGACAGATTATGTTTCGATTCAGGCTTTAACACTGCACGTGCACATATGGAGGATGTGAACGTGAACGTCACCTCGAAAGCTGTCACCTAAATCCTGTGCTCACTTTGAGGCGAGAAAGTGAGAAAAACATCAGCTGTATGTGTCCTAGTTTTTCTAGCTTTTCATTTTATAGCACACTAAGCACAATTTCCTGACTTTTTTTTTTTTTTTTGCTAAATCAATAATATGTACAAACACAAACTAGCTTTACAGTAAACAAAGTAAAACACGAACTAGCATTATAGTAAACAGTAACACATGAACTAGCGTTATAGTGAACAAAGTAAAACACAAACTAGCTTTATAGTAAACAGAGTAAAACACAAACTAGCGTTATAGTGAACAAAGTAAAACACAAACTAGCGTTATAGTAAACAGAGTAAGACACAAACTAGCTTTATGGTAAACAAAGTAAAACACGAACTAGCTTTATAGTAAACAGAGTAAAACACGAACTAGATTTATAGTAAACAAAGTAAAACACGAACTAGCTTTATAGTAAACAAAGTAAGACACAAACTAGCTTTATGGTAAACAGAGTAAAACACAAACTAGCTTTATGGTAAACAGAGTAAAACACGAACTAGCTTTATAGTAAACAGAGTAAAACACAAACTAGCTTTATAGTAAACAGAGTAAGACACAAACTAGCTTTATGGTAAACAAAGTAAAACACGAACTAGCTTTATAGTAAACAAAGTAAAACACGAACTAGATTTATAGTAAACAGAGTAAAACATGAACTAGCTTTATAGTAAACAAAGTAAAACACGAACTAGCTTTATAGTAAACAGAGTAAAACACAAACTAGCTTTATAGTAAAGAGTAAAACACGAACTAGATTTATAGTAAACAGAGTAAAACATGAACTAGCTTTATAGTAAACAGAGTAAAACACAAACTAGCTTTATAGTAAAGAGTAAAACACAAACTAGCTTTATAGTAAACAGAGTAAAACACAAACGAGCTTTATAGTAAACAGAGTAAAACACAAACTAGATTTATAGTAAACTGAGTAAAACACACTAGCTACTACTAGTTTTAGCCTTTTTTTAGTTTTAGCTTAACTAGTTAACTAGCTTTATAGTAAACAGAGTAAAACACAAACTAGCTACTACTAGTTTTAGCTTTTTTTTAGTTTCAGCTTTACTAGTTTTTAGTTTTAGCTTTATAACTAGCTTTATAGTGAACAAAGTAAAACACAAACTAGCATTATAGTAAACAGAGTAAAACATGAACTAGTTTTATAGTAAACAGAGTAAAACATGAACTAGCTTTATAGTAACAGAGTAACACACAAACTATTATTATAGTTTTGGTATATTGCTAGCATATTATCATGTGAAAAACAGCATGCTTAGAAGAAGCGTTTGTTTTTAAACTTACAGACTAGCATTACTGTAAACAGCCTAACACACATGCTAGCATTATGTTAAACAGACTAAAACGCAAACTAGCATTATAACAAACGGGCTAAACTAGTTTTAATGAACTAGCTTGAACTATCAATTGGCAAGTAGCATTACAGTAAACAAACTAGCATTCTAGTAAACACTAACTACAAACTAAAATGTTTTCGCATTAAAGCAGTTTAGAATTTTGAAACATGGTTATTTCTTTAACGGCTAAACACTGGACATATGTACAGGTCATGCAGCTCAGCATTGTTTCTCTCCCTCTCTCTCTCTCTGTCCTGCTCATTTTCATGGCTAATTAAGTTTTCAGCTCGCGTTGCCGTTAGCGAGCCTGTTGTCACCGCAGTGTAAGTGATCCGCATTGATTTTAGTGACTCATTTCTTTTTAATCGCGCGGTTTTGATGTGGAGCAGAAACCCGAGGCGGCTGTGAGCCCACCGCGAGCTCCCCGATATTTCCTGTCCTTGTAAAGAAGCGGGTAAAAATACACACAAACACGAGCATCAGCGCAGGAACCGGGGACGGAGCGGGTGGAGAACGTTAAAGGAGGAAAACCGAACTCTATAAACACATCTGGGTAAAGATGAGCAGGAATTTCTCAGCGAGCCAGACACACACACACACACACACACACACACACACACACACACACACACACACACACACATTCAGCTCACTAGCATTAACATCACTGATACAGTAAACTATTATTATTATTATTATTATTATTATTATTTTCAATTCTTTATTTCATTCTTTTTCTTTTTTTATCTCTTTCTTTGCCACATCTTTTTCAAATCGTCCTTCCTTCCTTCATTCCTTCTTTCTTTCTTTAATTAATACTTCGTAGTTGTTTTCATCTTTTTGTTTTTTCATCAACCATCCTGTCTTTTTTTCCTCCATTCATACCTTTAATGACATTTCTCTTTCATTTTTCCTTGCTTTGTTTTTTCTCTCTCTCTTTTATTATTTTTTTCTTTTTCCTTTTTATCTCCCTATCCTGTCTTTCTTTGTTTAATCTTTTTTTCTTTAATTATTCCTATTTTGGCTCACTTTCCTGTCCACATCGCCATCCCTTCCCTTAGTTTTTCTTTTGTCATTCCCCATTGCATCTTTTCTTTATTTATCTTATCTTTTTTTTCCATTTTTTCTTCTTGGTTTGTTTTCTTTCTTTATTTGCCATCTTTCGTTATTTCAGCTTTCACTATTTTTCTGTTATTTCCTTCTCTCTACTATCTTTCTTTCTTACTTTCTTTCTTTCTAACATTTTGTTTTTCATCTTTGTGTCCATTTTTTTCACCTCTCCATACTTCCTTTTTCCTTTTTTTTCATATCCCATCCTGTCTTTTTTCCCCCATTTATTGTTTTTATCTTCCTTTTATTATTTTTACCATTTAATGTTTATTCTTTGCTTTGCTTTGTTTTCTTTCTTTCTGAGCAAATCTTTCCTTTATCTACTTATTCAGGTCATTACTACATCGTTTATTTATTTACTAACTAATTATTTAATGTATTTATACTCTTTCAACTACTTTAATTATTTTCTAATTTGTTATTCCCTAGTTTTCTTTATTTACTTTACCTCTGACTTTACTGTCTTTATTTCTTAATTCTTTTGTTCTGCTTTCTAGATGCAAATAAAGATAGAGTAATATAAAAAGTAATAAATTAATATAAAAAAAAATATATAATATTTTTCTTTGACTTATGTGTTTATTTGCATCTTGAATAATCAGTGTAGGACGACTCTTTATCTTTCCCATCTCGGCATCCCTCGTTCCCACGTCTTCCCTCACTCTGACTTCCTTGTTATCCGAGATCTGTCCATCTCTCTCCATCCGTCTCTCTCTCTCTCCGTCTGTCTTTCTCTCCGCGGAGTGATGGAGCGTGCGACGGCGGTGATGGATTTGACAGGTACAAACCCCGACAGAGATGCGGAGACAGATAAAGTGTTTCATTCACACCATCACACCATCACACCATCCGTCGCTCTCTTTCATCCTCTCTCTGTGTCTCACTCTCACACTGTCTCACTCTCTCTGTCTCACTCTCACACTGGTGCTCTCTTTCCAACACTCAGCATCTCTCTTTTTTCTCTTTATATAACCACATCCTTTAAACCCACCATATGTGTGTATAAGTGTTAAGGTGTTAATCCTCCCTTCTGTGTCATACCTGATGTACATGATGCTGTAGTGTGTAGGAGTAGGCAGCGCTACACATTTGGAGCGTGTCCCTGAACTCTTTTCTAGCTATGTGACAGCTGTGGCTTTTCCTCTGGGGAAATAAATAAAAATTGAGTGTTTACTTAGAGGAAACATTCAATCAGCATGCCTGTGGTTAAACTCGCTGTAACACCCAACTGCGACATTTTAAACACTAAGCATTCCAGGATACGCCACTTCCTCCTGCAATCCTTTTTTTTTTTTTTTTTTTTTTTAACCTCGCACACTTCAAAATAGTTGCAATTACAACACCTCGGTTAGAGTGAAGCAGCAGGAGCTGAATATAAACCATGGATAAATGATAGACTTAACGTTGAAGAGTGTCAAAAGTCATGATGGAAAAGAATGATGGGGGGAAAAAAGAGAAAAAATAAAAGTAAAAGGCATTTCATTAACTCTCCCTCCTGGTCGCTCCCTAATTAGTGAAGGTGAACACAGTCGAGCACTAAATGAGCTTTTTTGTTTGTTTTGTTTATTGCTTCAATGATTTTATTACTTGAGAGCTGCTACAGAGACGCCCATGACTACACCCATTAAACCCTAACGCTAATTACTTCTGACTCCGCCCACCACACCCACCAATCCCTGTTAACTCCCAGTACCACTGTATTCCATCACATAAATGACAAGCACACTAGTTACTACTGAACGCACCAACACAGCTACTAATTATTATTCACTAATTATTATTCACTAATTATTAATCCAGACTCCACCCACCAAAACTACTAATTATTTCTGACTCATCCCAACAATTACAGCTGACTTCAGCTACTACACCCACTAATAATTGCTAGCTCCACCCACTACACTTACTGATTATTATTCATGCCGACTCCATCCAACACACCCACTAAGAATGCTGATTCCATCCACCCTACTATTTTCCTTTGACTCCAGCAACCCCACCCACTAATTACTTCTGCCTCCATCCACCACATTAATCTTGACTCCACCCAGCCACATCAACTAATTAGTTTTAACTCCACCCACCACATCCACTAATTTATTTCTGAATTCACCCACCACACCTGTTATTTTTTTTCTGACTCCACCCACCCCACTCACTAATTACTTTTCACTCTACCCACTACAGTGACTAATTACTTTTGCCTCCACCCACCCCATGAATTACTTCTGACTCCACCCATTACACTAATTACTTCAGACTCCACCAACACCCCCACTAATTACTACTGCCTCCATATGCCACCCTAACTAATGTTCACTTCTCCCACCACACGCACTAATTACTAATGACTCCACCCATCACACCCACTAATCACCTCAGACTCCATCCACCTTGCTCATTATTTTCTGCTGACTCCACCCACCACAATAATTACTGTTTACTCCACCAGGCACATCCATTTATTACTTCTGACTCCACCCACTTCACTCATTAACTGCTTATCATCTAATCCACCCACCACACCCACTAATTACCTCTGACTCCATCCACCAATCAGTTAACCAAACATTTCGGTTTGGTAATAAAATGCAGATTAAACTGAAAGTTCTGAAATTCAACCCAGATAAGTGTGAATATATCAGACTTTTTGTTGCCTCTGTAGGCGCCCTCTTTAGCGCTTCAGTGCTTTCTATTTTAGACTTAAAGTTATAACATGGAGCTAATATTAAAAGCCACTTCAGGATCCATTTCAAGTTAAAGCATCCTACTCGCTCTGCAGCTCAGATCTCAGATCTCAGCGAGAGGAAACTTTTCAGTACACAGTTTGAGGTGAACGCTGAACCTTTGACGAGTTTCAAATTCTGAAAATAAAATAAACAATAAATGTGTCCTCGTTTCCCCCCCTGCGGCATGTCGGTGATTCACTCGCTCCGCGCCACCGCACAGAATTTACAAATAAAAAACGCCTCTGTTTGTCTTCTTCCTCAGACAGCTCGGAGCTCTGAGCTTCTGGGGAAGAATTCATTTATCTTCAGTAACCGCTTTATCCTGAACATTGTGGATCTCATTAACACTGGACGCAAGGTAGAAGAATTCACCCCTTGATGGAACACCAGTCCATTACAGGGCACCATTCACACACTTATTCACACCTAGCGGCAATTAAGCATAGCCAATCCATCTCTCTGTTTGTTTTTGGACAGTGGGAGGAAACTGGAGAACCCTACTACTAACAATCCATAACCCTGAAGAAGACATCATGGTTCTCTAGAATATTTCTATAAAAAGGGGTAAAAAGCAAGAAGAGATCTTGAAATTGGGGAAGAGCTCTGAAAAGAGGTGGCAGGGTGGATCTAAAAGCTAATAGTGGTTATCTGGAATGGGAAAAGGGGTGTGGCTTGGCTCAGATAGGTGGAGTTTGGATATATGAATGAATATAGTCTAGAAAAGAAGGATGGGTTTTAGAAGATGAGTGGGTGGAGTCTTGAAAGACAGAACCATGGTTATATTTTCTGATCTAATTCAGTTGTGAAAAGAAAAGACGGCTGAAGTAAGAAAGGCCCAAAAAAAATGTTCATAAAAGGGGCGGAGTCTGGAAATAGGGGGAGTGGTTTGGATAAGGATCAGGAAATAGTGGGAGGAGTCCAGAAAATAAGTAGGTAAAGGGATATAGAAAAGAGAGTGTGGTCGATGGGAAGGGAAGACGTGGAAAAGTGGGTGGAGCCAGCTAGCTAATGTTAGAAAACTACAGCCCCAGAATTATTGGCACCCTTGAAGGTGAAGATGGTTTAAAAAAAAAAAAAAAAAAAAAAAATTAAAAAGGTTTGGTAAAAATGTTGAAAATATGTTTAACTGACATAAACTTATTCTTAGAATTTTTTTAAAAACCTTATGAGTCAGAAATATTGGCACCCTGCATTTAGTACTTTAGTAAATAAATTTTAAAATCAATGTTACTTCAGTGATCAGTTATATTTTTATTACAGTAGATAAAATTGTCTTCAATGAAATAAATGTGAAATATAAACAAATTTATTCTTGCTTTCTTTAAAGGTTAGATTTTGCTCATATAACTTTTTCTTACAATCTTGACCAAGGGTGCCAATAATTCTGGACCTGACTGTATTGTACAGGGAAATTAAAACCAAACACAAAATTCTGTTGATCATGATAACTTCAAATAATAAACCCTAATAACAAACACAAGTCTCTTATCGTACCTGATAAAACTTAAACTGAGCTACAGTTTTACGTGTAATTTAAAAAAAAAAATGTCTGGGGCGTGTCTGGGGCAGATTTTATGAAGCTCGGTGTTTGTTCTACATATTTTTTTTTTATCGCTGAAGATGGAGGCACGTCTCTATTGAGCCTAATGTGTTTTTCTCCGTTATTAAATCTCTCGAGTCTCTCTGACCTCTCAACGTTAATTGCGTTTGCTGTTATTTCATTTTTCCATTTTGTGCCTGAAGCCTGCAGCCATTCGTTCCTTTTTATTTTTTCAACAGCACTCGCGCTTTCACTTCCTCTTTCAAAGCCCTAATTGACAATCAAGTCTTAAATCTTCCTCTCTCACTCTGTCTCTCTCTCTCTCTCTCGGCTGTAATGAAAGAGCGAGACACCTGCAGGCGGTTCTATCGTTCAGGAGCGGGCCTAAATGAAAAGATCAAACACTTTCATGCCACCCTCGTTCATCCAGAGTGCACTTGGATCGATAGTCTCACTCCGGCCGTGGTAATAGGTTCCCTACGAGCGCAAATTAATAACTGAGATTTAACGACTGAACTGTGCGAGCGGCACGGCGTCCGTCCACACTATCGACTGCAGAGACGGGATGGGACATTCAGGAGACATTCGGGTGAAGGACGCGCACGCACATGCACACACACACACACACACACACACACACACACACTGATGCCTCACTAACAGGTTGCTGAATCACACAGACTGATGAACAGAGTGGGCGTGGCTTGTAGACCATTTTGTGCTGCGAGTGTACACTTGTGCGATGTTGATCTATATAGTCTGGACAGGAAGTCGTCAAGGGGTCAAGGGGTCAAGGGCGTACTAACTAATGCTTCAAGAATTAAAACATCAAGTTTCAAATGTAAGAAGAGGGGACTGAAAAAGAGCAAGCATCTCTTTCTTGTCTTTCTGTCTTTTTTCTACTCATTTTACTTGACTTCTTTCTTTCTTTCTTAATTATTACTTCTTATTTTTCATCTTTGTATCCCTCCATCCTGTTTTTTTTCACCTTTCCTTATTCCTTTTTCATGTCCCATCCTCTTTTTTTTTCCTCTATTCATCCTTTTAACCCTTTTCTCTTTCATTTTTCCTTGCTTTGCTTATCCTCCTTTTCTATATTCTCTCTTTCTTTATTTAATCTTTTTTTCTTTAATTATTTCTATTTTTCCACACTGTACTTTGTTTTTCACCTCTCCATCCATTCCTTTATATATATTTTTTTTCTTTTTTTCATCCCCATCATATCTTTTCTTTACCTATCTCATCTTTTCATTGTCTGTCTCTCTTTCTTTCGACATTTTCCCCACTCTTTATCCCTTTCTTTGTATTTTCGTTCTTTCTACTTTTCTGTTTTTTTCTTTCTTCCTTTCTTTTCTCATTTCCGTTATTGGCTTTACTCACATTCATTCTTAATTCACTCATTCTTCTCTTTTATGCCTTCTTACCTATTCTTCTTTCTTCTTCTCTTCCTCCCTCCTTTTCATTCTTTTTTGACTTTTCTCTCATTCATTTCTTTCTCTCTCTTATTTTCCCTCTTTCTCCATCTTTCTTAGCTCCTTGCACGCACTGTGTGCTTCATTCAGTAAATGCAAATCTAGTTATTAGTGTGTGTGTGTGTGTGTGTGTGTGTGTGTGTGTGTGTGTGTGTGTGTGTGTGTAGACTCCATGCTCCTGGTAGCTGAGAGGTTGAAGGGGCCGTTTAACATTGAGGCCGTGATGGAGCCGATCGACTTGAAGATCTCTGAGGCCATCATGACCATGCAGGAAAACAGCATACAAGTCTCCGCCAAGGTACACACACACACACACACACACACACACACAGACTTTCTATGACTTCTTATAACAGTAATGTTGATTGTGTAGCAAGTCTGGCCATGGGCAGTGTCCCAAACCACCATACTATTACTCTGGTCATTTCCTAATTACACTCATAGTAACCTATTTATAGGGTTCTATGTTGTAGATTTGGGACGTAGCCGTAGTGCATAGCCACTTTTCATGGTAACCAGGAAAGCCTTGTTTTTGGCTCACTATTTAGTGGAGAAGTATGACTGTTTGGGACGCAACCTAAGACACGTATTACACATATTTGAAGGCTGTTTTGGTAACCATGGTAACCACTTTGTTGTTGTTGCTGTTGTGTGAAGGTGTTTCAGGGTTGTGGTCATCCCAAACCAGTTAGATCCGGATCAGGTCGGAGCACCCGCGAGGTGTTCAATGCTCGTTTCAAACCCTACAGCCCCGAAGACATGACTCCATCAGAGAGCAGCGGCCTCGACAGACTGGTGAGTGTCTGTGTGTCTCTCTGTCTGTGTGTCTCTCTGTGTGTCTCTCTGTGTGTCTCTCTGTGTGTCTCTCTGTGTGTCTCTCTGTGTGTCTGTCTGTGTGTCTCACTGTCTGTGTGTCTCACTGTCTGTGTGTCTGTGTCTCTCTGTCTGTGTTTTTGTCTGTGTGTCTCTCTGTCTGTGTGTCTCTCTGTCTGTGTGTCTCTCTGTCTGTGTGTCTGTGTGTCTCACTGTCTGTGTGTCTGTGTGTCTCACTGTCTGTGTGTCTCTCTGTCTGTGTGTCTGTGTGTCTCTCTGTGTGTGTGTCTGTGTGTCTCACTGTCTGTGTGTCTCTCTGTCTGTGTGTCTGTGTGTCTCTCTGTGTGTCTCTCTGTCTGTCTGTCTGTCTCTCTGTGTCTGTGTGTCTCTCTGTCTGTGTGTCTGTCTGCCTGCTTGTGTGTGCATCTGTCTGTCTGTCTGTCTGTCTGTGTGTGTGTGTGTGTGTGTGTGTCTGCCTGCCTGTCTGTCATTGTGTCTCTCTGTCTGTGTGTCTGTCTGTCATTTTGTCTGTCTGTCTGTCTGTCAGGAAATGGCTCAATCTCTGTGTTATTTCTCACACTGCTTCCCAGAGGAGCGTCTGGAGAACAATGCAGGACAGCGTAAGCTGACAATCCACCTACTCTTTCTCTCTCTTTCTCTCTCTTTCTCTCTCTCTCTCTCTCTCTCTCTCTCTCTCTCTCTCTCTCTCACACACACACACACACACACACACACACACACACACACACGCGCGCGCGCACCCACAGCTGTATAATAGTCATGTGCATATAAACTACAATGTGTTGTACAGAGGTTTGAGTTCTCTGTATTTATATCTTTCAGGTTCACTTTTCTTTCTTTCTTTCTTTCTTTCTTTTTTTATCTTTCTATTGTAATTTTTCTTTCTTTCTTTCTTTCTGTTTCATTCTCTCATCTTCCTATTTCTCTTTCTCTCTCTCTCTCTCCCACAGATATGATTTTCTTATATTTTGTATTTATAATATAAAACACTAGGGACACTATATATAAGTGCACTACACATTAGAGATAACCCTTCACGCTTGGAACACAGCCAAGAAAAAAAGAGTGAGAAAGTTTGACGAACTTGACTATAATTTCCTATAGCATGCACTAAATAAATAAACTATCCACTATTACATTAAGAATGGATTATCTAAACACAAAATGTATTTATTTTTGTTGATGAATTTATCAGATCATTCTCGTCTGTTTACACTGAATCATCAGCCTGCTGCCTGAAGACCCCTTTCCCCAAAGCACACTTTACTAAACGTCTCCTTCGTTTGTGCCCTCCACACTACACGGGGATAAATAAGAATAAGATTCTCAGGACTACCCGGTCCTGTCAGAGAAACACGCTAATGGACTCAACCCCCAGAGGAACACGCAGGTCTGTGTGTTAGCTCACCTCGAGAACCTCAGCACTGAGGCTAACAGTGGAACACTCTCAGCAGCTCTTCTATGCTATTTCAGCTAAATAAAATAACAAATATACTATAGAACATCCAGATGTTTAGCTAATCAAACCCACTCGTGTATCCTAGTGTACACTTCAGCCTGGTTCTCACTAAACTCAAGAGATCAGACAATACAATAATAGCAAAACGGTTCATAAAATAAATTAAAATTTCCAAACTAAATATGAATAAATTTATTTATATAAAATAGCAAACTTTGAATATAAAGGGCAGAAAGAAAATAGCATTACTGTAAATAAAGTAAGTTAAGACTAGTATAATAATAGCATGAAAAGGACAAGTTAATAAAAATAATAATAATAATAATAATAATAATAATAATAAGCACAAGAACTGTGAATAAACCAAATTAAAACCAAACTAAAAAATTTTTTTTTTAATTATATATATTTTTTTAAACTTAATTTTAAATATATAATTAGATCAAAATGTAATGAAATAAACTAAATAAAATATAATTAAATTGGGTAAATAATAGAAGTGTAGAACTGTGAAAAAGCCAAAATGAAATCAAAACTAGACTAAAAGTAAATTATAAAATGAGAAATCAATAAAGAATTAAATAAAATATGATTTAATAATAAGGTAAAACAAAAATCTAAGTATAGAAACATTTATCTAAGGTTAGAAGTAGCATCAGTTTGAAGAAAGTAAGAATATAAATAAGTCAAATTAAATTAAATCGCAACGCAAATAAAATAAAATGTGACGATTTAGGCATATAGGCACATACAGTACTACACTAGAGGCTAGAAACTTCTCTTACTTGTTAGTTACGTTAGCAAAACTAAATAAGCAAATATCAGAAACTAATCACGTCTTGGCTTTTTGACTACGTTTTAGGTAAAGGGATACTGTGTACACTTCATGTTTGTCTGAACTGCAGCTTTAACAGCTCTTCAGTGATTAAAGTGAGAAGGGTCAGCTTCCACTTTACGACATAAAGGGATTGCTTTGCAATATATTGCCCTTGGGTTTTTTTTTTTTTTTTTTTTGGATATCAAGCCCTGGTCCGGCCACTCTAATCCTGTCCTCTAACTCTGACTCTAAATCTCTTTTATTTTTTTTTTATGTATATTCTTTAAGCCGAGCTGCTTTGAGACGAGAGTTCGTTTCAGATCGGATTGTGTTTTTATCCCGGATCACGCACTGCTCAAACTCCAGCAGTGTTTTGCAGCAGTGCAGCACGTAATCCTAGAGAGGAGAGAAAAGAGAGAAAAGACAGACGAGTGTGTGTGTGTATGTGTATTCTCCACCCGTTCTGCTGCGGTATTAGAGTTTTATTGATTCTTCCAGGACTGGGCTTGTCAGGCGTGTCCTCGCGGGCCTTTAGTGCAGACCCAATTCATCACGCCGTGCATGACCCGAGTCTGAATGGAGGTGTTCCAAATCCTGCGAGACCAACCCTCCAGTGCCCTAGAGTGATTTCTACACAGGGAACACTGCACAAAATGGTTATTTTACTACATAAGGAACAAGGGGGTCGATTTAGGACCATGTCTGCATTTCAATACCGTTTTCGACGTGCCCTTGTCGATTTGCCCTAACGACTTAGAAGTGTCTAGCACCCAAAAAACAAGCGCAGGAGTATCTGCTGACTGACAATGTGAAGCCCCAGGCTGGGCCAAAAACGCCCTCGCTTGCGCAAATGTAAAATGATCATTAAAAACAAAACTATAATATTGTGTAACATTGAAGGATTCTTTTAAATTTGACTTTTGTGTAAACTGAAACAATTATGTAATGACAAAGCACCTTCTTTTACATACCATAAGATTCATTTTCACCGAACATTACAGGTGGGTACTTTACCACCACTTTAGCCAGCTAGCCTTTCAACTTCTTCCCAACTAATAAACTAACTTGCAGACAGTGGTGCCCATACAGTAGCTTCTTTTGCCCAAACTGATGCTTTCACCACCCAAGCCCAAACATAAGATTGTATTGCTCCAAACTGAGACTGAGTTCAGCCAAGCAGAGAGTGCTTCAACCTAAACCAAGGCTTCTTCTGTCCAAACAAAGGCTTCTACCACCCAAACTAAGGATTGTTCTGCCAAAGCCTTTTCCCACCGCTCCTTCGACAATAGCCAAGCTTTCTTCTGCTCAAACCAAGGTTCTTTCTGCACAATCCAAGACTTCTTCCACCAAATGGAGGCTTCTTCCAGCCAAGAAGGGGTGCTTCTGCCCATACCAATGTGTCATCTGTCCAAACCAAGGTTATTACCACCCAAAATGGATCTTGTTTTGCTTAAGCCAAACTAAGGATCTTTCCACCCAATCCAAAACTGAGGTCTTTTCACCTCAAAGCAAGTCTTCTTCAAAAAAAACTAAGGTTCCTTTTACCCAAACTTAAGCTTTAGCTTTGGCTTCTAAAGGGTTTCTTTCACCAAAATCAAGGCTTCTGCCACCTAAACTAAGACTTCTTATGTAAATCTGAGTCCTCTTCTACCCACCCAAACCAAGATGTCTTCTATTAAACCCAAGGTTTCTTTCACCCAAACTAAGTCTTCATCTGCCAAACCGGGGCATCTACCACCCAAACTTAAGCTTCTTCCACAAAACCGATGATTCTTCAACCCATACCAAGGCGTCATCTTTCCAAACCCAGGATTCTTCCACCCAAACTGAAGGCTTCTCTGCCAAACGAAGACTTATTTGGCCAAGCTGAAACTTTTTTCCACCCAAAACTTCTTCTGTTGAAACCAAACCAAGGCATCTTATGCACAACTTGAGGCTTCTTATACCACTCATCCACCATAGCTGGGGTTTATTGACCTCAAACCAAGATTAGTTCTGCCCAAACTAAGACTTCTTTCACCAATCTGAGTCTTCTTATGCCCAATGATATGCTATTGCCAAAACAGAATTAGCCATTCTTTAGCCGAAACCAAGCTTATTTCTCTAAAACTAATGCCTCTTACAGCTAAACTAAGGACTTCTCCAACTTTAGGCTTCTTTCACCCAAAACAAGGATTTTTTTTTGTACCCAAAACAAAATTTATTTCACCCAAACCAAAGATTCTTCCACCGAAACAAGTTTCTGCTGAAATGAAGGCTTCTTGCCAGCCTAAGACTTGCCAAACTGAGTCGTCTTCCAAGCAAAAATTAAGCTTCTTCCACAAAACCGAGAGCCCTTCCACCCAAACCAAGGATTCTTTCAGCCCATCTGAGCCTTCTTCAAACCAAACTTGACCTTCCACAGAAGCAGAGGTTTCATCATCCAAAACCAAAGTGTCTTCCACCCAAATCAAGTTCTTCTTCCAGCCAAGCTGAGGCTGTAGTCACCCCATGAATGTACAACTGCAGCATCAACAGGAAGAGTGTGTGCAGCAGGGAGCAAATTTTTCAGTAGTACTTGGTGATGTTGGCAAAATATTGTAGTATATTAACACCAAACCATAAAAGCAGGTAGAAACCAACAAACCAAATGCAAAACTTCAGGATTTTAGATATGAAATAAACAAGTCTGAGTACTAATTCATTTAGCTTTGTGCAAAGATCACTTCCTGAAATGCTGTGGCTCTAAGTGCACTTGTAAAGCGTCCTCATTATTTTGGGAGTTAAACAGCACTCTGGGTTTATAAAACAGAATGCAGTGAACGCACAGCCTGAGTGTTTGGGTCAGTGGTTTTTATCCGAGTGGAGCCTTGCTGTATAATTATAATTACTTCTGGAATGCTCACAGAGTGTTTACTGTTAACATGCTGCCGGTCTCTCACCCACAAATGTGTCCCACTAAGCGAGGTTTATTACCCGCCACATAACTGGTGTCTCCATATTCAGCACTTCCATTTCTGTGTTTTTACTTCAGGCCAAGTAGAGTGAGGGATTGCAGTAAAATAAATCAATTCTTTGAATGCAAGGGAGAAACAATGCATTTTACAGGAGGAGAAGAAGAGAGAAGTTCAGGACAGTGAACAGGATGGAAGGAGGTACAAGAGGTAAATGTAAGAAGAGAGAGGGATGAAAATGCAACCAGGCAGACAAAAGAGGAAGGGAATGATCAAGGGAAAACTTGTCAATTTGCCCTAAAGACAAGAAGAAGACAAGGATGAATAGGAAAAGTGAGAGAAGAGAAGAGTGGGTGAAAAGAAAGAAGAGAAAGAACACTGTATGACTAAGCTGACAAAAAAAAATAGCCACCATCAAGGCATATTGTTAGAACAACGTTTGTATATTCTAGTGTTTGTGATGGAGCCTTAAAAGGCAGATGTTCTCCAAAGAACACTATTAATAAATACTAGCATTTGCAACAGAGCCTTAAAAGACAATGTTCTGCTCATGAAGTGTAATATTTTAGATGGAGCCTTAAAATGGGCAACATTCAAGTGAAAACACTAACTAGATGTTAATTCTAATGCTTTGGATGGTGCCTTAAATGTTCTAAGAAGAACATTTGAAGCAGAACTAGATAATAGCCAACATTCTAGTAAGAGCAATAATCAATTCTAGCATTTGAGACAGAGCCTCAGAATGACCAAGGTTCTGGTAAAAACACTAACTAGTCATGAATTGTAACATTTGGGACAAATCCCTAAAAATGGGCAGCATGGACATTCAAAAAGAGCTTTGACAAATCATGAATTGTCAAGTCTTGCATTTGGGAAGGAGCCTTGAAAAATTCCAAGGTACTGGTCCTTAAAAATGGTGCACGCTCTAGTAGGAACACTAACTAGGTGTGAAATGTTACATTTGTGATGGAGCCTTACAATTGAACGCCATACCCATTAACAAGAAGGGAAACTTGTTTCTGAGGGTGCCTAGAGACTTTCATTTGATCTGTCTGATGTTTATTGTCCTTGTTGATGTGTGTGAGCCACCATTAGCTGCTAGCTGATGCTAATGTTCTTTGTAAATGGCTTTATATGCTTATATGAGATGCCATTAAATCCACCACTCACATTTACATTAGCGGCGAAGGCTAACGAGGCTTTAACGACGGCAGACAGAAGAACGCCAGCGGGACAATGAGGACGATAAACCAGAGATGAATCTGTTTACAGTGTGAGATATAAGTCGCAGAAATAATGCACTCTTGCACTGTTCCAACTAATGACACGTGAGTAGAAACATGCCTGAAGGCTAATGCTAATATCGATCCGATTGTCTGTTCCAGAACTAGTTTCAGGACTGGCTATTCCTATATATTATCCTATTATCAGAGTAGTGTTACACAAGGATTTGAGTCAACATCATCACTCTTGAGTCTATTTCACCAGCCCAGATACTTACTTAGAAGGCATTGCTGTGGTTTGTCCTCTTTTTCCAAAATGGTGGATTGTACTGTTAGTATATTTCATACACCCAATATCTGTACACAAAAGATGCTGAAGCTATACAGTATGTCTTTCATTTGTAAGCATTGTCATTAGCATGCTAACTACTTAGCAATCCAGCTAACCAGCTAGCTAGCTAGTAAGCCAATTTGACTTAGTCAGTAGTTCAAAGGAAAAAATACAAACACAGATATGGCTTCAGCTAGGAGTGAAGCTGAACAAAATGGCTCTCACAGTGAGGGGCGGAGACAGGAAGTGCAGCTCTGCCGCTGTTTCTCTCTTTGTTTTTTCTTCTTTCCTTTTCCCTTTTCTTTTGTTCCTCGTTTTGTCTTCTCTTCATTCTCTCTCTCTCTTCCTCTATTCTTCTATGGTTTGGTGCACACATCTGATTATGGACCTAATTTCTAACCAATTTGCAATTTGGATCATTAAGCTCCACCTACTTCGGTTTGGAGCTAATTTGCATAGTATGCAAAACTTAGTTTTGAGAACTAATTTTAAGATTTTGGTAGTATCTTCACAAAAACTTGTCGATATTCATAAACAATATGGCCACACATCACTCAATTCTATCAAGTCAGAGGGTAATTGGCTCAAACAGCTGAACTCATGATTAGTTGCATGCATTCGCATGGGTCATACATGGGGGGTGTGATCATACATAGGGGTGGAGCTAAGTGCAGGTAACTGATAATGATCTGTTTAATAAAAAAATGTCCAACACCGGCCAATCAGCTTTCAGCAGGTATCTGATAAGGTTAACATTGATCTATCGTCACGCAACTTGAATGATAGTTCGCTCTAGGGACACTCTAGTAACTGATCCAGCCTGACTCAAATTGGCCACAAGGGGACACTATTCATGTTTTTGCTCATAAAAACAAGCATATTGTATCTCGTGTAAAATAAGATGGACAGTGACATTTCTTTTTTCTCCTGATCCTTTTTTTTTCTCCTGTCTGAAACCATAAAAATATACCATTTGGACCATTTAGCTCCGCCCACTCAAATATAATATCATTTGCATAATAGTCGTATGAATGTTATTTGTCAAACTACTCATCAGTGCCCGAACCTCAATAATTATCAAAGTCATGGTGAGATTTGTAAACAATATGGCCGCCACATGCCAAACAATGCTAGTGGAGATTAGTTTAGCACTTGTTGCCTGGATTCACACTAAACTTGAAAGGTATGTTTAATACCAGATTCTGAGAAGGTCTGAAAGGGTGGTCGAAGGGTGGTTATCGATAAGGGGCGGAGTTAAGTTCAAGTAGCTGTTGCTCAGGAAATGTAATTCCAAGCTAACTAATATTTGGTGTACTACATTGTTGCGCTAATCTGTGAGTGGATTTTTAATAATGACTGGGTTCCTTCAAAAACATGGCTGCCATCTTTTTACTGTTCTATATAACTTTATTTATTGTTCAATGGTGGCAATATTTGTGAAGAGTGCTTGGACCCCGCAGATCGCTGCATGCAGCTATATTTTTCTCAAGTGTTCTCTTCTTCATATTCCTTTCTTTTTTTCTCTTCTCCCTCTTCTGATCTTCCTCCTTTTTTCTTAATTCTCTCCTCTTACAAAATTCTTTCTCTTGTGTTTAATAAATGAGCAGTGTGAGATAAACGCACAGAGCGATGAATGAATGAGGAAGCTAATGAAGTGTGTGTGTGTGTGCGTGTTTGAATCATTATCGTCATCACACTGTAATAAGAGCAGATCTGATATCTCTCAATTAAATTAGTTAGCCAGTTAGCCTCACAGAGTGCTAAAGGAAGAGGAGTGCTGTGTTTCATTTCAAAACACAACACAAACTACATGCATTTTGTGAGATAATGAGTTTTTTTTTTTTTTTTTATACTTTACTTTGTCTGAAAGAGCAACATGGGATCAGTTATAAGATATGCTGATAGAAAATAATAAGTGGGAAGAAATATGAGTAATAAATAGGATAATTGTAAGATTAGGTGAATAAATAATGCTTTTAATGCTGCCACATTGTGTGTGTGTGTGTGTGTGTGTGTGTGGTTCGCTCTCAGGCAGAAGCACAGTGTGTTACGTGGGTGTGTTACCACAGGACGTATGGTTCTGACCCCTCAGTGTGAGATCGTTCTGTTCCACATGAATAATAAATCAATTGCTGCCTTCAAAGCCGAAAGCTAAACTCCCTCCTGCAAAGCTAACACAGCTAATCACACAGCAGCTAATGTTTTCTCTCGCTGCGTTCGAGCACAGTTCGGTTTCATTGTGTGGAAAAAAAAAAAAAAAGTAAGATAAATTCCCACATGACCAGCTTTTTTTGTGGTAAAAACAAAGCTGTGTCTTTCTGACAGCTCACTCAGTATTCTCAATATGGTGGATCCTGTGGGCGTTCTGTTAGCACTTGATGCTAAGTGTAATTACAGTGAATTATTAGTTGTTAAGTGTCTTTTTTAGCAATTTAACAACACATCTGAGGTAAATGTTGATATTCTGGATAATTCTGTCTCATTTCCACTGTCCCAGCTCCTTTACATTGTCTTAAAAAGTCTATTTTAAGCTATCTTAAGTTCAGTGTCCATATAACATTGTCATCATGATTGTGACTAGTCTTCTGACCTGTATTGGGTTAAACACAAATTCACTAATTTTATATGACTATAACACAATCCAGCTTTACTCAGTACATAATGCTAACAACGCTAATGCTACAAATGCTTGCAAACCCACTTTTCCTCTGTCTAACTTTCTTTTCTCTTTTATTCTTTCTATCCATCATTTTATTTTTTTTAAATTATTTATCTTTACATCCTTTGTCCTTCCATCCCTTATTTCTTTTCTTACTATATTTCTTTATTTCAGTAAAAAAAAATCTCCACCTCACTATGTATCGTTTCTTTTTTCTTTCCCTTTAATTGTTTTTTCTGTCATTTTTCTTTCATTCTGTGATCTTTCTGCAATTATTTATTCAATTATTCCTTTTCCCTTTTCATGTTTGTCCCCCTCCATCCTTCGCCTTTTCACCTCTCCATTGTTACTCTTATTTTTTTCCCTTTTTTGCATCTCCATCTTATCTTTTTTCTCCATCCATCCATTTAATTCTTTTTCTTTCATTTTTCCTTTTTCTTTGATTATTCCTTTTTCTTTTTCATCTTTTTTCTCCCTCTGGCCTTCTGTTTTTCTGTTTCTTTTTTTTCATTCCCCCTTCTTTTCTTTATCTTTCTTTCTTTCTTTCTTTCTTTCTCTCTCATGTCCCTCCATCCTGTTTTCACCTGTCCATGCTTATCTTCTCTTTTTTCCTTTTTTCATTCCCTATCTTTCTTCTCCATCCAATTTCCCTTTCATTTTTCCTTACTTCCTTTACCCTCTTTTATTTATTATTATTTCTTTAATTCTTTTATATTTTTCTTTTTTAGTTCTTACTTTCTTCTTTAGTTTTTAGTTATTACTTTTCCATCTTTTTCTCCCTGTCCGTTGTTTTTCACCTCTCAATCCTTCCCTTTATTTTTTTCATTCCCTATCCTATCCTATCTTTTTCTTTTTCTTTCTTTCTTTCTTTCTTTCTCTCTCACCTCTCCACCTTTAGTTTTTTCCTTTTGTCATTCCCATTCTATCTTTTTTCTTAATCCATCCTTTTATTCCTTTTTCCATCTATCTTTCCTTATTTCATCCTTTTTATTTAATTATTCCTTTTTCTTGTTCATCTTTTCCCTCTGTCATTTGTTTTTCACCTCTGCATCCTTACCTATAATTTTTTTTTCTGTTTTTCTTTTTTCCATCCATTTCCTTTTTCTTTGCTTTCTTTTGGCCTTTATTTAAGTTAGTTAGTTAGTTAGTTAGTTAGTTTCTTTCTTTCTTTCTTTCTTGCTTTCTTTCTTGCTTGCTGTATAAACTGAATGCTGATGGGGAAAGTCCCTGAGCTACGTGTTGCACACTTCAGCATGGTTAAAGCCTTTACCCGGGTGCGAGAGAGCCTCAGAGACAGATGGATAAAGAGGGAACGACGTTAGAGAGGTTTTAAGTTTCATCACTGGAAGTGAAAAGACGAGTGTCACCCGGTTCATAGGTGTCGTCGTGTGAAAATAGATGGCGAGACGGTGCAACGTGAGGAGCGTCTGACTTGGAGAAAAATGTCAGGCAGGCGTTACGGGCCGGTTAGCGATGTGCTAAGTCATGTCCCTATTCCGGGACGCGCTATTGCTGCTCCGTAAATGTCCTGGCTACAATTTCAAAGGCAGCAAAGTCGTAAATTGAATTTTATTTATTGTGGTGCAGCCGAGATGCTGTTTCGCCCTGACAGTTATGAGAGACGGCTAACGGCCGGTAACTCATCACCTGTTCCTGCTCAGTGGGGGGATCACACCTTTAATATTTTACACTGTTTAAAGAATAATCACTGAATTTAACCCCAAACATGTCTTCACATGCTATGTTTTATTGATGCCTTCACTACCAACTCATACAAAGGGTTTTATATTAATGCCTGAATAAAATATTCATAATTACTTCAATAAGTAATGAACAGAGAACAGCAGAGCATCTGTAGTTTTTACTTTATTTTTTATTTATTTGTATTGTATGACAGAAGTGCCAAAATTAGTAAATAAACCATTGGTAAATTAGTAAATGATTTATATAAATTATTTTCATTTGCATAGAACAAATTCAGAGAATTATTAAAAAAAAAAAAAAATCAAGCAAAAGTATTCAAATAATTTCTAGACATTGTTTACATTTCTTTCTTTTACTAATTTAAAATAACATTACCAAAAGAAATGATCTTTCTTTAGCATTCATTTTTAAAAAACCAATGCATTTGTTGAATAATCTAATAAATATATATATATATATATATATATATATATATATATAAAACTTTCTTACTTATATTTTTACTTACTATTATGCCATAAAGACCTTATCAGCTCAATATATTGTTAGACTAATATTAGCTGAACACATCATTAGTTGATTATTACCATAATATAAGCCTAAGGGTTTATTAGCTTAATCCTGGCTTTCAAAAAAAAAAGTTATTAGCTTAATATTATCTTCTTCCATTTTAATACACCTCATTTAATTTATTACATTAATAATAGCTCAAGGAATTTTAGATTAAAATTATTTTCAATTATATTAGCTTAGGACTTCATTACCTTGATATCATCTAATGCGCTTATTTATGAGTTCAGGACTATTAGGTCATGTTTAGCTTAAAACACATTAATATCAGCTTAGGACCTTATTAGCTTAATACTAGCTTTAGACGTGATTAGCTTATTTGATGAATATTATCTTAGGACCTAATTAGTGTAATATTAGATAACGGGATTATAGCTTAATCACTTTTAATAAGCAGCATTTGATGACGTTAAAGTTTGATTTGGACACAGCCGGTGTTTAGAGATGTTAGAGTCTTCAAAAAAACTATAAAGTATTTCTAGGCTTTCATGCGCTGAGCACTGGTGTGAAACGTTTCCTGCAGTGCTACACACACACACACACACACACTGCAGTATCACGCTGCGTAAATTCACAATTAGCCAGATACACTTCACTGTAATCTAAAACAGTGTGAGTGAACCGGATTACCGGTCTTGCCCGAGGATCCTGCAGATAATAAAGCCCCTGATCTCGTGTTTGTCTGAAGACCTTTAACTTTCACACTCAGCTGTGTGGTGTTAAAGAAAAAATAAATAAATAAATCTAATGTAGGTTTGAGTACATTTACGAAACAGAGTTTAGCTGTTTGAGAGAGAAAATCTAGTTTTTGCAAAAAAAAAAAACAGTCAACTCAGACTGCACTAGTGTTATAGTGCTATAATGCCACTTTATGGTTTACAGTGCATTCAGCGTGTATCAGAATTATCATAATTACACGACAGAGCCATTCATCTCTTCAGCCTTCTCCGTTTCTATGGCAACACACATTACATTAACGAAGAGTGATATAGTAATATATTAAATATCAGTATAACTTCAACGAATATTTCAAGGCCATGCCTTAGCATTAGTTAACTGCCACAGTGCATAAAACACGAAGAGAAGAAAAACCTTCGCAGTGTTTATGTACTGAGATGAAAACCAGTGTTCTGGCACTGGAACAAAAACATAAAAAAAAACTGGAATAGTATAGAGGTTTGGGAAACATTTTAGGAGAGGTGTAGATATTCCCAATATCATCAACACATCGCAGCGCGGTGGCTCCACGATTCACGTTGTGTCGTAGAATTTAATTAACAAGAAATCTGTAATGCAGAAAGAAGTGTGGGACGTTTCACAAACAACAACCTGGAAAATTCCTCATGAAGTCTGGAATTCAGAGGGGAATAATAATAATAATAATAATAATAATAATAATAATAATAATGCTAACAGAGTGACAGTTATCTATGTAGACAGATAGATATACAAACAGTTATCTATTGTAACATGGACACACAGTTATATACATAGATAGAAGGTTTTTATATATATATATATATATATATATATATATATATATATATATATATATATATATATATATATATATATATATGTACACAGACAGGTAGACAGACAGACAGTTTTATATATATATATATATATATATATATATATATATATATATATATATATATATATATATTTATACAAACAGATTACAGCTACATACATATATATAGATAGAAGGTTTATATATATATAAAATATATATATTTATATAATATAATATATATAAAAACTGTCTATCTATGTAGATAACTGTCTGTCTGTATAAATATATAGTATATATATATATATATATATATATATATATATATATATATATATATATATACACATACGACAGACAGACAGTTATCTACATAGACAGATATATATATACAGACAGGTAGACAAACAGACAGACAGTTTTACATATATACAGTATATACATATATATATATATACATACAGACAGACAGACAGATATATATTCAGACAGACAGATATCTACATAGATAGAAGGTTTATATATATATATATATATATATATATATATATATATATATATATATATATATAGACAGGTGGACAAACAGACAGACAGTTTTATTATATATATATATATATATATATATTTATATATATATATATATATATACAGACAGACAGATGTATATTCAGACAGACAGATATCTACATAGATAGATGGTTTATATATTTATATATATACAGACAGGTGGACAAACAGACAGACAGTTAGATAGACAGACAGACAGACAGTTTTATTATATATATATATACACACACATACAGACAGACAGACAGATATATATTCAGAAAGACTTTTATCTAGACCGACAGACAGACGAATAGGTGTGTATATGCAGGACTCAGGCATGTATAAATGATTACAAATCTATGTAAAATGAGGAATATTAAAGAAAATAAAATAAGAATAAGGAGGTGTGTGTGTGTGTGTGTGACCTTGCACTAATAACACATTTGTTGCAGAGATTTTTAGATGTGGCCAGTGGGTTTGAGGCCCCAGGGAAAAACACACACACACACACACACACACACACCTAGCATCAATGTAATTTATCCTTGTTAGTGCAGTGTGTGTGTGTGTGTTGGATGACCCTCACACTTGGTGCCCTTCTAATTTGGAGTCTGTATTTTAATATGTGTTTGAAACATGAGTTTGTTTATTTATTCACACTGACGCTCATCTCCCTCTCTCTCTCTCTCTGTCTTTCTCTTCATCTGTCTCTCTCCCCATCTATCTCTTTCAGAAGAGTAGCAGCACCTAGTGGCCCTGTATGTGTGTGTGTGTGTGTGCGCGCCATTCGTAATGTTACACACCTGTTACAGTATGTTTTTAGCGTAGAAAGGCTGCTGAGGCGCTTGATCTCGATCCGATTTCAGCTCAATTAATTTGCCCAGACTTTTACAATATTTTTTTTAAATCATAAAAGGAAAATAACATTAGTTAAATCTAAAAATGATTTATGTTGATGCCTAGAAACCAAAAAACCCATAAAATTTGCATTAGCATTAGATTTTTTATCTCAGGTTTGAAAAGCTGTCCGCAAAACTCTGAAAGATTTGCTGATTCAAACACTGACCCACCAAATGATTCATTGATTCGACATCTCACCTGCTGAAAGACAAAGCAGTGAATCTTTTAGTCATGACTGAATGATTCAGTGATTCAAACACTGATCTGCTGAATCTGAAAGGAATGATTCCTAGTCACAATCGAAAGATTCACTGATTCTAACACTGACCCACTGAGTGCGAAAGGAATGAATCTATGTGATGACCAAAGGAGTCACTGATTCAGAGATTTATCCACTGAATGCAAAGTGAAGCAAATCTTGGTCATGACAGAAAGAATCACTGATTCAAACACTGATTCCCTGAATGCAAGAGAAGCGAATCTTGGTCATGACTGAAAGACTCGCTGATTCATACTCTGACCCACTGAACAAGTGAAGAGTGAATCTGACTCTAACATGGACCTCAAGTGAATATACTGAATGTAAATGGATACTGAATGTAAAAGGAACGAATATCACCCAGTCTGATATTTGAGAGAAACGAATCTTGGTCATGACAGAAAGAATCACTGATTCAAACACTGATCCAGTGAACGTGAGTGGAGTGAATCTTGGTCATGACCGATTTAAACACGGATCTGCTGAATGAGAGAGAAGTGAATCATGGTCATGACTGAAAGATTCACTGATTCATCCTCTGACCTGCTGAATGTGAAAGGAATGATTCTCCATCATGACCAAAAGATTCACTGATTCAAACCCACTGAACATGTGAGGAATGAATCTTAGTTGTGACCAAAAGATTTGCTGATTTGAACACTGACCCACTGAGTGCAAAAAGAACGAATCTCAGTCATGACAGAAAGATTCACTGATTCACATGCTGACCTACTGAATGAGAGAGTCATGAATCTCAGTCACGACGGAAAGATTCGCTCGTTCAAACAAAGGCCCGTTGAATGCTAGTTAGCTAATTCAAACTCTGACCTGCTGATTGTGAAAGGAATGAATCTCAATCCAAACTGAAAGGACTTACTGACTCATATCTAAAAAAAAAAAAAAAAAAAACAGATAAATATATAAACTTACCCTACATATAATCTATGATTGATAATAGTATATTACTGTTATTTGTTAATGTACTGATGCTGGAGTCAGTCTTAGTCCAGTGAGCTAGCTGCAACCGATTCATTCATGTTAGTGACTCATTCAAAAAGAAAGATTTGTCCATGAATGAAACATAACAATCACTAGAGAAGAGAACATCAGAGGTAGTGGAACTTGCTAGCTAATAGGCTAATTGCAGTTAGCATAGACCCTAGACAGGAATTCTAGCATTTAGGATGGATACACATGCTAAAAATGTGAATCTTCATGATTAAGATCTGTCTGTCTGACTGTCTGTCTTTCTACCTGTCTGTCTGTAGGTGATTGACATTAAGGAGAAATTGAAGCAGGCGAAGAGGTTCTGGACATCACTGCCTGATGTGATCTGCTCTAAAGAAAACGTGATAGAACCAAACAGTGACCAGTGCTGGAACAGTCACACTAAAGGAAGGCAAGATACACACACACACACACACACACGTCGTGAAGGACTTGTCGACTTTAAACTATGGACTGTGTGTGTGTAAACCTGCACTAGAAAAGAAAAGGGAAAAAGGTCCTGTTTCTTGTCTGTGTGATGGATTTGCCAAGGGGAAGGGTGTAGGGTGTAGGGTGTAGGGCGCAGAGTTCCTTTTCCATTGGAATGGAATTTGGGTCACCTTGGTCCCTTCAGAATCACTGAGAGGTGAATCATGTTCTGAATGTGAACTATGGAGTGTGTTTACTGTCAGGTTGGGGCTGCATCCCAAACCACCTCAGTACTATAATAAATAGGTCCAAATAACACCAGATCACATGGTCTTATAGTTAGCATAGAGGACATACATTTTTACATAGTAATAGTAATAGTAGTAGTAGTAGTAGTGTGGTGTTTTGGGACACAGCCACAGGCAGTGGCTGACTGTCAGTATTATATTTTTAGCTAGCTAGCTAACTAAATAGTAGGTATAAGAGATGGTGTCCCTTTACTTAGTCTAGCAGTATGGCCATTTGGAATATAGCCAAGAAGAAACTGGAACTAAGTTGTCATTAGAACTAGGCAACAGGGAAAAACATTTTAGCTAGCTATCACGTAGCTATGAAGTCTTTTATATTAACCGTTTAAAACGTGAACTTGAGACTATGCAATATTGACATGTCCCTCAGATGTGTTGGTAAACGAATGAGAAAAAAGTCCATATTAAAATTAAATCGTAAATATAGCTGCAAGCAGCAATTACGGGGCCAAGCACTACAGAGACAAAGTAAGGAGCTAAGCAAGCATCAGATTATGGTTATGATTTTACATATCAAGAAAGAAGAATAATAATAATAAGAAGAAGAACACTAATGATTACAATAGGTGACTACGCACTTGTGGTGCTTGGTCCCTAATTACACTTAGCAATAACGGCTAACTCAACTTACTGGGTTACATAATAATGAAAAAAAATCAAGACTCATGACTCGGAGATAAAAAAAAAAAATTCTACCCCAAGAGTGGTCCATTCATGTGGAATCTTCTAGTAAACCCATGGCTGAATGTAGCATAACTTTCTGTTGAATGTTTAGCTAATTAGGTAGCTAGCTATTACTATAAAATACAGTTTACGTATGTTGGTGCATTAGCTAGCTCGTCACAGCAGGAGTTGGATCAAGGGATATGAACTAGCTGTAACAATTTAGCTAGCTAACACAAAAGAGTTCTTTTTTAAAGGAAGTTTACAAGGTAGTGACACAGTGACAGGAGAAATGAAACAGGACCATCCGGAATATCAACATTTACCACAGATGTGTTGGTAAATGAATAGTAAAAGCCTAAATATGGCTAATTCTACACTATAATTACACTTAGCATGGCCTGCTAGCACAACTAGCCATACTGCAGCTGCCACACTAAGTGTTATGCAGTGTCCCAGTTTTATTTCACTAAATCACCTGTCTCTGTCCTTGATACTGTCTCTAAGACTCTCTTTATCTCTTTATCTCTTTCAATCCAATTTCAGATAACTTTATTGGCACAACTCTCAGAAATAATATTACCGAAGTATAGAGAAGTAAATACAATCAAGCTTTTGACCTGAACTGTCTATTTTGCTCTTTATCTCATTCAGTTTCTCCATCTCAATTCAATCTCTGAATGTTTTTTTTTTTTTGAAAACAATATTACTCAATAAAAAGAAAAAAAATACATTTCAAGACGATCAGCTGTTCGTAATGAACCGGATCAAATTGTCTCTCTCTCTCTCTCTCTTTCTTTCTTTCTTTCTTTCTCTCTATGTCTCTCGCCCTGTCCCTGTGTCTCGCTCTCTTTCCACATAGCTTTATTGACATAACTAGCGAGTACAGTACTGATAAAGTTTAAACAATTTAGGCTATAACGATATGAAGTAGTGATTGTCTCTCATATCAGTTCAATTCCAGAAAGCTTTATTGATACTGTTATTGCAAACAATACTGCAGTTTTATGACCGTAATAAAGAAGTAGAAAAACAGCTGTTTCAGGATGGTTAGTTTTCTTTTTTTTTTAGAATGGATTCTCTTTATTCAGTTCAGTTCAAATTCCATGAACCTTTATTGACATGGCTATTGGGAACAAGCGGAGCAAAGTAAGGTTTTGCTTAAGGGTTTAATTGTTTTTAATTTAATTGAATTGCCTTTGCCCCTCTCTCTCTCTCTCTCTCTCTCTCTCTCTCTTTTCCATCACACTGCCAGCCTGTCTTTCTATGATCTGTCTCTTTCCATCAGTCAACAATCTTGGCATCTCTCCATTTGTTCTCTCATCACCAGATGGAGCAAATAGAAATCAAACTGTTTCATCTGTCGCTCTCTCTTTCACAACAGGAATCAACGCTGAGCCAAATGGCAGTGTACAGACATGTCAACATGCCTGTGTGTGATTAAAGTGTGTGTGTGTGTGTGTATGTGTGTTTGAACAGGGTGTGTTAGGCATTCTTCATGTCTGACACGCATTTATTCCCTACACTGACATAGTGTATGTATGCTTGATTCTTTCCATGGGCTGTGTCCCAAATCCAAACCTAAATGCACTAAATAGTGCATCTAAATAGTACATGTAGTACTAAATCTGGAACATACTAGTTAGCAAACAATATTAGCAAGCTAAGTTAGCATTTAGTTAGCAGCCTTAGTGAAGTGTTCCTGATTACTGTGACAATTCACTACTGCATGTGGCTGCGTCCCAAACCACTGTATTATGGCAAATTATTGAGCCAAAATTCCTCATTTTGTTCACTACTACCCTAAGTCCCTTCTCCGGTTACAATAACAATGGGCTGCTATCTGGAGTTCCATCTTAAACCACCACATTAACAGTATACTGACTAAAATAGCCATTGGTGCAAGTGGCATATGGTAGCTAAGTGTTAAGCCACTAACAGCTATTCACCATCTCTGGATACATCGCAAACCCCAAAATCCTACACCGAAGGGATTAAGTGGTTATGGACTAACTGTTTAGGGGTTAGCGGAAAGGTGCTGATCAAAATATTTTAAATCGTGTGTGCTTCACGCTTTGTTCTTATGGGTGTTTAGGAATTAATAGATCAGAGTTCAGGGGCTAGGGATTCATTTTTAGGGGTTTTGGGTTTAGGGGTTAAATGTTTAGGGGCTAAGTGAAGTTGTTTCCTGTGATGTTCAGGTATTTCCTCAGTTTGTAGGGGTTAATTAAAGTTGTTTCCTATCATGTGTGGGTATTTTCGTGGTGTTTAGGGGTTATGTAAAGTTGTTTCCTGTCATGTGCAGCTGTTTTCATGGTGTATAGGGGTTAAGTAAAGTTGTTTTCTGTCTTTTGCAGGTGTTTCCTTGGTGTTTAGGGGTTAATTAAAGTTGTTTCCTGTCATTTGCAGCTGTTTTCATGGTGTTTTGGGGTTAAGTAAAGTTGTTTCCTTGGTGTATAGGGGTTAAGTAAAGTTGTTTTCTGTCTTTTGCAGGTGTTTCCTTGGTATTTAGGGGTTAATTAAAGTTGTTTCCTATCATGTGTGGGTATTTTCGTGGTGTTTAGGGGTTACATAAAGTTGTTTTCTTTCATGTACAGGTATTTCTTCAGTGTTCAGGGGTTAAGTACAGTTGTTTCCTCTCATGTGCATTTGTTTTCGGGGTGTTTAGGGGTTAAGTAAAGTCATTTCTACAGTGTTGAAGTGTTAAGTACAGTTGTTTCCTGTCTTTTGCAAGTGTTTCCTTGGTGTTTAGAGGTTAATTAATGTTAATTCCTGTCATGTGCAGGTATTTCTCCATTGTTTAGGGGTTAAGTAAAGTTGTTTCCTATCATGTGCAGCTATTTTCTTGCTGCTTAGGAGTTAAGTAAAGTCATTTCTTGTGTGTTTGTATTTTCCCACAGTTTAGAGGATAAGTAAAATTGTTTCCTGTGATCCTCAGGTATTTCCTTAGTCTCTAGGGGTTAAGTGAAGTTGTTTCCTGTCATGTGCAGGTATTTCCGTGGTGCTTAGGGGTTAAGTAAAATTACTCTTGTCATGAACAGGTATTTCCTTATTGTTTAGGGTTAAGTGAAGTTGTTTCCTGTCATGTACAGTTATTTCCTTGCTGTTTAGGGGTGAACTAAATTACTCCTGTCATGAATAGGTATTTCGTCGGCGTTTAGGGTTAAGTAAAGTTGTTTCCTGTGATATTTAGGTATTCTCCCAGGTGTTTAGGAGTGAAAGTTGTCTCCTCTGACATGTATGTAATTCCCCAGGGTTTAAGAGTTACGTAACATTTGAACGCAATGTTTTCGGTGTCCTGCAGATATTTCCTCAGTGCTTCGGGGTTAAGTAAAGTTGTTTCCTGTGATATTTGGGTATTTTCCTAGGTGTTTAGTGGTTAAGCAAAATGCTTCTTTGGTGTTTAAGGGTTAAATCAAGTCATTTCCTGTCATGTGCAGGTATTTCCCTGAGGTTGTGAAAGATGGCCTGACCAATCAGCTGAGTAATCCAGAGGTGGAGATTGATATCACTCGCCCAGACACCTTCATCCGCCAGCAGATCATGGCTCTGAGAGTGATGACCAACAAACTGCGCAGCGCCTACAACGGCAACGACATCTCCTTCCAGGACTCCAGTAATATGCACTATTTTCCCTTCAGCATCACAAAGATGGCGTACTTAACGCTAGTGCTGATTTTTATGTTCGCATATTTACCTAATGCTAGTTTGTTTTAGCCTGTTCAAAAAAAATTATACATTGCATGTTAGCCTTTGTTTATAGTCTTAGCAGATATATTACAATGCTAGTTACGTGGATAGCAGGTTTATTATAATGCTAGTTCCAGGGTTAGCATGTTCACTATAATAATAGTTTGAGAGTTAGCCTTGTTTACTATAATGCTAGTTCCTGCATTAGCCTGTTTCACACAATGCTAGATTGTAGGTTTAGCCTGCTTAATATAATACTGTTTATGTTTTAGCCTGTTTAACCCTAGATCTTAGACAGCTTGATTTTTTTCATAACGCTAGTTTGTTGTTGTTTACTAAAAAACTGGATCTTATGTTAGCCTGGATGGTATAATGCTCAAAATTTAGCACAGAGGATTTCAAGACAAAGTTTGGTGTGAGTAATGTTTTCCTATCCTCTAGTTTGATGGACTTGCTGTGAAGTTGCCGCAATTTTCTTTGTATCCCTACTGCTTTCACATTCAAATGAGCTGACATTTTCACCAGGCACATTTTATTCACCTTCAGTCCAAGCGCTAATTTAGACTTGCAAAGACAATTTTGCTACTTCGACGTGAGCTTAATTGCAATGTCAGTGGAGGATTCTGGGTAGAAAATCCTCTGATCTTGAGCCGATCTAAAGACCCAGAATGTGTTTTCTTTTTGTACTTGTGTGGGCGATGAGGGAAGAGCGGAAAATACTCCTGCACTTTAATCAGCAGTTCTGTGAACCGGACAGATGAAGTGGGTTCTCGCTGGGGACTTCCTGAGTCTGAACTAGGCTTTATTCTCTCTCTTTTTAAAAAAAATAAATAAATAAATAAATAAATTTAACCGTTACAGATCTACAACTGTTTTGTGCAAAAACAAAGAGAGACCAATTTTTCCAACCAAAATTTTTCAGTGTTGTTAGTCCTTGCACTGCTTCTTTATATAATTATTTTACTTCTTTTCTCCATACACGTGTTTAGAGAATGTTGATGTGCCTGGGTTTGGTTCTGCCTCCTTGCTAAGCCCAGGTTTGATTATTTTTTCAGGTGATGAGGTCAGCGGCTCTGGCAGCGGAAGCGGCTACACCACTGAGTTTGAGTTCACAGGCACAGAGGCGCCAGCTGTGGGGGCGGGGCGTCAAGACCAGGCCACGCCTCTACGACCTGCATCTGATAAAGCCACACCTATTAGACCTGCTTCTGACAAGGCACCGCTCCTTATAGCCTCACCGATCACTTTAATGATGGTCACGTTGCTTCAGTTCTGGTGGAGATAATGGCTGGAAGGGGAGTGGACACCTTATGATGCAGCTTAGCTCCTCCCACACTGTTAGCCCCACCCCCACGGGGTTTTACGATGGAAAGCATGAGGATTGACACCCAAAGGACAGATATAGTGAGGTAGAGAGAGAGAGAGACGACAAAATTTCTGCATCCTGCTTGTTTCCAAAGAGCAGCTTCATCCTCAAATGACACCTTTTTCTCTCGTTCTTACAAAAAAAGACGGAGGAATGCTGCAGCACGTTCCTCAGATCCCTTTCAGTGAAGTACCAGGATTAAAAAAAAAATATATATATATACACATGAAGAAGAATCTATTTTTGTTTGTGTTTTTTTATATCCACTGCGCAAGATGAGAACCTCAAAAAAGAGATATCTATATAAGATGCAGAGTCGTCTCTTCCAAACCCATCACAAAGGAATAGAGACATGAGCAGGAGGAACAATAAAAAGATTTAAAAAAAAAAAAAAAAAAAAAAAAAAAAAAAAAAAAGTATAAATCATATTTGCTTCTGTGCCACTGTGAATGCATGACATCATATCTCACATCTGTCATTTCTTTCATTTCTTTTTTTTTGGTTGTGCATTAATGTTTTAAATAAGATATAGATTAATTATCAGAGGAATTTTATATCACTTTACATGAAGGACACCTCATATCATCGTTGTAACACTCAAGCATTAAACAAATCTTTACAGAATAATAATAACACCTAATGTCAGTATTCGCTAACTTTTGTAAGATTTTTACATTAGTCTAATTGCTTGTATCAGACTGATAATAAAAGGCCAAACTGGCACAAGAACATTACAAAATAGGTGAACTAACATAACGACACTAATAAAAAGGCAGAGCACCGGCAGGAAAAAAGAAACCGTATTAAACAGCTAAACAGTATACGGGCAAGCTACCATAAAGGCACTAATAAATGAGAAACTATTAGAATTTAACAGCCAAATTAGCATGTAAACTCTTACAAATAAAAACATTTTAAAAAGACAAATTAGGGTTAAATACTGTTTATAAAAAGTCCATTAAAGGGATAAACTTCTATATAAAACACAGACACATGAGCAAAGAACCATAATACAGCCCTAAGGAAATTTGGAAACCAACCTAAAAATACACCAACAAATTGGAAAACTACCATGCATATTTTAAAAATAAACAAAAATCCTCTAACAAAAGATCTGACAAACTACCGTTAAAAAACACCCTATGAAATGGACAAGCTACCATTTAAAAAAATTATTTAAATAAATTAAAAAAAAAACAAACAAAAAAAAAAACACTAAACTGCCAATAATTTGCCAAGTTACCATAAAGAGAAACTACTTTACAAATCCAACACATTTAACAACATGTCTAACAAATTGACAACCAACCATTAAAAAGCACAACAGGACAAAGACAAAGTTGCATAAAAAACTAATAAATGTGTCAACTACAATAAAAATACACAAAAACTAGAAAGTTTTAAGAAAAGGACAACCTAACAAACAGTGAAACAAAGTCAAATTACCTTAAACACTGTAATAAATGGACGAACTAGCATTAAAACACTGAGAAACATTGCAAGAAAACAGTAATACATTAGCAAATGAGCATAAAAAAAACACAAAAACCTAGACAAGCTATCAGTAAGAAACAAATGTAAAGACACAAATGGAAAGACTTCGATACCAAACAAACAAATTGGCAAAATAACTAACAAAAAAAAAATTACAAACATATTTGTAAACTACTACAAACCTAGCACATGCATACTGTCATAAAACAACCCTAACACACTCACAAACTACACACTACTCGCTACTCGCTTAAAAACACACCAACAAATTGGAAATCATAAAAAATAGTTTTAAAAAATTAAGAAATGGAGCATCTCAAACAAATGGGAAACTAGTAAAAAAAAAATACTTACTTACGGACAAACTACCACAAAGACACTAACAAAAGGGCAGACAAATGTCTCTCTGTCTCATCAGTTTGCGAATACTGACATAAGCCGTTTATGTTTATCTCATATATACGAGATTTGAGAGATTTGAGAAAATACCTTTTATAAACAATTCATTTCTTTTTTCATCAATGCCACCTGACTTCTTTTTGAAATAAATTAAATGTCACTATGAGAAAGTCAAGGAGAAAGTCAATCACACACACTTTACTAGGTCACCTCATTTTTGACTCCATGTGTGTGTGTGTGTGTGTGTGTGTGAGTGTATATATATTCCCTTGTGTCCGTGTGGCCTTCTGGCACTTTCCATTCGGGACTCAGATTGCCACCGGTCAGTGTGTGTGTGTCTGTGTGTGTGTGTGTGTGTGTTCTCAGCACTTTTCCTACGTTGAGTCCGCAAAAAAAAAAAAAAGTTTGTGTTTGCACAAAATTTGACCTTACAGCAAAAAATACTACACACACACACACACACACCTCCACAACTGCAACTTAATCACATTCTTTAAAAAGAGAGAGAGAGAGAGAGAGAGACTGGAATAAATGTAAAACCTGTGCTACATTCATGCATATGCAATTACGCAGAATTTTAGCATATATGTGTATTTCATCACAATCTTTATATTTATCCTAATTTTCAACATTATGACTTGGTGATTGTTCTAAAAGCACTTTGAAATCTTGTGAATGTTATGAACGTTCATTGATCACATCATTTTCACACAATTTTAACATACAGACTCAAAAATTACGCAGATCTGATTTGGGCCTTGCTTTAAAATGAACGTTTTTGGTGGAGCCCTGAGTTTAAATCTAACTCTCGGTTGAAATGAATCAGAATTCCCATTTAGTGTTTTTGTTTAGTGTTTATTTAGTGTGTTTTCCATCCAGATAGTCGAGAAATTCGAGAATCCTCAGTGATTCTAGACTCGTTATTGTAGTACTGGAACCCATTGTGTGGTTCTGTTATTGTGTAGATTCCCCCAGAATCATCAGTGCGGCTCTGTGCAGTTCTAGAGTAGCATCATTGGGTTCCCAAGTGCTGTGGACTAGTTCTTCATATGATTCTAGAATCCTCATTGTGGTTCTAGATCCTGTCAGAATCCGCTAACATCGAATGGCTTTTAGTGTAGTCCTTGAAGCCTCTGTGCTTTTTCTAAATCTTCCAGAATTCTCCAGACTCTCATTTAATGTGGTTCTAGAGGCATCAGGCCAGTTGTAGAATCTTGATTCGGTTATAAAATTCTACATTTTTTTTCTGTGTGGATTTGTAATATTCAGAATCCCGTAAATTGTTGTCAGTCTTGGGTTAGCTGTGTGGGTTCTAGAATCAAAGCAGGATCCTTATTGTCATAGAATCTCCATAATCCTTTAGAAGCAAATTTCTTTCAATACAATTCTAAAAACCTTTAACAATCCTTTCTGAAGCTCTAGAGTCCTCAAGTGGTTCTAGAATCTTTGGGAATGTGATTATCATCAGTGCCCATTCTTCTGTGTGATTCTAGAATCATCAGTGCAGTCCTATCATATTATAATGACTTTCAAGTAGTTTTAAGGAGGGCTCTAGAATCCTCAGTGCAGGTTCTTGAATCTTTTCTGTGTGTTCTAGAATCCCCGTTTCAGTTGAGATGCTTGTTGTGGTTATAGGATTCCCATAATCCCGTACGAGCAGATTGCTTTCAGCACACTACTAAAACCTATACCTGAAGGTTTTAGAATCCTCATTGTGTTTCTGGATTCCATGGTGTGGTTCTAGAATCCTCTGGAATCTGATTGTCACTGCAGTTCTAGAGTCCACTGTGTGATTCTAGAATGCTCACTGCAGGTTCTTGAATCCTCTGTGTGCATTCTAGAATCAGTGCCTTGTCTCCATGATCCTGTAGTAGCAGATTGCTTTCAATACAGTTCCAGAAGCTTTCTAGAATCCTCTGGAATCTGATTATTCTCATTGCTGTTCTAGAGTGTTCTCAAATCATCTGTGTGTTCTAGAATCCTTGCTTCATTTTTGTGAGGCTTGATGTGGATCAAAGATCCCCATAATCCTGTAGTAGCAGATTATTGTCAATATAATTCTAGAACCTAGGTCGGTGATGGTGTTAAAGGTTCTTGAACCTTTTGGTGTGGTTCTAGAATAATCTGGAATCTGATTGTTGTCAGACCAGTTCTAGAGTCCGCTGTGTGATTCTAGGATGCTCTTTGCAGGTTCTTGTGTGCGTTCTAGAATCAGCGCCTTGTTTTTCAGATTCTTGTTGTGGTTCTAGGATCTCCATGATCCTGTAGTAGCGGATTGCTTTCAGTACAGTTCCACAACCTTTCTAGAATCCTCTGGAATCTGATTATTGTCAGTGCAGTTCTAGAGTCCACTTCACGAGTCTAGAATCCTTTGTGCAGTTCTACAATCATTACAATCATTTCCTGGTCACGGCTCATGGCTGTGTCCCGAATCACTACACTACAAACAGTACAGTATAACTAACAGACTTCAGTGATGTGTAGTACAGTAGCAGCTAGTTTGAGACAGAGGCCATGGCTGGGGTTGTGTTCCACTCTCTCCATGGCTGTGTCCCAAATCACTGCACTAATAGTCTGACAAATGAGACCATTGTCTGTGGTACATATTGTTAAGTGCGCAGTGTTCGCTCAGCTAGCTAAGCCTTTAGCAATCATCATGTCATCCTAAGACTGCTTATGGCTGTGTTCCAAACCATCCTGCTACTATACGACATGTACAGTGATGACATACTCTTTACTCCACTCATTCATCATTTCCCCTATATTATTCCCTAAAACACACACGCACACACACAGTGTGTGTGTGTGTTGGAGTATTTTTGCAGCTTTGTTTCATTTTTGCTGATGCAGAGAGGAAATAAAATAAAAAATAAAAATGTATATGAATTATTAATTGCATTTTTCCCCCCACAATCCACTTTGGTTTTGAGTTAGACATTAATATTGGTTATGGCTGTATATGACTTGATCTGCGTTTACATCACAGTTAAAGTGTGTTATGAAGGATTTTTGGAAGATTTGAGTCGACATGAAGAGCAGACATGCCTTACGACGTTTCTTTTTTTAATGAAAAGAAAAAAAAAAAACAATAAATAAAAAATCAGAAAGGATTGCATATCTGGGTTTTGTTACGCTCTCTTGTATACAGATCAGTAATGAAAAGATGAGTAAAAAAAAAATAAAACAAACATTTTGTATGAATAAAATGTCTGTGGTTTTTGGAGCATGCTCTCTGTAATCAAAGAAAGAAAGAAAGAAAGAAAGAACAGACTGGATAGGATGCTGAAGAATGGAGGCGGAGCTTAAGCAGCCGGTGAATATGACATCACCAGATGGCAGTTATAATTAAAATTTGTTGTCAGTGTAACTGAAAGGGAAAGTTTCACAGTTTAAAACGTAAAGAGTAGCACACACACACTGCTCTCTGAGACGCAGTTACAGAAAATTAATCAATGCCTTCTGACCAATCAGAATCCAGAAGCACTGTGGTTTAAAAATAATTCAAATAGTGTCAGTCAACTATAAATGTTTGTTAGATTTATTTCTTTATTCAACACACTTTAAAGTGCTGTGCTGTGTTTGGTGTTGTATTGATTATTTGCAGCAGTTCAGTAATGGAGGTCATGAAGCTGCTCTCAGTCACTGAATTCTGCACAATGAGCTTAACGATTACAAATACTCTTACATTAAACACTTACTAAATCTGTGCTCAATTATTAATCATCACCACATGAATCATGAGGCATCAGCAGTGGTTAATTGCCTTCATACTCTGTGCTCACTATCCTGACTCGGATCAGAAATGTGTATTACACTGCGTTCTGGCAATTATTTTAGGCTTCGTGTATTCATGTACTGTATATCTAGTAGTAGTAGTGATGTAGTAACAAATAAATAAACTAAAACCTTCAATACTAAACTTAAACGTAAAGTTTAAAATAGTCTTAATAGATAATTTTGCTTCTTTCTAAAAATAAACATTAGAATAAGACTTGAAATTATAATAATCTCAGATTTTTTTTTTTAGTGTTAATGAATATATGCTATATATTCTCATTACAGTCCTTCTTCTTGGCTGCCTCAGGAAAAATAATAAAAGTGCATAAAACTATAGACCCATCTCAAATGTCCCCTTTATCTCCAAGAAAAGGTACATGAAATCTTTATCTCAGAGTTCTGGCCTCATCACAGTACTCAGATAGCGCTGGTTAAAGTAGTAAATAACCTACTACTGGCACAGTATTCTTTTAGACACACTACAAAGGTTTGTTGGAGAACAGCTCTCTCCTGGCTCAAGCCTTATTTCACTGACTATTATCAGTTTGTAAACAAGACTCTCTTCTAGGCCCATTGCTCTTTCCCTGAATATATTAACTCTGGGCACAATTATTCATAAACAGGGTATTCAATCATTATTCCACTGGTGTGTTAATGACACAAAGCTACATTTTTTCAGCAAAGCCATGAAGACATCAGCTTAATAAAGTTGAGGAATGTGTAAAGGACCTTAGAAACTGGCTGCTGATTAACTTCATCCTACTTAATTCCAACAAGACAGAAGTACTTCTACAAAGACCAGAGGCAGCTAGTATTAAGTTCTCTCATTATGCATTAACTCTGGATGGCCATTACATCTGACTCCAGTCTATCATTTGAAGCTCATGTAGATATTATTATTACTAGGATAGCCTTTTTTCATCTTAGAAACTTTGCTAAGCTAAAAAAATAAAATGTGGTTACATAATGCAGGAAAAAAAAATAGTTCGTGTTTTTGTTACCTCTAGGTTGGAATATTGTAATACCTTGTTGGCTGGATGTACCCCTATGTTATCTGCACTATATTGGCTACCTCACTGGGAAAGCACTTAAAACACTTGGTAAAACACTGGAAAGCCATTGGAAAAAAAATTACTGGGAAAATACAAGGAAACATATTTGGAACCCATTGCGAAACACTGGAAAATCAAGCTAATTCATGCTGTCAATCAAGTTTGTTGAGGGTGGTTTTGCCATATACTGTATCTTCCCTCATGCATGTGTTACCTTGTTGTTCTCTCTTTTAGTTATGCCGTCATAGCTTGACCTGCCAGAGTCACTCTGATCAAGACCCTTTTCTCTCCTAGTATACTTCTAACCACCTGTTCTTTCTTTCTGTCAAGCTGTACATGTACTCACGCTGCCCGATGCGATGCTGCAGTCGATATGGCTCCTCTTACCTGTGGATTTGCCTGATTGATTCTGATTGCTCTCCTCCCGCTTCTACTGTTCCTGCTTCTTCATCTCAAAGCTGTCTGCACCTATGATTAACCTTACTGCTGTAGATAGGCTTAGCTGGATACCTTAGAGACTAACAATTGCTATGCCTATGACTCACCTTCCCTAAGGTGGATAAACTTACCTGGAAATAGTACTGATTCGCACTGCCTAAAAAGTGTGCTGTGACTATATATATATATATAGGAAAACCACTGGGGAAAAATGGGAAACAACCTGATAATGAAATGGATAATGAAAATAAATGGGAATGAAAACATCAAAAACACTTGGGGGAAAAGTCTAGGCTCAAAAGCTTTGGTCAAAGTCTAGGACAACACTGGTGATATAAAAGAGAAACCATTGGTAAAACAATGGAAAACTGCTGGAAATATATTGAAAAAACACTGGAATGCATAACGGGAAATCACTGAGAAAACACTTAACGCTCAGAAACGCACTAGAAAATCCACGGGGAAAGCACTGGAACAGCAATATCTTGCCCACTGTCTCCCTCTTTCTCTACTTTTTCACTTCAGGGTTGGTCACACACCAGGTCCTTTCTTCTCAACTTCTGCTGTTTTACAGACATCTGTGTCTGCATGCGTGTGGGCTTTTGTGTCTCTGTTCCCTGTATTCAACACACACACAGCAAGAGACAGCATCTCTGTGGGCATCTCTGCTGTGACAATGAGACAATATGAATGAGGCAAGTTTTCACTCTGGATTTCCCAGCTGTACCGCACAGCACACAGTGTTGGTGTTTATTGTTCACAGTTCCATTACTGTAATAATAAGTTAATGTTTGACACAAAGGAGATGCAGACTAGACTTCATTATCACCCAAGTGTAAGAATGCATTTTAACTGTAATAGTGAGTTTACTGGGGCTTTTCCACAAACCATACTCTTTCGTTGAACTAGGAGCAATTAATGTGCAGACAGGGTTACACAAAGGCAAATATACATTAATAATTTATAATTAATAAATATTAGAATATATACTGGGAAAACTTTAGGATGACACAGGGAAAATATTGGGGAAACACTGTAACAGCCCTGAGCAAAATCACTGCAAAAAAAAACCCACAGGTTTTTCTCAAATATACTGGAAATTATTAAAAGAAACCTTGGAAAATTTATTAGAATATATACTGGAATCAGTGTAAAACACTAGGAAAAACATTGGGAATATACTGGAAAATAACACAGGAATATATATTGGAATATAAACTGGGAAAATATTGAGATGGCACTGAGGAAAAACTTTTGGAAATACTGGGAAGACATTGGACAGAATCACTGCAACAACAGGAACCACTGCAAAAGAACTAGGAAAAACACTGGGAATATCCTGGAAAATGCTGAATTATATAGTGGAATATACAGTACACTGAGAAAAAATTGGATTGGCGCTGGAATATACAGTATATTGGAATATATACTGGGAAGACCACTGCAAAAATATTAGGAACATTGGGAATATACAGGAAAAACACAGGAATACAGTATATACTGGGAAAACACTGGAATACCTTTGGGGAAACCACTGACAAAAAGAGTAGGAAAAACACTGGAAAATATGCACAGGAATATATAGTGGGAAGTCACTGGGAAAGCATTGGGATGAAAACACTGAGATGATACTGGAAACCACTGAAAAAACTTTTTTAAAAAAAAAAAAAAAAATAGGCATACCAAATTCCAGTTTGTTTGTCATTTCTCACTTAAAAGTGAGGACGCAAAGTAACTGTCTGAGGACGAACGATAATAAAATAGTGGAGCTGATCTCTTGCTGTTTTTATTGTGAGTATTATACTTGGTTGATTAAGTCAGGAACACAATGTTATTTTTTATTTTTTTTTATGAGACAATCAGATTTGTCTACTTTAATAGGTTTTTTACTGCAGTCTGTCCTTTTGGTCTAATCAAGCTGACATTTTCATATCGACGTGACTTTTGGCGTCTCCATCCGCAGGGACAAAACGGTTCGCATAAATGTCTACAAATCAGAACTAGAAAAAGTTTGTCGCAGTTTATTTCTGATCGCCGTTGCGTCCCTGAAGGCGTCCCGAGTGAGACTGTACACCACCATGCTGGCTCAGATAATCATCATACTGTGAAACTGTGTGACCTTCAGACTGTGTGTGTGTGTGTGTGTGTGTGTGATAAATGAGGGAGTTAGTGTGCTGAGATATTATGAATGGTTAACGTTAATGCACAACACTCGAGGGAGAGATCTCACTCGGCACCATATGGAAGTGAAATGGAAAATGAAAAATGATTACTCATTCTTTAAATAAATAAATAAATAAATAAATAAATAAATAAAAACACCACCACATGCCAGAACGTCACTCAGATGATGATAAGCGTCACCCATTAATGCACTTCTATTTTTTTTTTTTTTTTTGGATATTTTTATTCAACTGCTTAATGGCATAATTTAGCAAAATGATTGAGAGAGGAAATGACATGTGCTTCTTCTTGTACACTTCTACGCTGATCTTTACCATTTTAATTAAACTGTCAAAGCAAATGTTATCAATTACTGTAATCTGTCATTCTTTTTTTTCCCCCCATTTTTCTTTCTCTCTTCCAACCATCCATTCTTTCTTACTTACTTACTACCGTTCTGTTCTCTCCTCTTCCTAATTTTATTTTACTTCAATTTTGGTTTCTTTTTTTCTCACTCAAAATGACCTTCTTAATTTCTTGCACTTATTTCACATTTCCTTTCTCTCTTTCCTTTTTCCCCCATCCCTTTCTTTATCTGTCCATCCTTACTTGTTAACTCTCTCCTCAATGTATTTTCCATTTTGGCTTAGCTTCCTTCCTTCATGCCACTTTTCCCTTCTCTCTTTCAATCACCTTCCTGCCTTCCTTAATAAATTTATTTCGCTTCTATTTTGGGTTCTCAAAACTACCTCCCTTCCTTCCTTCCTTCCTTCCCTCTTCCCTTCATTCATTCATTCATTTCACTTTTCTTTCATTTTATTTTTAAATCATTTTCCTTCCTTCCATCCTTCATTCCACTTGTCCTTTCTCTCTCCCCTTTTCTTCTTCCTCCCTTCTTCCCTTTACTCACTTCACTTTTCCTCTCTCTCTTTTTCATTTCTCTCTTTCAAAGAGAGAAAGAAAGAAAAAAAAGAAAGGAGTTGGCAAGGACGAAAGAAAACAAGAGAGAGAGAGAAACAAAGAAAGGCAAAGTAAGTGGGAAAGAACAAAGAAAAAAGGCACTTGTTGATAAGGGGTTGAGATAAGAGTCATAGTCAGTATGAAAGAAATAATTTTTTTTCAATCCTTTTCCTTCTTTCCTTCCTTCCTCCCATTCCCCCCTCTCTCTATTCATTCAACCTTTCCTTTCCATCCTTCCTCCCTCCCTTTCATTTTCTTTTTTTTCAGTCACCTTCCTGCTTTCCTTAATAAATTTCTTTCACTTCTATTTTGGTTTCTCAAAACTACCTTCCTTCCTTCCCTCCCTCCTCCCTTCATTCATTTCACCTGTCCTTTTTCTTTCATTTTCTTTTTTCAATCCATTTCCTTCCTTCCTTCATTCCTTCCTTCCTTCTTCCCTTCCTTCATTTCACTTTTCCTTTCTCTTTTTCATTTCTCTCTTTCAAAGAGAGAATGAAAGAATAAAAAGAAAGGAGTTGGCAAGGAAGAAAGAAAACAATAGAGCGAGAGAGAAAAAGTCAAAATAATTGGGGAAGAACAAAGAAAACAGGGACTCATTTAGTGAAAAGGAATAAAAGGAAAGGAGGTTGATGAGAGTAATAGTATGAAAGAAAGAACTTTTCCTTCGCTCCTCCCTCCCTCGATTCATTCATTCATTCATTCAACCTTTCATTTTCTTTTTTCCACTCTTGTTTTTCTCTGTCCTTTCCTTCTTTTTTATGTTACTTCTTGCTCATCATTCATTTATACATCGTTGTTTTGTTTACTGGTAATCTCGATCCCTTCCTCTAAAAATCCAGCGTGCTTCCTGACGATTATGTAAAATACACAAGAATAAACGACAAGAAAGGTTTCGTCGTCATCCTCGCTCTTTCATTAGACTCTGCTGATTTATTTAACGAAGCGAGCAAGAGCGAGAGAGAGAATACACCCATATTAGAGTGTATTAAGGTCACTAGTGCGCACTACTCTTTTGTTAGCGACCTTCATTTTCAGCCTAATTGTAATTGAACTTTGGCTCGGCGCTAATAGCCGAGAGGGACGAACTCCCCAGGAAGTAAAGGGAGCAAAATTAAATCTGAGTTTTCAATTTTCCCCCGTTCCCACTAGGGTTCAGACGCTAAATGGGTTCCAGCGCTAATGAATTTCAAAAATAAGGTGGCGACGCAGGAGGGGGTCTAAAGGGCTGTGCTCCAAATACGAGTGACCTTGTTTTAAAAAAAAAAAAAAAAAGAAAGTGCACAACTCGTGTTACGACGTCTGCCCTGTTCCGATAACGTTCCTAAACGCGCCCACTTCTTTTTAGCCATATTAAAACCTGTTATAAAATAATCACACCCTACACACACACACACACACACACCCTAGCCATGACCTTTTTGAACTCTGCCCCTTGGTAGGTGCTATGGAGCAAACAACTAGGCACAAAAACAGTTATCCCCCCCAAACAAACACACACACACACACACACACACACACACACACACACACACACACACACGTCATCTCCGTTATGAACAGTTAATACAGACACTAATCTTGTTTAATGTGCATTGTTTTTGGCTTTAGTGTAATATATTACTGCCACATACACACACACTGATTTATACATCTGTTTGTTTACATACACCTTTTAGACATACACAATACTGTGAATTGGTTATTGTAATCTTTTTTTTTTTTATTGTATTAGCCAGAAACAAATTCCTTTTGTGTGCATTTGTGAGCACACTTTGCCCAATAAAGCTGTTTCTGCTTCTGAATCAGGTAATCATCATGCTAGCTACTTAGCAAGCCAGTGGTTTATTTAGCCAGCTAATTATCACATTACCTGACTAGCTAGCTGGCTAGAAAGAAGAAATAAACTTCCAAAATGGAAGTTTATTAAATATTAAATGTTTAAAAACTTATTGTAGGCAGGCTCTACATCAGCGCTAGGTAATTATCATGCTAGCCTCTTAATAAACCAGCGCTTTAGTACACAACCAGCTAGTTATCATGCTACCTAACTAGCTAGCTGATATGACTCTATAAAGAGAGCTGTGAGCTTGTTTTTCAGACTTGTTAGCATTTTTAGCAATGTCATACACAGGTAATTATTATATTTCTGAGGAAAAATATTATGTAATATAGACTCATGTAATCACAGTGTAAGATTTAGAAAAAAGAATGGCATGCTAATAAGATTTTGAGGTGAATATTGGGCAATAGTTTTAAATTAGGCAGTAACTTTAATAAATTCATGAACTTTATTTAATTTTTTGAAGTAACACAGTGCTTTGAAGTAACACTGTAAAACTATTTTCATTTTCTGTCACTGTGCGTTTCTAAGCACTTCATTAGCATTGTTAGCAAGCCTCATGCCCGTTTAATTAGCATTCTTTATTTTTTTCTAGCAAAAGCATTTCGGAGGTAAAGAGTAATATTGTTTCACACATTTAATGAACTCATTTTAGGGTGATGATGGATTTAGAAATGCATTATGGGTAAAACTGACATGCTAATTGGTTTGTGCGGCTAACTGACACGATTAAAACATCCTCACAGGTTTGACTGATTTCTGTCATCATTAACTCTCAGAATAAAACTTTTTTTTTTTTCCCTCATTGTGAGATTTTCAGGGCCTCATTAGCATTGTTAGCGATCCTCATACAGTTTTAATTAGCATTTCGTTAGCATAATTTTCCCCACATTCAAAACTTACTAGCAGAAATCACATTTCTGAGCCCAAGACAGTGTTTCACATGTTTAATGGACTTGTTTAATCTGTTCAGCTTCCATTACAGATGCTGAGGATGCATTTAGAAAAATGCATTCTGGGTAAACAGTAACGCATTGCTAATAGGCTTACGGCGCTATCTCGCCAATTTATTACGAGTTTAATTGATTTGTATTATCATCATTAAGAGAATAATAGTAGACATACAAACAAAAGCATTTTATATTGCAGCTTTGTTAGCACTGTTAGTGATCCGTGTACTCTTTTAATTAACATCATTTTCCTAGCGTTTGTTCCTCAGATATTACATTTCTGAAACAGTATTTTTTTTTACACTTTTTATAGACTCATTAAAAAAAAAATGCATTAAGCTTTGCATTAAAAAATTAACTGGCTAATTTAAGGCTCTTCCGCGTGGGTTTAACTGATTCCTATTATTATCATTATTATTATCATCATCATCATTATTATTACTGCTCAATAAACACGACCCTCACACACTTTTAATTAGCATAATTTTCCCAGGGTTCATTACTGACTGACACAGATATCAAACTTCTGGGACAAAAACATTGTTTTACACGTTTAATAGACTCATTTAATCTGAGGATGTATTTAGATTTCCGTGTGGGTGGCAAAAAAAAAAAAATGTTTCATGCTAATGGGCTTATGTGGCTAACTGGCTAATTTAAGGCTATTGCTCATGGGATTAATGATTTGTATTATTACTCAGAATCGTTATCAGCTCAGTACAGGAGGACACACACACACACACACACACACACACACACACACAGAATGAGGTCAACATATCAGTTTAATGCCTCTCATTATAAACTCGAAATAAATACGCGACAGAGAATGGATTTAGTTTGTTAATGTGCTCTGTAAAAATATTAAGCATACAGGTTATTAAAATAAAATAAAATAAAATAAAATAAAATAAGTGTAATAATATAAATTTTTTAGGTACATAGTACCAAGAATCAACAACAAAAAAAAGCATATGATGAAATTGATAATATTGCACCGTTCCACTTTAAAAAGGTGTGCTATGGTCATTACGCAATAAAATATAGTCTATATATACTGTATATTTGTGTGTGTGTATAATATATATATATATATATATATATATATATATATATATATATATATATATATATATATATATATATATATATAATACACATACAAATACACACACATACAGTATATATATATATATATATATATATATATATATATATATATATTAAAGGGGTTAGTTGGCACTGAAAACAAAACTTTAAAATGTTTACATGAATATTTTTATAGCATTTTTATATCACTTCACTCCTTGGGTCATTAAACATATACAGTGTTCATATATATATATATAACCTGGTTGCATAAGTGTGCACACACACACACTCGCTTTTATTATGGGCCATGTGACTGAGCTTAGAATTAACAAATCATATTCCAACTCATGTTCAATAGTAATTATCATACACCTATCACCAATGAAGTGATTCAGATTAATCCCAAATAAAGATCAGCTGTTTCTGCAGGATTGTCTTGATATGGTCCACAAAGAGCTTACAAAGCATGTACAGAATCTCACTGTCAAAAGTTATGGATCAGGAGAGGGGCAAAAAAAAAAAAAAAAAAAAAACATTTCCACTGCGTTATATGTTCCATGGAACACTGTGAAGGTTGTCATCAAGAAGTGGAGAAAATGGTGCACCATAGTGACATTACCAAGAACAGGAATCTGTCTCTCCTGATTTGACGAAAGGACAAAAAGAAAACTTATCATGGAAGCTGACAAGAGACCTACAGCAAAAATTAAAGGAGCTGCAGGAAAATCTGGCAAGTACTGGTCACTCCATACCTGTGCCAACAATCTCTCATTCATTACATGTCTAGACTATGGCGTAGGGTTGCTCTCATGAATAAAATATCCTACCCAAATCACTCCAAACCATGTGGCAAATGTGTTATGGTCTGAAGAGACCAAGGTGGAACCTGTTGGGCATAATTCTAAAAGATATACTTATCACCAAAAGAACACCGTAGCCATGGTGAAGCATGGTGGTGGCAGCATCATGCTATGGGGCTGCTTCTCTTCAGCTGGGACTGGGTAAAGAATGATGATGATGAAAAATTTCACCTTCCAGCTTGACAACAAGCCAAAGCACAAATCCAAGCCAAGGAATGGCTTCAGAAGATGATGAACGTTTCAGAATGGGCCAGCCAGAGCCCAGATCTAAATCTTATTGAACAGCTGTGGAGTGACTTGAGCAGGAGATCCCCTGACAATTTGATAGATCTGGAGCAATTCTGTAAGGAAGAGTGGAATAAAATTGCCAAATCAAGATGTGCTACGTTGGTAGACTCTTACCCCAAAAGTCTGAGTGCTGTATTACAAGGAAAAGGTGCTTTAACAAAGCACTTATGCAACCAGGTTATTTAAGTATTATTTTTTTCCCTTATAAAATATTTCTGTTTGTTTTTCACATTAAAGGTGGATTTATTTTGGCATTATTTGTTTATTTCACAAAAACCTGCAATTTCAACAGGGGTGTGTAGACTTATGTACACTGTATTTTGTCTATGTTTGTTAGGCCATATGTCTATCTGTCTCTGTCTGTCTGTCTATCTAGTACAATACATCCTGTATTCATCTGTCTGTCCGTCTCACTGTCCGTCTGTGAAGACTAAAGTGTGTGCATAAATTTAAATCTAAATTTAAATCCTCCACGCTGACTAGGCTGACAGTTTCTTACGAATATTAATTTTAAAAGTAATGAATATTCAGATATTAAAAGTCATCAGTAATCAGATTACACCAGGTTAACTCTGTGTTCCAGAATTCTCTCTTTCTATGTTTCTCCCTCTATTTCCTCCTCCGTTTTCCTTTTTTTTTTCCCTCTCCGTTAAACCTCTGTCAGAAGCTGCAGGTCAGTCATGCGCCCTCCAGCTGTCAATCATCCTCCCTCAGGAGCATAGCCCCGCCCCCTTAATCATCACCTACACAGTTTAAATCTGCCCCCGTCTGTAAGGGAATGTCAGGAACATCTCAGGGTTCTTTTTTTCACCCTCGTTGACTCCAGAGGGCCCCTAACACAAAGGAGTAGTGTTATGGAGCAAGTGTCAGAGTCGGCAGTGAAAATGTGCCACATCAGAAAAGAAAAAAGAAAAAAAAAACAGGCGAGAGAAGAAAAGGTGTCTTGGTACAGAGTCTTTACTGCGTCCAGGTTCAGGAGTGTGCCGGAGTGTGTTCTGGTGTTACCTCCATAACGTTAGCAGTGTGTATACTGCACTCAGAACCCACAAGGCACTGTGTGTGTTCTTGCAGCCGGAAACCTCAAGTGTGCATCCAGCATCCTGTGTGTGTGGGCCAGGGTGTAGGTTTTCACCAGGCTTCTCTTCAGTCACTGAAAAACACAAGGGAGAAAAGCGAGTCATGATAAAGACACACAAATGAAGCCTTAAAATTCAATTTAGAACACAGCCTTAAAATGGACAACACTCTAGTAAGAAACTAGGCACGGATTTGGGACAGAACCTCAAAACTGACGACATTCATTAAGAAGACTAACTAGTCATGAAGTCTGCCTTAAACCTAGTAAGATACTAGGTATGAATTTGGGACGCAGCCACTGACATACTAGGAGCAAGACTAACTAGCCGTGAGCTCCAGCATTTGAGATGCAGTCGGAATTCCTAAATAAACCAGCACACTAGCAGTATGTTTATTTGGGACGGAGCCTTGGTCTTAATATACGCTACATAGTTTCCCATCTCGGTTGCCAGATGTCGACTTTTTTTCCAGCCAACAAACACTAAAGTAAAATATTTAACGTGTTTCTTCTGACGCTGTTTTTACTCAAGAGGATTCTGCACATTTCTTGGCTGTGGAGAGTTTGAGGTGATTTATCGCAGTCTCTACAGGATGTTTGGATTTCTTTTGTTATCTTGTTTTTGTTTCGTGGGTTACATAAATAAAAAAAAAATGGCTGTCTTGGGAAATTAACCAAATATCACAACATTGTAATAACAGCGACTTGGTAATAACTTTACTTTCACAGGAAGGCTGCCTATATTATGCTAAACATCTGTTAGCCTACTATAATGCTAATTCATGGTTATTCTGTTTTTTTTTTTTCCCCATAATGCTAGTTCTGGCTAGTATAGTGCTGGTCTGTTTACTATAATGCTAGGTTGTGTGTTAGTATATTTTGTTTTACTTCATGCTAAAATCGGTTAGTCTGTTCACCATGATGCTGAAAACAGAAAGCTTTGTGTGTGTGTGTGTGTGTGTGTGTGTGTGTGTGTGTGTGTGTGTGTGTGTGAGATTCAGTTAGCACTATTGATCCCTCCGCCTCGCCTTGGAGCTCCTGACAGCCATTTTTGAAGACATGCTGTGAAAAAAGCGAGGGTGGCATATTTATTCTGCTTCACAGAATTGATCTTCAGGCAGTTTCGGATTGAAACACAGCTGCCCGAGTCATGTTCGGTGAGAGAAAAACAATTAAAGACGAAGGGGGTGGAGAGAGGTGTGATCGCACACCGAGCGTCACGTCAACAACACAGCGAAAAAATAATGGACAGGGTGAAAAAGATGAGATGAAACAGATTTCATGCAGTTTCTGTTGTAAGCATCTGTGTTTTGACAAACTACAATCATCGCTTCAGGTCTGTCTGTTTATCACGCTGTTTTAGGCGGCAGACATGAGGGGCGGGGCTTTCAGTTAAACTCCACCAATCACTGAACGCTCTATTTGGCTCAACTGAATTTTAACCACATACAGTAAATATGAAAATGAATTAACATACAAAGGATTATTAACTAATGTTTTAATGAGTATTTCATTTCATAGCATGACAGTTGCTAACTAGCTAGATAGCTAGCTATTTAACTATTTTTATTTAGCTTCTCCTCAGTGTAAGTCTAACTATGTAGAGTATTAGCTAGCTACCTTGTTTTACTTATTTAGTAGCTAGTTAGCTGAAATGACAGCCATGCTAGCTATTTTAAAATCCTACTTTTATGCTAGCTATATTTTAGCTAATATAATTACAATCCCTCACACATTACAGAATGTACTGGAATTGAAGGCAGTACGGCTAGCCAGTTAGCTCTATGTCATTTTCAGCTTGTTTTAAAGCACTGCTATTTTAAAGCTAGCTATTTATTTGTAGCTAACAACTCCACTGACAGACTATCATTTATTTTTTTTTAAGATAAAATTGTGGAGAGGTTATGTTAATGTTAGCTAAGATTTCATACAGCTGGATAATATTAGTGCAATGCTGGCTAGCTGGCTAAAAGCAATGTTTTATGCTAAGTGCTGCATCGAGCTGAAGATGTTCAAAGAGGCTACAGAAGTCTGCATGCGCTCATTAGCATATCACCTTAAATCACATTTGCATAATGAATCAAGGTTCTTGTGCTCCTTTTTGGCATTAACCTCTCATTAGCCTTTTTATTAGCAGCTTTTGGTTTGGCGCGCGTTCTTGTTTAACGTTTGTCCAACAACGTGCCGATATTCTCAATCCCCTGATTAAGCAGCCGCGCGGGGGAATACGGCCGATTAATATTCAAATTAGTGCACAAAACAGCAGCTCGTTTCATTTCCACACCAAAATAATGAAGTGCTGAATGGAAAGGGAAAAGCGGGAATTTCCCACAGAGGGCAATTAAATCAGAATGATATTATGCACGAGTTGGGCGCGATTACGCTGCAAATCGTAAATAATCATTAGAACAAATTACAGAGAGGCGCTTTGCAATTACACACCCAGCTCTAGTGAGAACATGATGCATTCTACAGCCTGATAACAGGGTGTCATAGTGCAACATGAACTCTAATGAAAACAGTGTCATGCACACAGAGCTCTGAGACACACAAACACTAGCAGTTTTCACAGATTCTGGCCTTGTAAATGGGTTAGATTTTTTTATCATGTACTTTTAAAGGATTATATTATTAATATTATTATTATTAGTAGTAGTAGTAGTAGTAGTGGTAGCAGTAGTTCTTATAACTCTACCACAGAACCTTTTTAAGGTGCTAAACTGTATTATAGTGAGGTGTCTGAGTATTCTTCCTCAGGGTCTTTCTGAACGTTTTGTGTGATTTTTCACCCCAGGCCTGTTTTAAGAGTAGCCTGCAGGCTACAGCCAATAAATACACTAAGTAATAATGATATAAAATTCTGAACATTCCAGGCACGACAATAATAGCTTATTTGTTGAGTGAACTGGTTCTAGAGGAGACAAGCAAAAACTGGTTGAAACAGCGTGATTGTGAGTTGCTGAGAGATGTCTCTAGAGGCTGGGAACTGAGGACTCAACTCAGACTCTACAGCTAGGAACTTTGGACCCAAGTTGTTCTCTATAGAGAAGACCTGGATTCTGTTACCAAAATTTGGAGCTTTGAATTCATCTAGCACTCTGGATTATACTCCCACCCTACAGCTAGGGCCTCCGGATTCAATTCTGACTCTACAGTTCACACCTCTGAACTTAGGGACATTGGATAAGATTAGAAATCTAGAGCTAGGACCCTGGATTCAACTCAGACTCTGCAGCTTTTGACTCTGACCCATGGACCCCAAAGCTGGGAGCACTGAAGTCAACTGAGACTCTAGAGCTAGGAACTTTGGATCTAACTTGATTTCTATGGCTAAAATACCTGCACATGATCACTAATTCCACTTGATTTGGAACTCTGGACCCATCTAGAACTAGCCAATCTGAATTTCACTCAAAACCTTGCATTTGGTCTCCAGAGCAAATCTGGACTCATCTAAGACTCTAGAGATAGGGACTGTAAACTTGACTCAGACTTTAGACCTTAGGATTTTAGATTAAACTCTCTCCCTACAGCTAGGGTCTCTGGACTTAACTTGGACAGAGCTCACACCTTTGCAGAATCTAGACCTATAGCCAGTGGAAATGACTACAAATCCAGAACTAGGCATCCTGGACTTAACTAGGCACCAGGGACTCTGGATGTGACTTTAATGCTAGAGCTAAGAACCCTGGACACAACTCAGACTTTTGAACTCAGGACTTTGGACTCAACAAGGACTCTAAAGTAAGGGACTTTCAGATTGACCCGGAGTCTTAAGCTAGCATATCTAGACTAAGACTCTAGAGCTGGGAACTCTGGACTAAACTAGGACTCCTGGGCTAGGAACTCTGGATTAGGACTTTAGAGCTTTGGACTCTAGATGCAAATCAGACACTAGAACTCGCATTCTTGGTTCAACTTGGACTGTGAATAAGACTGGAGCTAGCACCTCTGGACATTAGAGAGTAGGACTCTGGACTCAACTATGATTCCAGACATGCTATCTCAGGAGTCACTGTCGAGCAAAGAGTTTGATTCTAGTAGCTCTAGAATCAGAGTCTAGAGCTAGGACTCTGATAAGACTAGGGAATTAGAACTAGACAACATGAAACTGACTAGGACTACATAACCAGAGATTTTGAACTTGATTCGGAATCTACAGCTTGGCACCCTGGACTCGACTCTAGAACAACAACAAAAAAATAATCTGCATTTGATTCAGCCTGCATTGCTTGGGACATTGCATCTGACTAAGACTCTAGGGCTGGGGATTTACTACTCAACCCAGATTCTAAAACTAGGGATTCTGGAGTCAACAGAGATGCATAAGCCTGAATGATGACATGCAGTTTAGGACGTAGCCTGATCTGTATCTCTGGTGTGATGCAGATGAAGTAAATGATTATGAACAGTGTGTAAAAAAATGGAGGATTCTCATCATCACTGAAGGGGATGTTGAATGTAAAGATTTCACATTTGTTGTTTGTGCTTTTTAATAGTCCAAACACAGCCAAACACAGGACATGCCCACTCTCACTATGCAGCTCCTTTAACAATGTTTATTTTCTTTTTACATTGCATTACTTTATATATAATATAAATTGTAACTAGTGCAGAGATTAAAGACTTGGTCTGGGCGATGGGACAGAACGACGCTAAGTAGCGAACTCTACAGAGGGAAATATTATAAATCAAACTCAGCTCACGGTGGGACAGGAAGACTCTGAGTGTATACACACACACACACACACACACACACACACACACAGCAGCTGCTTAAACTAAACACCCAGAGCCTTTCTCAAGGTGTGTGTGCGTATGTGTGTGTGTGTGTGTGTGTGTACACTCAGCAGCAGTGAGAATGTGGCGTGAAATGAGTCTCTCTGATATTTAATTAAAGTGGAGGGAGGAGGGGACACACTCACCCTTCATCCAATATGGATGAAATAGAGTGTGCAAAAGAAGGAAGCAAAAGCAGACCAGGAGATGTCCCATGTTTATCTTCACACACTTTTAACTTCTTTGTGAAGTGTGTGTGTGTGTGTGTGTGTGTGTGTGTGTCCAGTTTTCCTTAAATATTTACAAGTTGAATATTTAAACATCTGTGGTTAAAGTGGTGTGTGTTAGTGTTTCCCCACCTGGTGTGTGTGTGTCTGGACCAAACAGACGTATAAATCGATGAATGCAAAAAATTCTTCAGGGATTCTTTAGTTTTTCATTTGATAAATAAGGCTCCTTAAAATGGTTTTACTTCAAACCCTTTCTGGTAAACAATCCCTCGGTGGATACAGTATAGCGAGACTGGACTGTTCTCAGGTTTCTGCAGGCTTTTATCACATCTTTTATTTCTCTATTTGAGTTGTTGAATTGATAAAATAATTCCAATGCTTTTGTTAACTTGGGCTCTCCTGTAAAGAAAACATGCAGACAGTTTGAAGGATAAGCTGACCGAGCACTCATCTGATGTGCTTACCAAGTCTATTCATAATTCATTAATTAATTAAACTTTAAAAAGATGATACTATTAAATACTTAATAGTGTCATATTAATGCATTGGCCTTAAATGGCACCCCATAGTTTTTCTAGTGTATTTACAACCCAAACCATACATTTGATGTGACGTATTGTGGTTACATCAAACAGTCAAACAGTGGCGCGCCACGTGCGAGGAAGGAAAAAGTGTGTATAATTAAGACACGCTCCATATGGCATAACTCTCATGTAACTTCTGAATAGCGCTACTCTCACTATGCTCTCTTAACTCAACTCTGAATATGCATTGTCTGCATTCCTCATTCTGTCTATTTAATTACATACTATATCAGGGCTGTAACGATACTGCATATTGTATCGTATTGTTCGATACGAGGGTCTGTGTATTGAACAATACATTGAAAAGACTGTATAATAAAGTAAGCTATTTGATATAAAATACCACGTATATTACTATTATATACTATTGTATATTATTATTAAAACATTTAAACATAATCAAGCCCACACTTCCTCCTCTAAAACAAAGTAGCTCCCCCTTATGAGTCATACCAATGAAAGCTTAGTCATAGTTCATTTCGTTACAATCTAACATACAGCTTTTGTTTCATTATATGCCACTAAGAGTCGAAATGGCTCACACAAGCACTGTGTATTTATTAACTTTCAATTATTTTACTGTTGCAATGTTGAACGTATCTGTCAGTTAAATAAGGAAACCTAAGACACACATTCGAGCAATGCATATTTTTGCTACGAGTTGTCTAATGAATCCTAACTGCTGCTAGTTAGCGCACTGAAAATTTCATACATCTGTTATGGACGCAACACACGCGCCTATAAAAATCAATATTCACCTAAACAATGAGGCCGTTAAAGGAAACACAGTGGCGTGTCTGTGATGAATCACTTTGGCCTTGTCAGATTTATCAGACCGTTTCACAAAAACAAGGAACACAGCCTTCAGTGAGCCGAGTATGTGTGCGTGCTTGTGTGTGTATGTGTATGTGTGTGTGTGTGTGTGTGTGTATGGTGTTCCCAGCCTTGTTTCTTTTTTTTTTCCCCAAGCTGTAATTTATACGTGTCACCAGCCACGATGGGATCTAAACAGAGTTATTAAAATATTTGGAGCGAGGCCACGGTTCTCCATCATCTGACATTTCAGCGTGAGAAAGACAAGAGAGTCTGGCTGCTGCCCAAATACAGCGCCTCAGGCTCCTTCCCTTTAAAGGGTGCAGCAAAGGAGACTGACAGAGCGTAGCGCTTGAGATGGCCAAAACCTGACCTTCAAGGTGAAGTGCTTATTGCATAAATGTAAAAGGGTATGAAACCAAATTTGGGCTAAAACAGTGTTATAAAGTTTAAAACGATACTAAAAACTAAAATGCTAGAGTGTAAATATTTACAATTAGGCTAGCAGGTTAAATGTATAAGACTGGAGTTACATTTATGAAGAATTTTTTTCTTTTGAGTTAACGTTGTAACTGCATTATTTACACTGAAATATTTCTTTCAAAATGTTTAAAAAATTGGAAAGGCTACCAAGTTTAACGCATTCTCGTTCAGGAGATCAGAGCACAGTGATTTAATTAGCTGAACATATGGACACAGCGTGTGTTAGCTGATAAATAAACACACGGCAGTGTTGTGAAGGACGAAACGGCTCATGCAGGAAGGATTCTCTCGCTTTGATGGAATTGATGAGATGAGTGCATGCCGAACTACGTAACTTAGGGTGACTGTACAGTATTAGCTGAAGTAAATCTAGCTAAATTACATGAAAGTCACATGGTATCACATAACCATGAGTTTTCTAAAGCTAGCTGGTGCTAAAAAAAAAAAAAAAAAAGAGGTTGTCATTGAAGTACGCTAGCTAAATGGAAAAGCTAGCAAGCTAATAGCGTTCAAAATAAGTTGCGTTCTTAGAAGAAAAGCTTCAACAGTCATTTTTAAAGTTTATCTAACATTTCCATGCAGAACCTCCAATAGATAACTGAACTAAATAAACTTCTAAAGTTTAAACTAATATTAGAGTGGGGAGGCTATTTGCCTTGCACCTCCAGGGCTGGGGGTTCAAAGCTCATCTCCGCCCTGTGTGCACGGAGTTTGCATGTTCTCCTCATGCTTCGGGGGGTTTCATCCGGGCACTCCGATTTCCTCCCCAGTCCAAAGACATGCGCTGTAGACTGATTGGTATTTCCAAATTGCCCATAGTGTGTGAATGGGTGTGTGAATGTGTGAGTGATTGTGCCCTGTTGTGGACTGGCACCCCATCCAGGGTGTTCCCTGCCTTGTGCCCCGGCTTCCCTGGGATATGCTCCAGGCTCCCTACGACCCTGTGTAGGATAAGCGGTATGGAAAATGGATGGATGGATATTAGATCGCAAAATATCTACATGCAGGTTATTCCTTCTCTACGACAAGTATTTGGACAGTGACACAATTTTCATAATTTTGCCTCTGTACACCACCAGAATGGATTCGAAATGAAGCAATCAAGATGTGATTGAAGTGTAGATTTTCAGCGTTAACTAAAGGAGTTTAACAAAAATATTGCATTAACTGTTTAGGAATTATAGCCATTTTTATACATAGTACCTCCATTTTCACAGAAGTACCTGGACAAACTAACAATTAAATATAAGGATTATTTTAAATATTTGGATGCAAATCCTTTGCAGTCAGTGGCTGCCTGAAGTCTGAAGTCCAAATGCTGGGTTTCTTGCCTTGAGATGCTTTGTCAGGCCTTTACTGCAGCTGCCTTCAGTAACTGCTTGTTTGTGGGACTTTCTGCCTTCAGTTTTGTCTTCAGTAAGTGAAAAGCATGCTCTATTGGGTTGAGGTCAGGTGACTAACTTGGCCATTCCATTTCTTTGCCTTAAGAAGCTCACGGGTTGCTTTCGTGGTATGTTTTGAGTCATTATCCATCTGTACTGGAAGAGCTGTCCTATCAGTTTTGCAGCATTTGACTGAACCTGAGCAGAAAATATAGCTCTATAGACTTCAGAATTGCTGAAATCCTGCTACCAGTTCCACTGGTAGCCATACATGCCCATTCCATAACACTTCAAAACACTCCACATGTTTGACAGATGATGTGGTATGCTTTGGATCATGAGCCCTTCCTTCCTTCTCTTCCCATCATACAAGATAATCTTGGTTTCATCTGTCCAATGAATCTTGTTCCAGAATTGGGCAGATGTTTTCTAGGAAAGTCTAATCTGGCCTTTCTCTTATTGAGTGTCTCCAGTGGTTTGCATCTTGAGGTAAACCGTCTGTATTTACATTCATGAAGGTGTCTTTTGATTGTAGACTTTGACAATGATACGCCTACCTCCTCGAGAGTGTTCTTGATTTGGCGAGATGTTGTGAAGGGGTTTTTCTTCAACAAGGAACAAATTTTGGATTCATCCACTTTAGCTGTCTTCTGTGGTCTTTCAGGCCTTTAAGTGCTGCTGAGATTGTTGATTTGGCCACTTTAAAATTTTATGCTTTCTCACTGATAGGTCTGTTTTTTTTTTCAGTTTATTGATGGCCTAACTCACTTGTATCGACACCTTTTTGGGCCGCAAATGCAAATTCAACACTTGGAATCAACTCCAGACCATTTATTTCCTTCATTTGTCATGAAATAATGAGAAAATAGGTCACACCTGGCCATGAAACTGCTTAGCAGTCAATTGTCCAATTACTTTTGAGCCTGTGAAAATTAAACCTGAAAGTCTACAGTTCAATCACATCTCACAGATTAATCCATTGTGGAGGTGTACAGAGACAAAACTTCAAAAATTGTCACTGTTCAAATACTTATGGACATGGCTGTAGCCAACCTACCATGAGAAATCATCAAAGTAGCTACACATAAACAGTAGCTAACTACTGAACTAGCTATCACTGTGTGACATGGGGTAATAATTAAATAAAGATTTCTTTTCCCTAAATATATGGGTGTGTTTTCATATACACACTCCATTTTTACTAACTTCATCTTTTCCAGTAAATGTGGCTGCCACTGACAACAGAATGAATGTAAGCTCGAAATCACAAATAACGAATGGTCACACTGTAACCGCACATTAGAAACGGATCGATATAAGGATGGAGGGATGAGGAAAAAAAATGGCTGTCCAAAATCAATAGCGAGCTAATCCGTGAAAGGAAGTGAGACGCTAATGGATGGCCATTTATTCCCCGTACCCGCAGAACCACAGATCCGATGCTTAATAGTGCGCGGTCGGATAATTAGCACTGCCAATTAACATCAGAGGACAGGCTGTGATGGACGTGGAGTGTGCAATGAATCGGATCAGTGTAAACACTTGCTCCCGTCACACACACCGCTGGAGCAAAACTGGAGGGAAAAGTAATAGCACCAGCACAGGAAACACAAAAATAAATTCTGTTGTGTCTTGAAGTGACAAAATTATGTTGCAAGCTGCGTCCCAAACCGCTATACTGTAACATATAGTGCGACAAAACGGTTGCCATAGTTACTTGATGTGGTACATCATATTTACTACAGTAGTACATTAGAAGAAGAAAAGAAAAGGATTTTCAGTCTAGTGTGCGCACACACACACACACACACACACACACACACACACACACACACACACACACACACACACACACACACACACAGATGAATCAGTGTTGGATGCTTTTAAAAATGCAGCATGCAATTACAGTATCCACCTACTCTACTGTTAATTAACACACACACACACACACACACACACACACAACCCTACCATTAATGAACCCATACATCACCTTGCTAATCTAGCATTAATTAGCACCACTGTGAAGCTCTTCAGCATGCCGGCTTCTCGGTTCTCGTCGTTCTGATTCTATTCCTTGTTCTTGTTCTGGATCTTCTTGTGGTTCCGATCTAGTTATATTACCCGTTCTTGCTCTAGTCCTGATTCTGGTTTTATTCTTGTTCAGATCTTATTCTGGTTCTGGGTTCTAGCGCTCATTAGTTGATTATGGCTCTTATTCTGATTGTGGTTCTGGATTGTGTTTTGCTACATCTACGTGATTTCATTTTAAGTATAGTTCCGATTACAGTTCTACTATCTATTTCTTGTTTTTGTTGTCTTCTCTTGTAATGGTTCATAATTATGTGTTCTAGTTTCTGTTCTTGATCTTATTCCCATTCTGGTTCTGCTTTTAGTTCTTGTTTTGGTTCATTTTAGGTTCTAATTTTATATTTAATTTTAATTCTAGTTCATATACTAGTTCTGGTTCTGTTTCTAGTAATTAAGGAATTTTGCTTCTGGATTATGTTCAAGTATAGGTCCTTCTTGATCTTCTCCTGATTCAAGTTTTAGCTCTCATTCTGCTTCTTCTCTCATTTTAAATCTGGTTCCGATTACAGTTGTACATCTGGCTCTTGTTCTGATTTGGGTTTTGATTCTAGTTTTTGCTCTCCTCTTGTTGTGGTTCTAGACTGTGTGCAGTTTTGGGTTGTCTTCTTTGTTGTATTCTGAATCTGGTTCAGGTTCTATTTCTTGTTCTTGGTCTAATGCTTATTCTAGTTGTGTTCTTGATTTGATTTCCCTTCCGGTTCTGCTTTCAGTTTTTGTACTGGTTCTTCCTGTGGTTAAAATTTAGGTT